>NC_041214.2:27828070-27888767 GCF_002837175.3 Physeter macrocephalus
TCTCCTGCATCGGCAGGCGGACTCTCAACCACTGCGCCACCAGGGAAGCCCTTAATGGTGTCTTTTGAAGCACAAAGGTTTGCTAATTTTGATGAAGTTCAATTTATCCATTTTTTATGGGTCATGGCTTTAGTGTCATATCTAAGAATTCCTTGTCTTTAAGTTAATGAAGATTTTCTCTTGTGTTAGTCTAAAGATTTATAGTTTTACCTCTTACGTTTAAATTAATTAATGATCCATTTTGAGTTAGTTTTGGTGTATGTTGTGAGGTGAGTCTATATTTATCACTTTCCTACCCTCCCACCAGTACCCCCACTGTTTTGATTACTGTAGATTTATAGTAAAGTTTTGAAATCATGAAGTCTAAGTCTTCCAACTGTGTTCTTCCTTTTCAAAATTGTTTTGGCTATTCTGGGTCCTTTGACCAGCTTGTCAATTTTTGCAGATACAAGCCTGCTGAGATTTTTATAGGGATGGCATTGACTATATAGATCCAGTTGTGGAGAACTGTCACTGTAATAATAGTGAATCTCCCAATCCATGAACTTGGATTTATTTAGATATTTATTTAGCTATTTCTTATTTTTTTCTCATCAATTTTTTCTGTAATTTTCAGTGAACAAGTCTCGTACTTCTTTTGTTAAATTAGTTCCTGGATATTTTATTATTTTTGATGCTATTTTGAATGGAATAATTTGCTTATTTTTATTTTTGTATTGTTCATTGCTAGCATATAAAAATACAATTGATTTTTAAATATTTATCTTGTGTCTGTGACTTGCTAAACTCATTCATTAGTTCTAGTAGAATTTTACTGATTCTGTAGGATTTTCTACATCCAGATTCATGTTGTCTGTGAATAAGGACGATTTTTACTTCTTCTTTTCCAATCTGAATGTCTTTAATATCTTTTTTGTTGTTGTTGTCTTATTTCACTGACTTAGAAACATCAGTTCAATGCAGAATAGAAGTGCTGAGGGTGGATATTCTTACCTTGTTCCCATTTTGTGGTGAAAGCTTTCAGTCTTTCATCATTAAATATAATATTAGCTGTAGTTCTTTTTTTTGGTAAATTCTCTTTATTAGGTTGAAGAAGTTTCTCTATTTTTAGTTTGAGTGGACGTTGAATTTTTTCACATGCTTTTTCTGCATCTACTGAGGTGACCATGTAGCTTTTGTCCTTGCCAATTTTTCCCATTCTAATAAGATGGTGTAGTATATTAATTGGTTTTTGGACGTTAATGCAGCCTTTGATTCCTGGGATAAACTCCAGTTAGTCATGATGTATAATCTTTTTTTATGTGTTGCTGGATTTGATTTGTCATATTATGAGAACTTTTGCACCTATGTTCATGAGAGATATTGGTCTGTGGTTTTCTTTTTATTTTTTAAATTAATTTTTATTGGAGTATGTTTGCTTTATAGTGTTGTGTTAGCCTCCACTGCACAACAAAATGAATCAGCCATACACATACAGATATCCCCTCCTTTTCGGACTTCCCTCCCATTTAGGTCATGGTCTGTGGTTTTCTTATGATGTCTTTGCATGACTTTGGTATAATACTGGCCCCATAAAATGAGGTGAGAAGTGCTTCATCCTCCTTTAGTTCCTGAAGAGTTTGTGAAGAACTGGTGTTATCTTCTTTAAACATGTGCTAGGATTCACCAGTAAAATCATCTGGGCCTGGGCTTTTCTGTGGGAACATTTTTAATTACTAATTCAATATATTTGCTTGCCAGAGGTCTATTCAGATCTTATATTTCTGTTTGAGTCAGTTTTAATTATCTGTGTCTTTTTAGAAATTTTTCCATCATTGAAGTTGTCTAATTTATTGACACAAACTTGTTCATAACATTCCCCCGGTTTTTCGCTTGCCTTTGGTCAATTTCCGGAGTCCAGAAATGGTTGTTATTTACAATTTTTTTTTAGTTTTATTGTCCTTAAATTTTTTTTTATTATTATCATTTTTAGTTTTTAAATTAAAAATTTTAAAATTATTTATTATTATTAGTTATTATTGTCCTTTTCGAGGAGAGTATTTGCCAAGCTCCTCACTCCACCCTTCTCTTCCGGCTCTGATACCATATCCTCATTTCTCAGTGAAGGACTTAGTGTGGATGACTAGGTCAGACATTTAGGCTTCTATTCAAATGACAACTCCTCCGAGAGGCTTTTCTTGGTCATTCTCCTCTCAAAAGCCTCCTCACTTTCCCCTTCCCCCAGGTACTTAGGATCACATCAGTCAGTTTTAATGTATCATACTGCTAATCACTATATGAATTTATTCGGTCAGCTTTTCACTTATTTATTGTCTGTTTCTTGCTCCATGCCTCCCTCAAGCCTCCCTGCCAGAATATTAGTGTCATGAAGGTAGAGGCTGCCCTCAACTCTATCTACAGCTGCTCACCTCAAGGGGCCTGATAAATATCTGCTGATGAATGAGGGAATGAAGGAATAAAGAAAGGAAGGGTTATAGGAGGAGTAAGGCCTTGCTTTGCAGACCAGTGGTTTTCTTATCCTCTGTTCTTCCTTCCTAAATTATAAATGTGTTCCGAGGAGCACAATGAGGGAAAAACTAATATACATGGAGCTTTACTGCCCAAGAGAGGTAGCAGACATTTACTGCACATTTGTAAGACTCCCTCGCAGTTAGGTTGGGGCCAAGTGACTAGTTCTGGCCAGTAGAATGTAACTGAAAGTGAGCATATTATGTCTTGACTGTCTTAACTCAGCAAGATAGATATGTAAAGATGAGGCTGCTGAGGGTCAGAGGTTAAGCAAGATGACCAACCTCACCCAACTGATAAAAGGTGAAGCCAGCCTTCTTTCTAAACCTAGTTCAAAAGATTTGTGATCCTTCTGCGTTTTCATTATTCCAGGCAACCTACATGGGAGTAATTATGTCATTAAGTTATTATAAACAATTAACACCATAAATGGCTTATTGTGAGTTAGGCAGAGAATCAAAAGTCCCATTTCGTTTTCCTTCTACTTCCTTAATATGAGTACACATAATGTTTAGCATCAGTGCAGCCCTGGCTAACTATCAAAATGACTTTTACGTTGACTTAATTAAAATTTAGGACAGAAGAGCTAGTTGAGTGTGGAAATGGTTCATTATATGATGTTCAAGGTTTAAATTTAAGCCTTGTGTTTGAGCACTTCAAATGCTTTTGTTCGTTCACTTAATCACTCATCCATTTACCCACCAAACATTTTCTTCTGGTTTGATTTCCTCTAACTCCCCTCTAGGTGAGGCAGAGATGAGGACACTCAGCCCCTGCCCTGAAGAGCCGAGTCCAGAGGGAGACAGGACAACAGGCTTCTTTACCCCACAAACACCAGCAAATAAACCACCACCTCCTGCCTCTGCACTAATTCCCAGGGCAGTGTTCCTGGCAGATATCGCCGGGGGGTCACGGGGTGACTGCAGACTTGGAGATGACATCTTTGAACGACAGGATCTTTGCTCTTGGCATAGATGCCTGCATGGCATAAGGTTTGGTTGCCATCCTGCCTGGGAGGGCCATTTGGCTGTGGCCTTTGTGCTATTTTTTTTGGCCTCCTGATGACTGCCTCGGTGTGCACCTGTGTGGGAAGACCCACCACTCCCGACCTCACTGCATCAGCACCTACAAAACCAAGGGCTGGACTAAACCAGCCTTTCCCTCCCCAGGTGCACATCACCTGTGGCATTTAAAAATCACCCATGCTGTTATCCCACCCCCAGACTAACAGGATCAAAATATGGAAGTTGGGGGATTGGAATGATGGGGTGGGAGATGGCAGTAGACGGTTGATACTTCTGTAAAAGCTCCCAGGGAATGGTCATGAGCTGCCAGGGTTGGGAACTAGAGTAATATTAATCTAGAATAATCTCTTGGGTCCCTTCCAGCTTTGTGCAGGGGTTAGAATATGCAAGACATGATCGAAGAAAGGGTCACAGTCTCGAATCATTTCCATGGCTGAAAGGCATTCCTAATGCCTTGTTTTTTCATATTGCCTTATGTTTTCCTAAGTGCTTTCATATTCATTAAGGGAATGATCTTTAAATACTAATACTACAGCAAGATAGGTTATTTTAGGCATTTTTCGGTGAAAAATTTTATAGATGAAAAATCCCCCTCAAAAGGAGAGTTCAGAGTCTCTCCCAAGGTCACCAACTATTTAGCCACAAACTGGGATCAGAATCCAGCCAGGCTGTGGGCCCTCAGCCCAGAGCCCCTTCCAGGACCTCTCAAGGCTCCCTAAAGCCGGGAAGGTTCTGGGAAGTTTTTCCAAGGGGATGTGGAATGGGGTTGGCCATGTCTCCCTGACACTGCGAGAGACCGGGGAGACAGGCTTCACAGAATTCCCAGAGGAGGAGACCTGTTGATGGGCCATCTCCTGACATACAGCGTGGGAGCCCCAGCCTGCCAAGCTGGCACTCCGCCAGCCCTCGGTCTGGTGGAGGATCAAAGACGTCTTAAGCCTGATGTGGATGCGGCGAGAGCAGCCTCCCTCAGTGTCAGCCTGGTCAATGCTGTAACAGAAAGACATTCTCTCTAGGGCACTTCATACTTAACCCCTTGCTATTGGATAATGGGCTGTCAGAATCTATAAAAAAAAAGTCTGCATTTCTGCCATACAATCCAGAAATGCATCATACTTTCCTCAGTATTAAGTCTCCGTGGCTGGTCAGCTAGGCACTGCATTAAATGGCTCAGGTGGAGAAGTCTGAGTCCCTGGAGAACCCTGGTGACCCTTGGCCAGGCTGGAAATGATGGCACCCAGATGCCCCCAAACCACAGTCCTCTGTGTCCTGTGTAAAATAATCTGAGTTCCAAATATCTCCTTCCCCGGACCTCATTCTAAAGGCATGTGGAGAGGGCTTCCCTGGTGGCGCAGTGGTTGAGAATCCGCCTGCCGATGCAGGGGACACGGGTTCGTGCCCCGGTCCGGGAGGATCCCACGTGCCGCGGAGCGGCTGGGCCCGTGAGCCATGGCCGCTGAGCCTGCGCGTCCGGAGCCTGTGCTCCGCAACGGGAGAGGCCACGGCAGTGAGAGGCAAGAGGAGAAGGGGTTGCCTAGTAGTATAAAACATGGTCTCCAACCTCTAGAACTCAAAAATATTTTAAAACAAGATATGCTCATACAAAGGCAACTAACCATTCCAGGCAAAATTACGTAAAGTCCTATAGCCACTCGGGGGAAGTATTGCTAACTTTCATCTAGATTGGTCCTCAAAGAGGCACAGAATAGCCAAGGCTTGATTTGGGCATAAAAGGATAAACCAGGGCTTCCCTGGTGGCGCAGTGGTTGAGAATCCGCCTGCCGATGCAGGGGACACGGGTTCGTGCCCCGGTCCGGGAGGATCCCACGTGCCGCGGAGCGGCTGGGCCCGTGAGCCATGGCCGCCGAGCCTGCGCGTCCGGAGCCTGTGCTCCGCAACGGGAGAGGCCACAGCAGTGAGAGGCCCGCGTACAACAACAACAACAACAACAACAACAAAAAAGGCATGTGGAGAAAGCACAAAATGAGGTGGATCCAGAGTCTCCACTGAGCTCTGACCCTTGTAAGTAGCTGCCTCTTCTCTGCGCAGGCTCTGCGTCGCTGTCTGCTCTTGCCTCCCTCACATAAAGTGACCACATTGGGTCAAGGAGGCAAGTGCCGAGTGACAACAATAATAAAAATCTCTATGCTAGAGGGGCACATACCCGAGGCACCCAGCCCAGAGTGAGACCTGGAAGGCTTCCTGGAGGAGATGTCCAAGCAGCAGGAGGAACACACGGTGCTCCGTGACCATGGGCGGGGATGGGACCGTTGGCAGCTGCTTGGTACCCTCCTGGCAAAGCCTCGCCCTGCTCCATGAGGTGCCCATGGACGTTCTGTCCGTCTTTAGGAACTGCAGACGAGCCATCTCGCATCACAGCCAGCATCTGGAGCGGGGGCACAGGCCAGGCCCGCGTGGGACCTGTGATTCTTATACTTGAGGGAGGTAGCGTGATTTGTGCATGGGGTCTTCTGTGCCTCCCTCAGGACTGGGCTTCAGGAGTCTCTGGGGCTCTGGGCTCAGACCAGATCTGCTCTCTTTTAGGCTCTTCAGGGTTTTTTCCGGAATCTGCTGAACCCTGAGAACATCTGGCTGTGTGTGGGACGGCTGGCAAGGAACTTTCTGGCCGCATTCATTCTTCAGCCAAGGGCTGTCCTGATTGTATGCAGCAGGGTCCCCTGGACGCTGCAGCCATGGTCACTGAGACGCTGGTCCACCACGCTCCCAAGAGGGTTCCCTGGCTTTCCATCTACAGCAGCACTCCTGGAAAGCTTCTCTGCTGGGGTGGGAGGAGAGGGGAACTCTCCAGATTTTGGCAGCCTCTCCTGGCAGGCCTCTGCGGTTCTGTCCTCACATCTGTGTGTCTGGATATGAGAGTAACTGTGTCCATGGGAAAGGGTGTCTAGAGTATGAGCTCACGGAGGTGGCTCTGATGTTGCTGGTCCAGGGCAGCATTCAGACACGCGGGGTCAGTTCAGCTTTCTGGCGCCTTCTGGCTGGGCAGCATTTAACCGTCCGATGCTAATATCCCTTCGAGGGTAACCACTGCTGCCACTTTAGAAGATTCATGCAACCGAGTAAATTTAAATGGCAACATTTCAAGCAATTTAACCAAAACTAAGATCTGCTAGACACCTACTATATTCCCGCCACTCTGCTAGGAACTTTAACATAAAATACCTCGTTTCATCTCTATTTTCCAGATTGATGTGTAGGGAGTGACTTGCCCAGGACCGCAGAGAAATGAGCTATTACGTCGCTGATCTGAGCTCCAAGCCTGGATCTGCTTTGCCTCATACTGACCAGGTGTCCTGGGGTGTGTTCCTCTGTAAGCCTGTTTCCTCATGGACGACACCACATGTAACGTGGCTTACAGAGTAACTGGCGCTCAGTTCGTATTCATTCCCAGTTTCCTTTCCCCTTTTCATGGTGTGAAATGATAAGGTAAACATTAGTGCAAAATGTTTTAAAAGTTTTCTTTTTAATGGAGGACAATTGCTTTCCTAGGTATTACTTAGCTCAGGTCCATAGGGAAAAGCCCTTGATCTGGCCTTAGCTCATGGGGAGTTTTGTCAGTTGCAGGAGCTTTGGGTCCAGAATATCTTCAGGGACCTGCATGTGGATCCACTCCTGAGCTGTCCATTGGGGGTGATCTCTCGCTCTGCCGACTCCCAGCTCACTTTCTGCTTTCCACTCCCTCTAATAAGGGTCTACACCCATATTTGTCTTCCCTTCAAATTCCCATGCTTACCGAGCCGTGGGTCCAAGGCTCTTTGGGCTGCAGGCCACAGTCTCTTCTCTGGAGGAGCTCACAGTCAGTGGGAGAAACAAATGATCAGAATTCAGTGTGGCAAGTGCCGGAGGACCAGGGACTGACAAGGATGGGAGGGGCCCTACCTCATCTTGCAGGACCCAGGAAGGCTTCTGAGAGGACATAATGACATCTGAGCTGTGTCTTCAGTGACATGCGTTTCATTAGATGCTCAAAAAATACTGATGGTCATCTTTTCATTCATTCTTATTCAAAGACAAAAGCTTACATTCCTTTACAATTTTAGAAGGCGACAAACAGATGTTCACCTACCAGGAAAGAAGTGCCGCCTTGAGTGGAATAAATTTCTCCTTGTCCTGGACTTGATCCTCCATCCCCACTCCTTCTGGGAGTAGGAGGTGTAGTGAGTTGGAGACAGGAAGCAGGGCCACCTCAGCCTGCCTTCTGTCACTTGTGCCACGCTTGGGGCCGGCCAGGCTACCTCTCATCCCCCCAACTCACAGGGTGCAGACAGCAACTTCCTTCTCCAGGACACTTCCTGGGCTGCACCAACCCACACTGACCCTTCATCCCTGAAACTTGGAGGCACATCATGGCCACCCCAGCGTGTGTCTGATGAGCGCATATTGTTGACAGTTCTCTACCTACAGACGTATTCACTCAGCATCCTCTCTCTGCCAGCATTAAATGCTAAGGGCATTTTCTCGTTTCAGCTTCACAACAATCCTCTGTGATTGATATTAATAATCCCATTTTACGGACCAAGGAAGAGAGGCCCAAAGAACCAGAACAAGCATGTGAAGTAGCAGATTCCCTGAGTCAAACTATTTACTCAGGAGAGTGAATGTTCGTATTTAAGTTTAAAGAAAAAAAACGAGGTGCCACTTTAAAATAAAAAATGCCATTCTAAGAAAGTAATTCTTATAGCCACGCACAATTTAGTAGCAAAGCCCCTTCTTTCTGTAAAACACCTCAGACTTACACATTAGCTTATCTGCTCTTCTGATAACATATGGAGTCAGGGGTGTGGCCTCTCCTTACTAATTAACTCTGAATCTTGCAAGGACAGGCTGGGACCAGTCCTGTGCATCCGCAGACACTTCGTAGAGGCGGGGCATAGGCTGGAGCACGTGATGGGGTCTGAAGAGACGCCCACCCTGAAGAGCATCTGCCAGTGAGCAGTACACCTGCGCAGTGGGCAGGGTCCCCCCTTCCAGAAGTGCAGCCTAGCAAAGGTTAAGTGTGAAGATGGTGAGGAAGACATGCCGGGGGAAGCAGTGAGAAAGCAAAGCCTCTCTTCAAGTCTCTCTCGCAGAAGAAAGTTAAAAAGGGTGACTTTCTGTGCTTGATTCCTAACAACCACAGGCCACTCCAGATTCACCCCTACTGTGTTAAAACACGACACGCCTGTAGTCACAACGCAGGCTGGGGGCTGCATGGTTTGGAAGTGGACCTTCACGGTGTCTCCGGAGATGCCTGAGGGGCTGGGGTGGGGTGCGGGAGTCAGGGAGGATGTGGAACAGGCAGAAATCCTCTTTCTCTGACAGTGCCACCCAAAACGCTAGGACATTGGCCAGTGTGGGCTGATTTGGGGGCAATCCCACATGGAGTGACACAGAAATGAAGTTGACATTTCACAAGGGTGGCAATGTGGTGGGTACCATTGGCTGACAAAGGCTGTAAAGTTTCTTCACAATTAAAGTGCACATTTGACCACACAAAGTATGCAATTTAACCACACAAGGTATGTAATCTCACAAAGCTAGGTACACAAACACCCCCAGATGGAAGTCCAGAGTCCTCTTGTGGCCTAAAGTTCTGCCCTGATCCGTGCAACTAGGGTGGCGCCATCTTGCGGAGACTGGACGCTGTCGGGTGTGAGACGCTGCATTGTCATTTTCAGGAGGGTCTTTCCTGTTTCCAGCCTCACTTCCTCCACCTCTCCTCTCTTCTAGATACCAAGGCTATGTGCCCAGCTACTCTCCAAGTACAAGGAGCCATTGTAAAACAAGCCAGCTCACTCCTGAGTGTTAGTGTGTGATGGATGAATAGGAGACTTGTTGCCCAGGCTGACCATTTTCCAGTGGGCTCAGCCTTCAGACCTGCCTTAGGTCCACTCTTGTAGTTCAGAGTCTGCAGTCTGATGCAGACTCAGCACTTGGGGCTGTTCCTCTGCCCTGGATCACCAGGCAGCCTGTTAGTTTGAACCCAGGCAAAGATGGACAGCACTGCATGGCATTTGTATAATTACTACGACAGTATTACTACTTAGAGTTGAAAAAAACCATAAATGGCCCAGAGTAAATACTTTATCATTATCATTTATTATTATTTCATTGTGGCCATCTGAGTAAGCTTTAGAGCTGCGAACAGAGAGTAGATGTTACTAGCAACCTGAGACAGAGCAAGATCTCTGAAAAGATGGGGCATGGCTGAGGATGCCAGGAGGTTGGGAGGGGAGACATGAATTCCTCTCCTATGAAGGAGATAACTGGGCCCAGTTAGGAAAAAAACATCTAATAATAGGTACAATTTTAAAGAGTGGCTTTGAGAAAGTGTGGGACACTGCTGACAGGGCCATAAGTGAAAGGGGCTGCTCTATTTCTTAGAGAATCTCTTCGGGGTTTAACGAATGGGTAGGAATCATTCTTTTTTTTTTCTTTTAACATCTTTATTGGAGTATAATTGCTTTACAACGGTGCGGTGCGTTAGTTTCTGCTTTATAACAAAGTGAATCAGTTATACATATACATATGTTCCCATATCTCTTCCCTCTTGCGTCTCCCTCCCTCCCACCCTTAATTAGCACATCCATTGTCAGAATGCAAATGCAGCTGCTAACCCAGCAGCTTTGCTCAAAGTACACTAACTGTGTCCTTATTTACAAGGTAACTGCCCCCAGAGCCTTGTTGTCTATCACAAGGGGTGGGGGGTTCGGGGATTCTTAATAGGAACTCCAGGAAAGCCTGAGTTTCTAAACCCAGCTGGGTATTGAAGGGAGAGATTGAGTTGGTTTTATGACAAAGCCTCAAACACCAAAGAGCAATAGAACTTCCCATTATGGCTTCATGAACCCAGCACCTACCCTTTCCAACAAACGACTGTGGATTCAACTGTAGCCCTAGGACCTCCCTTTGGCTTTGATTAATAAAAAATATTAAAGATCGTTTTATAATTAAAAGCTATCATTTGTTGAGTCCTGGGACATGCATCATCTCTTTTAACTGTCACAGCTACCCTCTGGTGGGTCCAATATTATCCTTATTTTTGAAGCAGGAAAACTGAGGTTTAGTAAGATTCACTCAACCCTCACAGGTCACTCACTGGGATTAGACCAGGTCTGGTTCGCTTTCTTGCCCAGGTGTGCTACTCAGGTACACTTTTTGCTACAGGTTAAACGATGGCTGATTCTCTCCCTAAATTATCCACCTTTATTCCTCTTCACAGAGCTGATACACCTATATCAGTGCTCCAGGAATTTTAACTTGTTCATACTCCCCAAATACAATGTGTAAGCTCACGCCCTATGCCTCTGCACTTGCTGTTTCCTTTACTTGAAACCTGTTAAGAAAAAACTACCAGGCTTCCCTGGTGGTGTAGCGGTTAAGAATCCACCTGCCAATGCAGGGAACACGGGTTCGAGACCTGGTCTGGGAAGACCCCACATGCCGCGGAGCAACTAAGCTCTCGCTCTCTAGAGCCTGAGAGCCACGACTACTGAGCCCGTGTGCCACAACTACTGAAGCCGGCGCACCTACAGCCCATGCTCCGCAACAAGAGAAGCCACCACAATGAGAAGCCCGTGTGCCACAAAGAAGAGTAGCCCCTGCTCGCCACAACTAGAGAAAGCCCACGCACAGCAAACGAAGACCCAACACAGCCAAAAAATAAAATAATAAATAAATACATAAATTCTAAAAAAAAAAAAAGAAAAGAAAAAAATACCAAAACTTGGAAATAAGTTAATCAATGATGATGTGATCCTTTAATGTCATCATGGAGCAGATTCTACAGCTTGTGGGCCAGCTCTAGCGAACCACTTGTTTTTATAAATAAAGTTTTATTGAAACCTAGCCACACCCATTTATTTAACTATTGTCTAGGGCAGTTTTTGTGCTGTGATAGCAGAACTGAGTAGTTACAGTACGTACGAAGTCTAAAATATTTACTATCTGGGCCTTTATAAGTACAGTTTTCTGACCCCTGCTCTAGGGGGACTTGGCTGTCTTTTTCTTACTGCTTATTATTGATTAGGTCCCAGATATTTCATATTCTGTAAAGATTAGAGGTTAACATATAGAAAGCATAAGTTTTCTGGTAAGGAAGAGATGCTGGTAGAAAAGAATCTCAGAAGTTATAAGTTATAGTTTCATTGCCCTGCAGAAATTACCGAGTTTTGCATCTAATTTATCTTTCTCTTCTCCGCATTCCTTTTTATTTCACAGACTATATAAAATCCCAATTCTCATATTCTCTTTTGTCCTGATTTTGTCATCTTGCTGGTTTCCTCACTGACAAGTTAAATGAAACTCTGATACATTCCCTCTCTCTGCCTCTCTCTCTCTCCCCATATTGAGAAATGTCTTTTGACAAGCTCTTCTATCCTCTTCTAATCATACGTCAATATTTACCTGAGTTGTCCCCCTCTTTGGGCAATCTTCTGTCATCCCATCCTGGTTACTGGCCCCTCTCCCTGCCCCTGAAGCATCCTGAGTATCCTTCCCCCAGCACTAATTCTCTTAGGTTGGGAGTGATACAAGGGGTGCTGGGCCAATAAGGACTAAGCTTTTTGTGGGGTCTGGGAGAAGAAACTACTCAGGTGTTGGCAGGAGAGGGTGGGTAGGATTGGTGTTGAGGGGTCCAGGGTTTGTGAAACACCTAATCAGACTTGTGATAACTTTACTCAGCGACTTTCTTCATCTCAAGCAGCTAATCTCTCACTCTCCAGAACTACCGAGAACCCCAAGCTTCAGTAACCTGGAGTCCAAGGCAGAAAAATCACTGATTCCTTGGATGAAGGAAGAAACCAAAATAAGTGCCTGATTCTGTGCACACCATCTGCAAAAGGCTAACATGAACTTGAAAGCATCTTGTGAAGACATCTGGGAGGAGAGAACCCAAGAAGTTTCTAGCAAGCAAGGAGTAAATGGGTGAATGGAACAGAATCACAGAGACCACCCACTGTTATGACTTTGAGATGGCATTATGTCACTCATATGCTCACTACTTAATGTGTCCTTCATTGTTTTACTTTTGGAAACCTAGAACATGTAGAGGAGCTCTCACAAGTCACACTCCATCCCTGCCCTGCATCCTATTTTCTGCATTAGATCCGGTCCGTCACCTTTGCCAGGAAGCCGTGGCAAAGCTTCCTGTTGAAGGTGGAAATCTGTAGCTGGCCTTTTAGCTTGCACATAATACCTGCATTTGCAAGTTCGTTTTATGTGAGTGAAACTCCTCTAGCTGTTATTACCTTCTGAGATTAATGTGGATTTCTAGCAGGTAGTGTCCTTGGCATCGTTAAAGAAAGATTTGCTTTTCTGGGATGTGCTCCTTTCAGCTTACCAAAGTTATTCTCTTTCTTCCTACCACCAAGCCAAGAGGGAGGACATCATTTGCTGTTGCAGCCAGGTCATTTCCCCTGGGGATGGCAGGGTGCCTGTGTGTAGGAAGAGGTTCATTAGCCCCCAGCCGCTGCCTGACTCTTGGCTCTCCTTCCTAGACTTCTGGCAAAGTTTCAAAAACTGTCATAGAAATGACCCTCTCAGTCTTACGGGAGATGTCAACGAGGCGAGAGGGGGGAGAGTCAGAGAAGGCTTTGGAGAGAGATACTGGGATGCAGAATGCTTGTCCCCTGTTTGCAAGCCAGGTATCTGTAGAGTCTTGTTAGAGAGGGAAACGTGTGCATGGAAGGAGAGCTAGCAAAGGGTACATGGATACTTGTTGCTTCAACTTTGGGTCCTGTTGTCTTGCAATCAGATTCAAACACCTGGGCTTTCAAATATTTGAGCAACCATTTCAAAGACATTTCAGTTTCCCAGATTTCGGGTCTGGCCATTCCTCAGCCCTCACACCACACTCTCTACTGCCGCCATAGATGGGACTCCCACTGGAATGCCATCTACTATTTTCTTGGCGAATCTACAGGATTATATAAAAAGCAACCAACAGACATTTCTTGAAGGAATAAATGGATTATTCCTATGGCGAAAGGATTTTCATTTTACAAAAGGGAACATGGGCTTTTTTCCCCCATGTTACATTCCTTCAGTGCATTCTAAAAGTAATTGGATTCAGACCCAGTGGTAAAGTAGAGCATACATTGATGGTGAGCATACATAGAGTGAGGAAAAAGCAGTCAGTCACAGTAATGACTGACGGCTGGTTTCCGCAAAGCCACTGGGACTCTATTTGTACCATAATAGGGAGGAGGAAGAGGGGGCACAGAGGAGTGCTCTGGGAGAGCAGGCTGAGAGACTGGCTGGAATTCTCCTCTCCAGAGAATTCACCTGTATGCACATGCATGTGTGTGTGATTGACACAGTGGAATCTTTTTTTTTTTTAATTAATTTATTTATTTATTTTTGGCTGTGTTGGGTCTTTGCTGCTGCGCGCGGGCTTTCTCTAGTTGCGGGGAGCGGGGGCAAATCTTTGTTGCGGTGAGCAGGCTTCTCACTGCGGTGGCTTCTCTCGTTGCGGAGCACGGGCTTCAGTAGTTGTGGCTCGCGGGCTCTAGAGCACAGGCTCAGTAGTTGTGTTGCACGGGCTTAGTTGCTCTGCGGCAGGTGGGATCTTCCCGGACCAGGGCTCGAACCCATGTCCCCTGCATTGGCAGGCGGATTCTCAACCACTGCGCCACCAGGGAAGCCTGACACAGTGGAATCTTTAGAGAAGGAGTTCCCTCTAGCAGAGGTCAAACGGCAGCAGGGCTGGCCTCATGTATTAGGCAGATTAGGCCATTCTATATGTGGTGTGACTCGGAGCATAATATAAAGGCCTTCCTGTATGAAATTATGCCCCTATCTGCTACTGTGGCCTACCTGCCTGTAACAGGGGTCTTTCATTCCTCAGAGAAATTTCAAACTCTAATTCTCTGAGAGAAAGAAAAACAGTGAGATTCACGCTGAGATGTAAATGACTAATAGCACATCCTTTCTTGAGAGCAGACTGGTGCTGATGCCTGGTTGGCAGGAAAAGTGCCCTGGCTGATAGGGACACAGGGACAGAGGAGGGAGAATGCAAGGCAATTGTAGACAGGCTTTGCTGATTGACCCTAAGTGGGGGAATGAATATAAAGGTGATCAGAGAAAGAAAAAGCCCTTCTAACTTGAAAGAGATGCTTTAAAAGTTAAAAAACTTGGTTTTAGGCACCAGTGCTCCAGAAATGAAACCACAGAATTCAGTGCAGCCTATGCAAGCCTGTGGGATTAGACTGAATGATTTAGGTTCTATCTGAGAGTTTGAAGCCAAAGAACTACAGCTACATCTCCTTTTGGTAATTCTACCATTTCAAGAGGAACTTTTCCAAGGGCCAAAGCTTGGTTGGTTAACTTTGCAAGTCTAGGAGACAGATCCAATACCCAACACCTGTGCCATGACTCTCCCTTTCTACCCAAGTGACAGTCAATGCGAATTCGTCACAGCATCCTCTGTACTGAGTCATTATTAAGCATCAGATCCTTCTCAACTCTGCTCTCCAGGCTGCCAGGATTAGTTGATTGGACTTGGCTCTCGGGTCAAAATCTAATTTTTTTTTCTCGGTCAAAAGCAATTAAGAGGTTACACATATAAATTCTTCAAAGGTTCCATCTCTATGCTTTTTTTCCCTGAAGAAGCAATTCAGGGTAGATCATCCTCGTAGATATGTAGTAGGTCTATGAGCATTTGATGAAAACTCATGTGAAAACAAGCACACACAATTGACTCCTTTAATAATAATTCCTGAGAGGCAGGCTGAAGGAAGCATTACCTGGAGATCATAAAAGTATATTTGCTATGACTGCTAACTCTCTGTTGCTTTGAGAGGAGAAATGATTCGTGGAGGTCTTATCTACACAGAGCTCCAGCCATGCCCAGCAAGAATGAAGTGTTGTAGTCTGTGTTTCAGTGATTAATCAGATGTTTGCTTCACCAAAACACAGAGGAACCACGATGAGATCATAAGTCCATTCCAGGTCCATTCCACCTTTGTTCACTCTCTGGTTTAGTACTCCAGGAAAATGACTGGAGCTCACCAGTATGGTGGACTCTGCAGTACTATCTTATAAATATCCATTGAAGAAAACCACAGCAGACTCAAGATTAAGCAAAACTTCCTTGGGCTCTCCAGCTCCCTCAGATTGCACATCAATGGAACGATTTGATCTCTCCTGTTCAACAAGGAAAAGTTCAATGGAAAAATATTTTTGTGTTTATTTTGTTTTTTGATCTATTAGGAGACTGCAAATAACACGTTTTACTCAGTGGTGTTTTGTGAGAAAAGCAGCAAGAAAATGACTCTGTTCAAAATGTGTGAACAGAGTTTTTTCAGGAGAAAACAGAATCTGGGCCCCTTCAAAGAAAATAAAACAAAACTTTAGTAGAGCTGTGAAATCTCTCTCAGGAGAGAAAAGTTGTAAAAAAGTAAGGTTAGATAAGATATTCTTTCAGTGTTTACTATCTATGTATTAGGAGAAAATAAAAATATGCTGACCTAGGGACTGGTACGGGGAAGTCTATGATACTAGCTTAAGCAGGTTAAGTGGATTGGTAGAGGGAGGGTCCCAATTTTAACCATTATTTCAGATTCTGGATCATCTAATGAGGGCCACGTGCATTTCACTCTCTACCCATTACCCATAATCCTCACAGCCACATTCAAGGTTGTCATTATCTCATTTTTGCAGGTGAGCACCATAAGACGCTGAAGGGTAAAGTCATCGACTAAGAGTCATTAGGGAAAGTGAGAGGCTGACCGTACAGAGAGACTCAAAGAAAGTTTTCAGCCCCAATTTCAGATAAGTAGGGATTGAAAATGGCTCACTTCAGAGTTTCTGCATATGTGACTCTTGCTACTAAACATACTTAATCCTCATAATTCAATCCCACAGGCTTATCGAATAACTCCTACACTGTGCGACGCCCTTGTGCTAGCAGGGGATGCTGCCCAGAAGATCTGAATGGGCGGAACTGGGAAGGTGGGCAGGCAAAGCACAGCCCAGGGCCGTGGATACACAGAGTGGTCAAATGAGAGCAGCAAGCAGAGTGGGTCGCTGAAGGCAAGACAGAGGCGCCAGGCACACCCTGTACCTGTCCCATAAGTTCTTATAATAGCTCCCTGTGGCCCGTCTCTAAACGAGGATGCCCAAAAGAACTTGTTTGGGCTATTATATGCAGGGTGGCTGCATGGACTTGGCTACCAAGAAATTCTAAATTTGCATAAACAACGTGGTATCTTGCCTGATGAATTTTAAGGCCAGTTCAGCTGGCATGGAGCAAACACCACTGAGTTGGTGACACTCAGCTGAATGCTTGCATGCCTAGGGGAATTAGAAATGACACAAGAAGGGGTAGAAGGGTTTGGGGCTCTGCCATTCCCTGCCATCTCTCACATTCTGTGCGTTGATTTGGAAGAGCCTTTTGAATGTCTCCACTCACTTCTTTGGAGGAAGACCCAGCCTGAGAAGATATGGGTGGTTTCAGAAAGCCGAGATGATGGGTTATTATATCTAAGAGTACCACACTGAACAGGCAAACACAGATAATTGAGTTACCTTCAAATTGGTCATTCACAGTGAAAGGCTTTGGAAGAAGCTGAAGTGGGTTGAAAGCAGCCTGTAAGTCTGTCCCCTCCACCCTCCTTATCGCTTCTGGAATTTTCCAGAGATGAGTGGCAGCCACACATGTTACTGCCTTTAACCACATGCACGGCCTTCTGCTCCACATTCCCAGCCCCACCCCCTTTACCAAAAAAATCAACACAGGAACACCAATGACAAACTGATGACAGATCCTGCATAAAACAGCCCATGTCTACCCAATGCCTCCTGGCCTCGATTCCTCCAAGCCTACTACTTGGGGAACAAACTGGCAGCTGATCAGACCTACTCCCTATCTAAATCAGGAGAGGAGGAACAAAATTCAAAATGGGCAAGTGAGGATCTGATGCCCTCCAGTACAGAACCTAAGCCACGCGATCTGCACTGATTTCCCAGTCTCCACATGCCTCCAAAGCAGATGGCATTTGCTGGACACAGTCAGATGTGCCCAGACAGCTCGGATGGTTCATTCCAAATGGCCCTCCCGCTTGGAAATGTTGAAATCCCAGTTCTATCTGTGCTTTCCCAGAGCTGTCAGTGTAGAGAGATCTCAACCCCCTCACCCAATGCCACAAACACAGCATGCATTTGCTTTTCAAAACCTTTGAGCTTGTGCTGTATGCCGGGAAAAGAATGGTGACTCAGATGTGGTTCAACACTCATGGATGGAATGGTGGGGGTGATAGAGACCAACAGATGCATCCACTTGGTGCAGGATATGCAGAATGTTATGGAACCCGGAGAATGGTCCAGGAACCTAAGTGTGTTATCAGGAAAGGTGTCCCAGAGGAAGCAGCGCCTGCCTGGACTCTTAAAAGATGAGTCAGGGAGTGGGATATTTTGACCTCCAAAGGAAGAGTATTTCAGGTCCAGGGGATGGCATATGAAGGTCCAGAGGCCAGAAAGAGTATGACACTTGTAGAAGAAGTACTGGGTGTGATAGATTAGATCACCACTCAATACATATTCAAGCACTGTCCCCTGCCTCCTAGGAGGAGTCTATTGTCATGCAACTTGACTTTGGGCTGAAAACATGACTCGCTTTGGCCATTGGTATATTAGTAGACACAATGTGAGCAGAGGCTTAAAATATGCTGGCACAACCAGATTTGCTCTCAGTGCCCTTGCCTTTTGCCATGAGAACATGTCTCAGAACACTTCAGGCCCAGCCATGAGATATGTGTAGAGCAAACTTAAACCCTATCTTAACTGAACTCAGCTTAAATCAGCCAGACTCCAGGTGACGACAGACAAGTAAGTAGTAAATAAATGCTTATTTTTGTATGCGAACAAAAAGTGGGGTGGCTTGTTTTGCAGCATTACCAAAAATATAGTGGACTGATACCCCAGGCAAGGCAAAGAATGGGAAGAGAGAAGGCTGGAGAAGGAAGAATATGCTAATCATAACCAACTGGAAATAAACACAGCGGACAAACAAAGGAAGCAAGAAGCAGCCCTGAGACTTGAGGGCAGGGTCTGCCTTCTTTTGGATGGTCACCCATGCCTGACACTTAGCGTAAGCCTGAGCACACAGCAATTAGTGAAGACAGTTGAATGATCAAACCAGTGAGTCCTCAGCCAGGAACAAACAACGGCCTGTACATACATCAGCAATACCAGACTACTTGCAGCACTGGCTCAAAACTATCCCAGGCAAAAATTTAGCTATGGCCACAGCCTAGAAACTCAAGTTAACAGAATAATCACATGAACTTACTCAATGTAACCAGGATTTATATGAGGATTAAAGAGGAGTAAAACTTCATATTCTATTTCTATTTTGTCTAGATCTCCCAGGTTTAAGGAAAATCTCACAAGTCTCTAATATAGACAATACTGAGTATAATAAAATGCTTGGTGACTGAGGTCAGAAACATTCACTCAGTAAACACTTGTTAAGAACCTAACGTGTGTACTACGCATTGGTCGACTCTGGAGGACGCAAGTTCACTCTTTAAGACAGTCTCTTAAATGCAAAGATTTGTGTGAAATCTTATTTCAAGTACATCAGTCCCAAAATTCCTTCTTGAGCTAACCTCACAGTAACCAATAGTGTGGTTTTGCCTTAAAATGAGCTTTTTCAAGGTGAAATGGAGTCAGCTATTCTTAGGACCTCTAGGATTGGGAATCAAAAGGTTCTCAGAGCCACTGGAGATATTGAGAGGGAATAAACCAAACAAAACACAAGTATCATCCTTTCTAGCCGACCTAGAGGGTAATTTCAACTCAACCTCTTTGATTATGGGGGAGCCCCTGTGGTGAAATAAAGGAGAGCAGAGAGCCTGAGAGAAGAGAGTCAGGCATCAGGGCCCATGGGATGGGGTGAGGGAAACACTATTACAGAAAGATAAAGTCAGGGAGGGAAATGGGACAGAGACTACAATAACATACCCCACCCATGTGTTCTTCATACAATGTGACTGACACTCCTCCCATCTGGGAGTGGTTCTGACCACAGTGGAAGCTATGCCATGTGAGTTCCAAAGCCTGGTCATAAAAGGCAAGATAGTTTCCACCTGGTTGTCTTTTGATAGTCACCTTTGGAACCCCAAGACATCATGTAAGCATCTGGGTGCCCTGAGGCCACCATGTTGCGAGGAAGCCCAGACCACATGGAGAGGCCACAAGTAGATGATCTGTCCACAGTCCCAGCTTAGTTCCAGATGACAGCCAGCATCAACTGCCAGGCATATGAGTGAAGACAGCTTTGGATGATTCTAGGTCCCAGGTGTCAAGTCCCTGCCAGCCTTCAAATCTTCCTACTGAGGCAGGGACATTGAGAACGGTGACAAAAAGTTCCCTCCTAAAGTCCACAGCAACCAGAAATGGTTGCTGCTTTATTGCACTAAGTTTGGGGTGCTTTGTTACACGGCAATAGATAACTAGAACAGGAATCTTGAGGGGGACTGCCTCCCTGGTTTCAAACCTCTGCAGCTAATGGTTAGCAAGTCATTTGCCCTACACAGGCAGGAACTGCCTGTATCTCCCAGCCCTCAAGCAGAAACACAAGCATACCTAAGGGTTGTAAATGTGTTCCTCTGTACGGGGCCTAGGCAGATACCTATCCCTTTACAATAGTGGTTCTCAACGGAGGGTGATTTTCCCCTCAGGGGATATTTGGCAATGTCTGAAGACATTTTTGATTGTCACAACGTTGGGGGAGTGGTGCTACCCTCCTCTTGTAGGTAGGAACCAGGTATACTGCTACATCCTAAATGCACAAGACAGTCCTCCACAACAAAGAATTATTCTGTCCACAATGTCAGTAGTGCCAAGGTTGAGAACCTCTGCATGAGAAGACAGCAGCACCCAGAGCTGCGAAATTTGCTGAGAATGTTCCATATTCACAGGGGAATGCTACCTGGGCTATCCCCTGCATCGGCAGGCGGACTCTCAACCACTGCGCCACCAAGGAAGCCCTGAAGACATTTTTGATTGTCACAACGTGGGGGGAGTGGTGCTACCCTCCTCTTGTAGGTAGGAACCAGGTATACTGCTACATCCTAAATGCACAAGACAGTCCTCCACAACAAAGAATTATTCTGTCCACAATGTCAGTAGTGCCAAGGTTGAGAACCTCTGCATGAGAAGACAGCAGCACCCAGAGCTGCGAAATTTGCTGAGAATGTTCCATATTCACAGGGGAATGCTACCTGGGCCAGGAAGACAGGCCACAACAAGGTATGATCGAAGACTCTTTTCTCCTCTTTTAGGTGTTAAATAAACAAAGTGCAGTCCACAGGCCATCCATCCGGTGCACCCAGACCCCACAATATCCTTTCTGAACCTTGCCTTCTGCACCAGGCTCCCTTTAAAGCAGAGCAATTAGACACCTGCTCTCAGACTCACTCTGGAAAACTGTTTCTTTGGCAAAACAAACAAACAAAAAAAACAAGGATAGTGAATTTTAGGACAGTGTGGCTGCTACAGGTGACCAGGAAACTGGTACCATATGAAAAGCTGTCCATTTTCAATGTGTCACTCTCACTTGCTTCTTTGGCAAAAAGCCAGGGAAGAGAGAAGGGAGGAAACGGCTATAATTCACTCATTCATCCCACTGAGAATTGGACACAATGTGCCCGGCCTGCAACCGGGGGCTGGGTGTTTTGAGTGGACGGAGGTGTGGAGCAGATTGTCTTCCAAGCTGCTGGGGTGTTTCCAGGTGGATGGATATGAACTTCTCCTTCAGCAAGATTTACAGCCCGTTTACCTTGGGCAGCAAGGAGAAAGTGCAGCTGAAAGTCCCTTTCACTTTTACAGTGAGGGCAAGGCTCCCGGCTGATTTATGGAGCCGCTCAGGCGGCTCCATCAGAAGTTACACTGCACGATACATGCTCCACAAGGCCAGCAGCAGGGTCCAAGGTCAGGGTCACACTCAGCAGGAACTGAGGCTGCAGCCACACCACTCCCTGCAGGGACTTCTGGAGGAGCCGTGTGCAATAGTGTGAAAATCAAGCCACAACAACACAGAAAGGATGAAGTTCTGATGGGAATCTGTCATTTTTTTTTTCCAAAATGAAAATACCTCTATTCTCCCTGATTATCAAAGTAATTATGTTCATTGAAAGAAAAAAAAACTTCAGAGAATATGGAACAATAAACAAAAGAGTATAGTATGGAAAAGGCGGGTGGGATACAACTACATTTACGGTGGAGAAACCTGATAAACATGACCTCAGCCAGGTGACTAAGGTCAAATTTAAGAGTGGCAAGTCAGGTTGACAGTATGTATCTTTGATATGATGTGATGAAAATGGCCCTGGACCTCTGTGATCTTCCTCTCCAAAACTCATAGCCCCAGACTATGAGTTTTGAAAAACATGATACAAATCTCAATCAAGGGGTATTCTTTAATATATCTGATCAGTCTACCTCAAAACTGTCAAGGTCATCAAAACCAAGGGTAGTCTGAGAAACTGTTTCAGCCAAGAGGAGCCTGAGGAGACAGGATGACTGAATGTACTGTGGCATGCTGGATGGGATCCTAGAACAAAATAAGGACATTGGGTAAAAAGTAAGAAAATCTGAATAAGTGTGAACTTTAGTTAATAAGAATCTCTCAATACTGGTTCATTAATTGTAACAAATGTACCATATTAATATGCGATGTTAATAATAAGGCAAACTGAGAGCGGGGTTTACGGGAATTCTCTGTACTATCATTTGAAAATTTTCTGTAAATCTAAAGCTACTCTAAAAAATTAAGTTTATGAAAAAACAAAAAAGGAAATGAGAATGCTCTATAATTGCACCCTCCAGGCAAACTACTGTTAATACTATGCTTTAAAGCCTTCTCTTTGCATATACAATCATTCTGTATGTATACATATTTTTATTATTTTCATTTAATTTTTTTTACAAAAAATAAGACTATTCTATAAATTTTTAACCCTTTGTATTCATTCTCTGGCAATCATTTGCAAATCTAGTCAGCATAGATTATTACAATGTTCCATATGCAGGGGAAGGTGAAATTTGTGTAAGAAGTACATTAGAACGCCTGAAAGTCAGGTCTACTTTACAGGGTAGCCTGGACGAATATGCAATGCATGCTTTAGGAAGACATCTGCTAGGCAAGTACTAGTTTCAACAAGATCATAAAGGGACACATCCGAGCTATAGCCAGGGGAGTGGGGGAAGAACCCTGATGTTTCACACACCACTCACTTCATGACCACCATCTCTTTGAATTCTCACAGAAATCCTGCAAGGTCAACCTGTTTGTACTCATTTTCAGGAAAGGAAACTGGGGGACACTTGTACCTTGCTCAAGGCCAGACAATTAAGTCAGTCGTGGAGCCAGTGTCTGAACCAAGTCCAACCCCAAAACTTGGGCTCTTTCTTCCACATAATGCAGTACTGTTGCTTGGACCAGGTCTGACTTTCAGAGACGAGGAAACCGTGGCCAGATGGGTATACATCAACTGCAGTGCAGCTGCCGGAATAACGACCATTCAGTAACATATGCCCCAAGCACTTGTCTCGCATAGTTTGAATACCTGAGTGGTCTAGGGGTTCTAGTCTACATGCGGGAACCACAGAGCACATGCAGTTCAGCTAAGGATGAAAACTTCCAGACTCCATTTCAAGGCCCCCATGGCTCTGAGGAAGCACAATGCCAAGCTGAATGCAAAGATTCGTGGGCCCTGGTCCCAGGGATGTCATTTAGTAGGTCTGGTTTGTGACCTCGGAGCTGGCATCTTTTTCAAGGTCCCCAGGTAATGTTCATGCACAGCCAGATTTGGAAACCACTCAGCTGGATGGTCCCTTCTAGCTTTAAGATTCTAAGAGCAATTGATTAGCAAACTAAATGCCTGTAATTACTCTTCCCAAATCTCACTGTAATTCCAAAAGGTCTCTTCTGGTCTTAATACATTTTCCTCGGAAAATGGGGTGGTGGTGGGGGAGAGAGAGAGAAGGAAGCAGAGAGAGAAGCATAGCAGGTGAGCACAGAACATTGGTCATGGGGCCAGGCCTCTTCTTGGGATTTTAAAAAAGCACAAATAATCCAAACGGGAAAAACGTTCTTGAGATGCTTCAATCCAGCCCCTTATGGTTCAGGCAAGGTATCAACGTTCCGAGGGCCACATTTAAACCTCGACTGCCCTCCTCAATCCCACAAACCACTGTCCAAGAAGCAGATGGTATGGTACTGCGGGTCATGGCCGCTGACACAGGGCAGCTTTGCCGAGAGGAAACACCGCAGAGCAGGACACATCCCCATTCCCTCCTAATGGAGCAGCATATGTGGGTCTGTGTCAGGCGGCCAGAACCCTCATCT
Source organism: Physeter macrocephalus (assembly GCF_002837175.3). NCBI lineage: Eukaryota > Metazoa > Chordata > Mammalia > Artiodactyla > Physeteridae > Physeter > Physeter macrocephalus. Next base: position 27,851,954 of record NC_041214.2, read on the forward strand.
CTGCTCCCACCTCATTAGTTGAGAAGAGCCCACAACGCCCCACTGTCTGTTCGGAAACAGCAGACAAGACAAGCGCTGTGCCCAGCAGATTAAGAGAGCAGCTGGCCAGGCTGGGGAAGGGGAGGGCCTGGCATCTGTACACTGAGAACCTTCAGGCCTGGAGGAAGGATGGTCTACACTTCCCCCGTCTTTTCTACAAGATGTGTGTTTTCCTGGGTCTCGGGCTGGAAAAGCCCCCGAGGAACTAGTGCCAGACCTGTGCAGTAAAGGGCCCTAGTCTTTGCACAATTATTACACATCTTTCTAGGGCCCAGCAAATAAGAGCTCTCTGATGAGGTCGGGGTCACACAGTGCTGGAAATTCCGAGGGTGCGCTTACCATGAAAGCCGCCTCTGACTGCGCGCCCCCTAGGGGCCACGAGTGGAACTGGACATGTTCTGTGCATTGCCACGCTCCATCTTGGCTGCCACCCTTGTGGAAGTGATGTTACTATTTCTGCTTTATAGACGAGGCTCAGGGGGCTTAAAATACTTGCTCCATTGGCACAGCTGGGACTTAAACGCAGGCATGAGCACGAATGGCTCCCGGAAGGCCTGTGGCAGTGTTATGGACGCAGGTTTTTATTCTAGGAGCTACGGGGTGACAGAGAGATATGTGGCCTCAGGCTTGTATTGCAAATAGATTCCTTTGGCTGCTGTGTGGAGAAGAGAGTGGAGTGGGTGTGTATGGAGACCCATCACTACGTGCCTGAGAGGAGAGAGACAGCAGTCAGAGAAGTGGGAGGAAAACCAGGGTGCTTGCTCTGGCTACCCGGAGGCCTGCGCCTTATCTGACAAAGTCATTTCCACGGAAACAGGAGGACACCGTTTATCCACGTGTGGACCGTGGACTCTGCATCAGAATCACTACAGGTGCTCTTAAAATTCAGATTCCTGGGCTCTATCTCAGATTTTCTAAATCAGAAGCTCTGGGTGGGCTTGGGGGGCGGGGTGTTAAAATCTGCATTATCAAGAATTTAGAATTAAGGGCTTGGGCCCTGGAGTCAGAGTGCCTGAGTTTTCAACCCAATTCTGTCACTTCAGTGAGCCCAGGAAAGTTACTTGCTGTCTGTAGAACAGGTCTCATGCTAGTATCCACCCCCTATGGACATTATGAGGGTTCAATCAGCTAATATTATAAAGCCCTTAAACCAGTTCTAGGCCAAGAGTAAGAGCTCAATTAGTGTTCAACTACCTCTGAAAAGGATAATGCAAATGGAATGAAAGCTGGTAGAGGCTCAGGCGCTGTTCCCCCTCCCCCGCCAAACAGAGACGCTTCCTTTGTGGGCTGGTCCAGAGCTCAAGATCTCAGAGTGAGGAAGATTCTATTCTCCCTCTGAAATGAAGCTGTCCCACACCCTGAGTGTATCTCCATCAGCTGTGGCAGCCAAGGTATCCCTAGCTCCAGCGCAGATTCAGACGCAAAGGCAGCATCTCGGCTGTTATGGGATGATTGTGTTCCCTACCTCCACCAAGATGTTAAAGTCCTAACCCCCAATACCTGTGACTGTGACCTTATTTGGAAAGAGAGTCTTTGCCCATGATCAAGTTAAAATGAGGTCATTAGGGTGGTCCCTAATCCAACATGACCATGTCCTTAATAAAAGGCGAAATATGGACACAGAGTGAGACACGTACACAGGGAAGGTGATGTGAAGACACAAGGAGAATGCCATCTATACACCACGGAACGCCTGAGGCCACCAGAAACCGGGAGAAAGACAGATTCTCCCACACAACCCTCAGGAGGAACCAAAGTGTCAACCCCTCGATTTCAGGCTTCCAGCCTCCAGATCTGTGAGACAATAAATTTCTGCTGTTTATGCCATTTGCTTTGTGTTTGTTACAGGAGGCCTTGGACGCTGATACATCTGCCAACACAGAATGGGCAGTAACTGGGCCCTAGAGTAGAGAGAGAGAGAAATGTCGGCTCCCAGGAAGGAAGCCCTACATCCCTGAATTTGGAGCCTGGATCTGGCCAGCTGAGCCCCAGTGGGCAACGGCCCTTTTGGAGACAGTCACATTGCTGCTGATTGGGAAGAGGTAGGTGCTGCATGCTTTCCTCAACTGTTCGTCTCCAGGGAGCTGGTGCAGGGTGAGTATTGCAAGGACCACTAGCCCCTTCTTCGCTTGTGAAGCTGTGCGATTTGGTTCACGACGATGGGGTGTACTCAGCAGACGCATCAGCCCATTGTCCAGTGAAAGCTGCCCGTTGGAGCCTCTGGCAGCTGATTTTCTGTGGCACAATTCACACAGAGCAGTGGCAAACGGCTCCATAAAGAAAACACAGAAGGGCTTCCCTGGTGGCGCAGTGGTTGCGTGTCCGCCTGCCGATGCAGGGGAACCGGGTTCGCGCCCCGGTCTGGGAGGATCCCACATGACGCGGAGCGGCTGGGCCCGTGAGCCATGGCCGCTGGGCCTGGGCTCCGGAGCCTGTGCTCCGCAACGGGAGAGGCCGCAACAGAGGGAGCCCCGCATACCACAAAAAAAAAGAAAACACAGAAGACCTCCCTCGCTTCCACCCCCTCACCTCCCGCCCCCAGGACTTCAGCTTTTAATACACCGACAGCAGCTGGCTTTCAGCGAAATCTTGGCATGCCTACACTGGCTCTGACAGGCTGATGAAAGCTGGGGGCTGTGCACTTGGCAGAGGGGCAGTTCCCAGCCTCACCTTGTTACATGGGGCCTGGCTCGGGGACCTCTGTGCCCCCAATCCGAGTCCTGAGCAGTGGGAGGGCTCTGCCATTCCATGGGCTTGTCCACACTTCAGGGGATGCCCGGTGGAGGTCAGTCCACAGGCAGAGCCCGGAAACTAGAAAGAAGGAAGGTCGAGCCCCCTAGAATGACACTCAAGACCCTTCATACTCGTCTCCAACTGCAGGCCCCCCTTGTCTTCTTCCTCCCTTCACCACCAGGCTCCAGAAAGGCTGAACAAGGGATCGTTCCTCAATTCAAATCCGGTCTCCATTGCGTACCTGCTCCGCGAGCTTGAATATGGTCCCGAGCCTCCGTTTCTACCTCTGTAAAATGGGGAGACAAATATCTATTCTTTCTGGTTATTATAAGGATTATAGGAAGTAAAATGTTCAAAGGGCCCTCACGGTGTCCAACGCACAGTCAACACACGGGAGAAGCTATTATTGATCATCAGTAACTCATGCATCGGTAATCTAATTCGACAGTATTCAGCCTGCAAAATAACTCTGCTGACTGACAACAGAATTACCAGAATCAAGAAAAGCAGTAATTGACTCATTGAACCTCGCTCCCCTGCTGCTTCCAAAGCCCCAACCGTGACACTGGAAAGGACAAAAGAGCACTTTTCTGGTTTAACTAATTTAACTAGTTTAATCTAGTTGAATTTAGATTCTGGTGTGGCGTGGAGCCTCAGTTCTCAGGGAGGGGAAGGGGTTCTGAGAGCCGTAAAGGTCGGAGAAGAGTAAGCCATTCTGGGTCTCCTGCCTCTCACTTACCCATGCACACACACAGACACAGAGACACACAGACACACACACAGACACACACAGACACACACAGACACACACTGACATACATACACAGACACACAAGACACACACACAGACACACACACATATACACACAGATACACACTGACATACATACACAGACACACAAGACACACAGACACACACTGACATACAAACACAGACACCCACACACATACACACACACTGACATACATACAGACACCCACAGACACAGACACACACAGACACACACTGACATACAGACACATACAGACACACACAGAGACACACACACACACTGACATACATGCACAGACACACAACACACAAACACAGACACACACACAGACACAGAGACACACATACACACACAGAAACACACACAGACACATACACACATACACACATACACATCACAGAGCACAAAGACACAGACACACACACAGAGACACACAGAGCACAAAGACACACAGACACACACACAGAGACACACAAAGACACATCACACAGACACACATACACAGCACAAAGACACACACACACACACATCACACAGAAACAGACACAGGCACAGACACACATACACAGCACAAAGACACACAAAGACACACACCACACATGACACAAAGACACACACAGTGTCATATTCAAGTCTTTTGTAAGTTCATTTTCCCCCTCCTCTTAGAAGAATTGACTTCCCGAAGCTCATGGCCTCCAAATTTTAGGTGTATGATTGAATTAATATCAGCATGGCGGGAATCAGCAGCCATCTGAAGAGATCTTTTTACATAATCGTATTCTCCCTTCTGTCTTCATTACAAATAATGGTAACCTGTTAGAAATAAAATCTCGAAGGCTTCTGATCTGATTTTATCCTGTCTTTAACTCTCTTTGAGACTCTGGCTGTCTCAATCAGGGGCAACCAGACTGCAGGCTTCTGTCTTAGAGCACGGTGGACCCGGGCCTGCCGAGGAAGAGAGGGCCTCGGAACTGGAGGGTGCACAGAGCCCTCTGCCTCATGTCAGAAAAAAAGCCACTTCAAGTCTCAATGGGGCTTTCTTTGCCTTCTTCATCTTCTGAGCAAGGACACATGGCTCTGAGTTCCCTTGACAACTTCTCCCCACCTGCTGCCTGCCATAATTGATCTTTTTTAAGAATTAGAAGGTTGCGCTGAAGCGTATATCTCTTTAACTACTACCACCCTCATAGTATACGGTCCTCTGAGCCCTCAGTGTACCTTGCTCCATTTCCTGCCATAGCCACCAAGTAAGTCACCAGGTCCAAAGGTCCTGGGTGGCCAGAGGCAGGCTTCCTATCCCACCCTTGGATTTTAATCAAGACCAGGATGCAAGTTACTATCCACAGGGCAGGACACTCAACAATAGTCCCATCTAGAGGGGGAAGGTGCCCCAGCCTTCGAGTCCCTACAGGGCAACCTGCAGCCAAAGAAATGTCTGGTCTGGGTCAGGTGCCAGTCACTCCTTCAAGAAGCCCCCGTGGCCACTCCCCTATTGACATTTATACCCTCCTGGACATAAGCAGCTCCCCTGGACACTCAGGCTCTGTGCCTGCCTGCCCATGAGGTAGCACCAAGTGGTAACAATGATGGCACATCCCTGAGGCTCTGGGGTAAAGGAAAGGTTGACTTCCAGGGTCCTCAGCCAGACTGCTGGCTTGGTTTTACACTTGCTTGCCGGCCGATTCCCACACTTTCCCTCCAGCTTTTGCCGTTGACGTTCAGCTCAAACTCAAGGCCCATCTCCCCTACCACCTGCTGGCTCCCCTTCCGCTTCCGCAAACGCCCCACCCACCCATCCTGTAAGACTCCTCTTAAACTCTACATCCTCTGTGAACGTTTCCAGATTCCCTGATGATTTAGTGATCCTCCTCTTTGGCCTCCCACGGACTATCCCTTCTTTCTGTCACCGATCAGAACTTCTTGCAATTGCTTTTTGTGGGCCTCCACACGTGGCTTGGAGGTGCTCTAAGGCAGGACTCTGGCCTTCCATTCATACCTCCACAGCCTAGCCTGGGGCCTGGCACAGAGCAGGGTTTCAGCAAATGTTGTTATGCACTCACTGAATGAACATGGGATAGTAAATGCACGAGTAACACAGAGCAGAAAGTTGCAGTCGGGCAGTGATGAATGAGGCCATTAGGCTGTTCCTGCATTTTAATATTTTATGACTGCTATACTTCCTCCACTTATTCAGGTCACATCCATGAGAATGAGTCATTTCTCAGCGGTGGGGGTGCATGAGTGGGTTTGCTCATTCTTCAAAGCCTTATTGTAATGGGTGATAAGCAATGACTTCAGATACTGCTTGCTACCTTTGGGGTAGCACTTGGATGTTTTTCCCAATGGACCTTTGTATGCAATGTCTCAACCAGGGTGGGACACCCTCCAGAGATAAAAGCACCGTCATTTTGCAGATGAGGAAACTGAGGCCCAAGAAGTTAAGCAGCTGGACTCCAGGGCACGTGGCAAGCTAAGATAAAGCTGAAATGAGGCTTAACCCCGCCTTCTTCTGTTACACTATCCACAACTCCAGTCTGCCCATCCTTGATCAAAGTGACATACCCAGACATAAAATCCATGTGTAATTTTTATCTCATCTGCTCATAACAGTCTCACCAACAGGCTGAATGTGGAGTTGCAGGTACTTCTGGGGCCAGTGTTTCGGCCCTAACAACTGTGTAGATGGCCTGGTCTAGTGAACTCACCAACCATATCTCTGATTATAAGCTCAGGCTTTCTCTGTCTTCTCCTCAGTAACACTCATAATCAAATTTCAAATTAACTCAGAAAAATAATCATTGTACATCTGCCCAATACTGTTAGTTGCTGTGATGCAACAGAATGAGTGAGGGGAAGATAGATAGCGTGATAGGATTCCTAAGTGGTAGCAGAGAATTCCACTGGGGTGAGAAGGCATGGGACTGGAGAGTGGAAAAGAGAAAACCAGGGATGATGTGAATAAAACTGTAGTCAGACCATGGGGCAGGGGCCCTGGGGAGAGCTTACATGCCATGCTAAGGCATTTGGGCTTTATTTCCTAGACAGTGTATAGCCATGAATCATATAATGTTAGAGCTGGGAGGACTCTCGGAAATGATCTGGTCCACTCATCCATTCCACAGATGGACAGGCTGAGGCCCAGGCAGGAAATGTGACTTGCTAACAGTCACATGGTAAATTATTGGCAAATTAAGAGCACAATCAGAGCTCTGATTCAAGAAGTCCTCACTGGTGGCAACACAGAAGTGGATTAACTTGTAGAGAGATGGATGAGTTGGACAGTGCTGACACACCTTGGCACAGAACTCATGTATTTACAGAAAGGGAGGCCGAGAGAAGTGGAAAGAGATCCCTAAAGGAGGGGAGGGTGGAGAGAGGAACAAGATGACATGTAATGAACTCCATCTGGGGTCACCCTCAGAGTCAGGCTCTGGGCTAGGCACTCTGTATTGTCTCTTAAATTGTCTGAACAGCCCAGGGAAGGACCATGAACTCCCTTGAGAAGGAGGTCTGATGTTCAGAGAACATTGATAACTTGCCTGAGCTTGAACCTGGCTTTGAATAAAGGTCAGTAAGACACAAAGACCTCAAGCTTTTTCTGCCCTCCCTGAATTTTACAAGGTCATGCTAAGATCTTGAGCAAATGAACAGGGATTGGACCCCTCCTCCCAGCCCACTGCCAAGCCCCTGCCTGCCTCTCTTCTTGCTCCTGTCTTATGCCCCTGTCCAGAAGAAGGGCAAGGAGACCCTGCCTATAGACTTTCTCACCAGAAAAGACAATGAAATTCACCTAGGAGATGTGTAGACCAGAAGACCCAGTGTCCACTCTATGAAAGGAATGGGTATCAACAGAGGTAATCAGAGTCTCTTACCTTCAGGACTCAGCACCTTCCAAGTTGAGAAGACCAAGTCCACATCCACAACATTTCTTATCCATTCATTACAGCCAAGTGTTCATCCCAGACCAATGAACCCCTGCTCCACATGGCTTCCCATCCAGGAACACAGGTAGATTTGGGGGGAGGAAATCAACTGAATTTCTACTATTTGCAAAATATAAGCAAGAGTGAAGCCACTGCCGAGCACCTGGAGTGTGTCTCCCTGTTTCTTACCAGGCTGATTCCTATCGGCACCTTACGGGGCTTATCCTGCAGGACAGGGCCTTGCTCACACCCCCACCCCCACCCCAGCCAAGCCTCATCTCTCTCTTTTCTCTACCTCCAAGTTTATATTCCAACAAAACTGAACAGTTAGAGTCCCCTGTGGACATTCTTTTCTCCCTGCCCTTGAACTTGCTGTTCTCTCTCGGAATGAATGTCCTCCACATCTCCCACCCTCCACCTTTACCTTGTGTGAAGACAGCTATCTGTCACTGCCTCTTCCCCAGCCTGGGAGAGGGACCCCTCGTGCTCACAGAGCCCCTGTGCATTCCTCTGTCACTGCACTGATCACCGGTCTATCTGTCTGCTTGTCCCACCCCAGGACAGGGGCTGGATTGCTTCTTGTCTGCAGACACAGAGCCAAGCACATTATCAGAAAACAATGAATACCTTCTTGAAGAATAAACATATGAAAAAATGAACAAATAGATGAATCCCAATAAGTGCTACAGTGATCCAAGTGAGCTTGGAAGCTTATTAGAATGAGCAGAGACTTGAAGACCAACACTGGAGAACATGGGAGTACATTTTGGGAGAAGAGTGAGGGAGAAAGTCAGCATTAGCCAAGGGCAGATGCAGAAATAAAATGTCATATAGGGCCTGGGAGACAGACTGCCTTGGTTACAGTGTTAGTCTTGTGGATAAAAGTAGTCAGACATAGGGCAGAACCCCAGGTGACTGAGGACCACAGCTGGCCTATAAGAGGCCTTTGTGCAAAGTGGGAAAAGGTACCTTCTGGGTACAGTTGCCAACCTGAACCCACATGGCCTGGAGAATGAGTGGTGAGTATCCTGTTAAGAAACAGAAATCTTTTATTCTGCTGGATGCAGCCTAGCACTTGAGGGTGTGGCCTGGTGAGCAGAACAAGTATCAAATTCCAAACTCGTGTGTTAGGTGCCCTTGTGCAATACCTGACCTGCACAACTGTGGCCTGACCTTGACGGTCTGGGTAAGATGTATAGAGAACAAGAGACACAACTGAAGCCTAATTCTTTTCATAGACGCTGACTTTCAGAGCTATTTGGTCTTTTCTGTCAGCTTCCAAGCCTCAAAGTTCACTTCTTCTTCCAGAAATCCTTCCCATATTTTGAGCCCATGTCTTGAAATGGGCCCCCCTGAAAGCAGAGCCTGAGACAAAGACTTGGACCAGGTAATTTCCTTGGGAGGTGTCTCAGGAAGACAAAGTGAGGGGGCTAGGAAAACAAGACAAGGAAACTTGGAAAGGCGCAGAACTGAGCTGGTTATTGCTGTGGGCAAAATGGGGCTCGATCCTTCTGGGAAGCCATTGAGAATCATGTAGAATGCACATGGAGATTTTCCCTCTAAAGAATGAGCAGCTGAGATATTTATTAACCATCCCCATCCTCCACCTCCCATTTGTGGGGAGTTGTTACTGGGAACATGAACTTTCCCACACTTCTGGGCAGCGCCTGAGTGTGAAGTGGGTGCTCCGAGTGGATGTGGAGGTTCTGAGAGTATGCACTGACCTGTCTGTCGTGATTGCACAGAGACCAGATGGGCTGAGGGGGCGGGATTTGGGACACAAAAAGTAACTGACACAGTATATCCTTAGGTCAAATCAGACATTGGGAATCTTCTTTTTACTTGAAGAAGTCAGGAAGAGGAGCAGCCCCCTCTGGTCCTCTCTCTCCCAGGAGAAGCCAAAAATGTTGGTTGCAGACCTGGCTCTCTGCCCTTCATTTCCTGCAGCATCCAGCATCATGGGACCCTAAGAAAGGCAGCCTCTAACCATGAATGATAAAGGTGCAGGCACCCACCAGTTCTTGGGGGCCAGCTGGGGTACTCAGAGCCATTCCTCCCTGAAGAGGGGAAGGAAAAGGCATCAGCTTAGCTCTGGCCCTTGGGTAACATTGAATTACTTACATTTAATATTTTATGGCAGGCGTAATGATATAAGCTTCATTCTTTAGCATCTATTAGAAATGAAGGAACATTTATATTTTAGTGGCACCCAGCCATAGATTTCCCCATGCCTGCTTTTCTGGGGCCTTGCCATGAATACAGGAAGCAGATGAGAAGCCATCGATCAGAGCTTGGATCTTAACCCCATAAATATGACCCGAAGTGCTTATGCCTATAAAATCAAAGGAAGAGGCTGATTTTTTATGAGGTTGGGCTGAATTTCTTTTTTAATTCAAGGTGTGTCACATGTATTTATAAGCCCAAATCACCATCCTTTCAGGGAAGGTTTGGAGATTGTTCTGTGAATACCAAGTACCCAGCACAGAAAACAGACATGGGAAGGAGGACCCGAGCAGGGTCCTGGGCAGCAGACCCCCAGACCAGCCATTTCTGCCACATCAAGCAGAAAGTCACAAAGTCAAAAGAAGACATCTCACACACTCATTAGGATAGCCACTATTAAAAACCCAAACCCAGAAAATAAATGCTATGAGGATGTGGAGAAATTGAAACCCTCGTGTAATGTTGGTGGGAATGCAAAGTGGTACAGCTGCTAGTGAAAACAGTATTGTGGGTTCTCAAAAAACTAAAAATAGAAATACCATATGACCCATCAATTCTACTTCTGGGTATATACCAGAAATAATTGAAAGCTGGGAATCAAAGGGACATTTGTATATGAATGTTCATGGCAGCATTATTCACAATAGTCGAAAGGTGGAAGTAACCCAAATGTTCATCAGTGGATGAATGGATAAACAAAATGTGGTAGATACGCACAATGGAATATTATTCAGCCTTAAACAAGAAGGAAATTTTGACATGTGATAGGATGTGGATAAACCTTAGGAATGTTATACTAAGTAAAATAAGCCAGTCACAAAAGGACAAATATTTGCACTATGACACTTATATGAGGTATCTAGAGTATTCAAAATCCTAGAGTCAGAAAGTAGAATGGTGTTTGCTCAGGGCTGGGAGAAGGAGGGAATGAGGAGTAATTGTTTAATGGGCACAGAGTTTCAGTTTTGCAAGATTAAGAGTTTTGGAGATGGATGGTGTGATGGTTGCACAATGATATGAAAGTACTTAATGCCACTGAACTGTGCAGTTAAAAATTGTTAAGATGGTAAATATTATGTTATGTATATTTTACCATAGTTAAAAGTTTGAAAAAGATAGATACAAGAGGGGAGATCAAGATGGCCAAGTGGGAGGTTACAGAGGTCACCTCTCTGCATGAACACATCCAAAATACATATACATGTGGAGCAATTCTTGCTGAAAAAAAACTGGAAACTGGAAGAAAGTCTCTTCTACAGCTAAGGCTGTAGAGAAAGATCTACAGGGAGTTGGGTAGTAAGGGAGGAGAAATGATCAGGTCAGGACCCAGGGCCCCTATCAGGGGACACAGAGGAGAAGGGGGATATCACAGGCTTGGAGATCCTCCTTGGGGAGTGAGGGGTTCAAACCATATATTGGGCACCCCAGCCCTGGGGTCTGACACTAGGAAGATGAGTCCCCTTTGCTGGTTTGAAAACCAGTGGGTCTTACTGGACACCTGTAAGACCCTAAGACCCTGCTCATAAAGAACGTGCACACACTTGGGCTTATTCCTGGAAATAATGTGGAGGAAGCAGATTGAAAATGGCTTGGGGTTCTGGCCAGATTCCTGAGACTGTCACAGCGTGCACCCCAGCCAGCACTGGGTGCCTGCTCCAGCCCCTCTTGCTTTGGTTCAGCTCTACACTAGAGAGAAGACTGCCATTGCCAAGGAGAGTGTGCACGTGGGGGGTCAGAACTGGCTTGGACCTGGCCCTGCATCTGAACGGAGTGAGGGCAGCTGTTTCTGGCAAGTGTGTGAAGGCAGAGAATTGGAAACAGCCTAGGGCTCTGACTGGCTTGCTGGGACCATAGCAGCCAACACCTCAGCCTGCACCGGGTGCCCACTCCAGCTCCTCTTGCTCTGGCACTGCTCTCCACTAGGGTGAAGGTGCCATTGCTGGGGGTGGAGGGAGAGCACACAATTAGAGGGAATGGAACCGACTTGGATATGACCCTCAGGGCTTCTGCTCCAGCACTTTGGATGCTGCCCCTGCCCCTGATAGGGCAGTGACAGTCATTGAGCATAGGAGAAGCCCCGGTTCACACTTTGCACTGGTTCTAGCTCCTCCATTTCCAGACCTAACTTCCACCAAGGTAGTAGCTGCCAGCACACCCAGAGGAAGATCCAGGTCTCTCACCAAAACCACTGGGCATGCACAGACTGCATAGGGATAACCCCACATAAAGACACCCTTTCAAGACCTAGATAGGTAACTCTTTCACCGAATTTCATAAAGACAGAGAAAGGTAAACAAAATGAGAAGACAAGAATTTGTTTCAAATGAAAGAACAAGAAAAAACCTGAAAAAACAACTAATGAAACAGAGATAAATAATTTACCAGATAAAGAATTCAAAGCATTAGTAATAAGAATGCTAACTGAACTTGGGAAAAGAATAGATGAACATAGCAAAAATTTTTACAAGGAACTAGAAAATATAAAAAAGGACCCATCCGAACTGAAGAATACAATAACTGAAATGAAAACACACTAGAAGGAATTATCAGCAGACTGGTTGATAAAGCAGAATGCATAGGAAATCTTCAAGATAGAATAATGGAAATCACCCACTCAGAACAGCAAAAAGAAAAACAAATTAAAAAAGAAAGAATAGTTTAAGGGACTTCCAGGCCAACATCAAGCATAATAACATTTTCATTGTAGGGGTCCCAGAAGAAGAGAGAGAAAGGGATAGAAAATGTATTTGATGAAATTATGGCTGAAAACTTCCTGAAACTGAAGAAGAAAACAGATTTCCAGATTCAGGAAGCACAGAAAGTCTCAAACAAGATGAATCCAAGAGACTCACACCAAGACATATCATAATTAAAATGGCAAAAATTAAAGACAAAGAGAGAATTTTAAAGCAGTAAGAGAAAAACAAAGAGTCACATACAAAGGACCCAATAAGGCTATCAGCTGATTCTTCTGGAGAAACTCTGCAGGGCAGAAAGGAGTGGAATATATATCTAAAGTGCTGAAAGGGAAAAACCTACAACCTAGGATACTCTACCCAGCAAGGTTAGCATTCAGAATTGAAGAGGACAAAAATAACTTCTCAGGCAAGCAAAAACTAAAAGAGTCCATCAATACTAAACCAACCTTAAATGTTAAAGGGTATTCTCTAAGTGGTAAAGAAAAAGCTACAACAAGAAGTAAGAATTTACAAGAATTTTCCACTAGTAAAGGCAATATATATAGGAAAAGCTATGGGTCAACCACTTAAATAGGCAAGTACAAAGATTAAAAGGCAAAAATTGTAAAGTCAATTATAACTACAATAAACAATTAAAGGACAGACAAGAAGATGTAAAATATGACATCAAAAACAGAAAATGAGGAGGGGAGTAAAAATTTATATCTTATGTATATCTTTTAGAATGTGTTTGAACTTAAATGACTATCAGTTTAAAACAAGTAGAGACAGTTATAGGTCAACATATATGAACACCATGGTAACCACAACTCAGAAACCTACAATGCATACACAAACTAGACAGAAAGGAACACAAGCATACTGCTAAAGAAAATCATCAAACCACAAGGGAAGAAACTAAAAGAAGAAGAAAAGAATAGAGAAGAACTACAAAAACAACCAGGAAATAAGTAACAAAATGCAATAAGTACATACCTATCCATAATCATTTTAAATGTCAATGGACTAAATGCTCCAACCAAAAGACATAGGGTGGTTGATTGGATTTAAAAAACCAAGACCAATGTATATGCTGCCTACAACAAATTTATTTCAGATCTAAAGGCTCACACAGACTGAAAGTGAGGGGATAGAAAGATATTTCATGCAAATGGAAATGAAAAGAAAGCTGAGGTGGCAATACTCATATCAGATAAAGTATACTTTAAAACAAAGTCTATAACAAAAGACAAAGAAGGGCATTATATAATGATAAAGGGATCACGACAAGGAGAGGGTGTAACACTCATTAACATATATGCATCCAATATTGGAGCACCTAAATATATAAAGTAAACATTAACAGACATAAAGGGAGAAATTGACAATAATACAATAATAGTAGGCGACTTTAACACTTATATTGATGGAAAAATGATCCACACAGAAAATCAATAAGGAAAAAGTGATTTAAAATGACATTTTAGACCAGAAGAACTTACTAGATATCTACAGGACATTCCATCCCAGAACAGCAGAACACACATTCTTTTCAAGTGCACATGGAACGTTCTCCAGGACTGATCAGATGCTAGGCCACAAAGCAAGTCTCAACATAATTAAGAGGATAGAAATTATATCAAGCATTTTTTCTGGCCACAACAATGTGAAACTAGAAATCAATTGCAAGAAGAAAAATTGGAAAAACACAAACACTGGAGACTAAACAATATGCTACTAAAAAAAAAGAAAAACGGGTCAATGAATAAATCAAGGGGGAATCAGAAAATACCATGAGACAAATGAAAATAAAAACACAACTTTCCAAGGTCTATGGGACACAGCAAAAGCAGTTTTAAGAGGAAAGTCTATAGTGATACAGGTCTACTTCAAGAAATAAGAAAAATCTCAAATAACAACCTAACTTACCATCTAAAGGATTTAGAAAAAGAAGAACAAATAAAGCCCAAAATCAGCAGAAGGAAGGAAATAATGAAGATCAGAGAGGAAATAAATAAGAGACCAAAAAAACAATAGAAAAGTTCAATGAAACCAAGATCTTTCAAGATATCCCATGTTCATGAACTGGAAGAATTAATACTGTTAAAATGTCCATGCTACCCAAAGCAATCTATTACATATTTAATGCACTCTCTACCAAAATACTCATGACAAAGAATCCTAAAAGTTGCATGGAAACACAAAAGACCTGAATAGCCAAAGCAATCCTGAGGAAAAAGAACAAAGCTGGAGTTATCATGCTCCCTGACTTCAGACTACACTACAAAGCTACAGTCATCAAACCAGTATGGTGCTGGCACAGAAACAGGCACATAGATCAATGGAACAGAATAGAAAGCCCAGAAATAAACCCACACACATATGTTCAATTAATGTATGACAAAGAAGGCAAGAATATACAATGGGGAAAAGACAATCTCTTCAATAAGTGGTACTGGGAAAACAGGACAGTTACATGTGAAAAAATTAAGTTAGAATATTTTCTCACACCATATACAAAAATAAACTCAAAGTGGATTAAAAGCCTCAACGTAAGACTGGAAACCATACAACCCCTAGAAGAAAACATAGGCAGAACACTCTTTCACATAAGTTTGTAGCAATATTTTTTTTAGATCAGTCTCCTCAGACAAAGGAAACAAAAGCAAAAATAAACAAATGGGACCTAATTAAACTTAAAACCTTTTGCACAGCAAAGGAAACCACTGAAAAATTGAAAAGACAACCTACTGAAGAGGAAAACATATTTGCAAATGATATGTCCTATGAATCCAAAATATATAAACAGCTCATACAATTCAGTATCAAAAATATCCAAACAACCCAATTAAAAAATAGGCAGAAGACCTGAATAGACATGTTTCCAAAGAAGACATACAGATGGTCAACAGGCACATGAACAGATGCTCAGCATTCCTAATTGTCAGAGAAATGAAAATCAAAACCACAATGAGATATCTTCTCACATCTCTCAGAGTGGCTATCATCAAAATTACACAAATAACAAATGTTGCCAAGGAGAACAATGGAGAAATGGAACCCTAGTACATTGTTGGTGAGAATGTAAACCGGTGTAACCATTATGGAAAATGGTATGGAGTTTCCTCAAAAAGCAAAAATAGAATTACCATATGATCCAGCAACTCTACTCCTGGGTTTGCATCTAAAGTAAAAAAAACACTAACTCATAAAGATATATGCACCCCAATGTTCATAGCAGCATTATTTATAATAGCCAAGGTATGGAAGCAACCTAAGTGTCCATAAACAGATGAATGGATCAAGAGGATGTGGTATACATACATACATACATACATACATACATATATATATATATATATATATATATATACACAATGGAATATTACTCAGCCATGAAAAAGAATCAAATTTTGCTATTTCCAGCAGCATTGATGGACCTGGAGGATATTATCCTTAGTGAAATAAGTCAGACAGAGAAGACAAATACTGTATGATATCACTTATATGTGGAATATAAAAAATAAAAGAAATGAATAAATATCACAAAACAGAAACAGACTCATAGATATAGAGAACAAACTAGTCGTTACCAGTGGGGAGAGGGAAGGGGGAAAGGGAAAGACAGGGATATGGGATTAAGAGGTAAAAACTACTATGTGTAAAATAAATGATACAAGGATATATTGTACAGCGTAGGGAAAATAGTCAATGTTTTATAATAATTTAAATGGAGTATAATCTATAAAAATATTCAATCACTATGTTGTACTCCTGAAACCAATATAATATTATAAACCAATTTTACTTTAATAAAAATACATAAATAAATACAAGATATAGATGATAGGAGGCCTTATGGATGATCTACTTCAACCCACTCATGAAACAATTGCGAGAAACAGGTCCAAAGAGCAAAGGTAACTTGATTAAAATCACACATCAAGTGGATGGAGGACCCAAAATTAGAATGTAGATCCTGACTCTCAGTCCAGTGCTCTTTCAACAATCCCATACTAACTCATTTCATTATTCAGCACTGTGCAAAGTGTCAATAAGAAGTTTATGGAACTACATGCCAGGCACTGTTCCGAGGTCTTTACATGTACTAGCTTATTGAATGCTCACAATGACCCTGTGAGTAAAGAACTACTATTATTTTAATTTTACAAATGAGAAAACTGAAGCAGGGAGAGGTTAGATAACTTGTCCCAAGCCACCCAGTGACAGAGCCAGAGTTTGAACCTAGAGTATTAGACTCCAGAGTCCACTGTCTTAATCACTCTACTGTCCCACTTTCTCATCAGAATTCCTATTATCCCATGTTTCAAGGGAGCCTTCCCAAATACAAACAATATAATGAACCATACTGTGAGGATATGTCTCAGTTCTCTTCTATACATTGTGTATATGCTGAGCTCCCTAGGGCTTCTAGCTTAGGCAAAATTAGGAAAAAGAGAGAAGTTGAGATCTGTGGGAAAACAGCCAAAGATATGATTCCCCCTCAAATCCCAGATGTTCTACAATCCAATGAGAAGGTCACTGAAAGAAGAGTCTGTGTGGACTGGGAAGCTCAGTGAAACTTCTCTGTTGAGTGTCCATCTGCCCTGAGTTTTGAAGAATGAACAGGACTTGGCTTAAAGGTATGGCCTATGTGCTGAATATGTGGTGTGCAGTCCCATCCTGGGAACTGTGGGGAAGATCAAAACACAAATGTCATTTATTAACTTTACAGGATGCCAGGAAATGTCTGTCTGCACTCATTTGGTTGGAAACAGGGTCCATCTCCTAGAACTTTCTAGTGTAGGGTTAGAGAAGACACCTAGTTTCTTTCTGAAGAAGTTAAAATAGTCACAAGGCCAGTGTAGGTGAAAAGAAGACACAGTGAGTACCCAGAGCAATTGATAAACCATCCTCGAGAAACCTGTGGTTCCCACAGACTTCTGGGACCATCTCGGGATACTGGGATTGAAGTACAACTGGCCTGAGGTGCTGGAACTCCAGGTCTTCCACCCGCACAATTTCACTCAACAAATGGGCCTGTGACTAAATATGTCTGAAAACTATAGTAAGAAATTAACATGCTACACTGGGTTCTCAGTTCCCACAGCATTCTGTGGATAGGCAAGTAAACCAACATTTATTGAGTACATGGTACTATTTTCAGTTAATCCCCACAGAAACACTAGGGGGTAGGATTTACAGTCATGTCCACTTTACAGATTAGAAATCTGAGGTGAATGAAGGTAAAGTGACTTGCCCAAGATTGCACAGCTCTTTGTCAGTACAGTCAGTAAATGAACAGAAAGCTGACTCCAAAACCCATATTCTCTTGAGTACACCAAGCAGCATGTCCAGAGTTTTTGCTGACTCCATCTTCTAAAAATGGGGAGGAGTATGAGGGAGGTTTGGCTATGGAATATCTATACCCCAAATTTGAGACCAGCAGTGCACTGATCCTACATGAGTTCAAGGAGGCTTTCAGTTCTTCTCCTGCATGAAGGCACTTCATAAGTTGCACCTGTTGCCCCAGCAACAGTGGCAGGTGGTGAGTGTCTGGGGTTATCCTCCCTGTTATTGTCCCTCTGGAGGGCAGAATAATGGCTATGTTGTGAGGAGCAATAAGAGCATTTGTTACCATAGTGAACGGTAGAAAATCAGATTTTGATTGGGTACCAGTAAGCCTAGCTTCAATTCTAATGATTCTCAGTTTTCCCCATAAGAACGAGTCCTGGCTCATTCAGGGATGAGGCAAGATAAACTCATCCTCTTTGTCTGCTGTGTGCTTTCTGGCATTGCTTTAATGATACTGACCTCTTTGCCAAGAGCTATATATACAGTCTCTTTAGTGAGGTGTTATTTTTTTCTATGCAATAGATAATCTTGTTTGACTGCATTTTTAGTTGTTCTTCAGAGCAAACACTTTGTATTAATCTTAGCAATGACAGATAAAATGTCATGTATTAAAATATTTCACATCCAGAAAGTCGACCTTTCACTCTTAAAATTGATGTCTAAAGCAAATACGGTTGTAGAGAGCACTTTGGGAAAATGTCACACCAAATTGCACAGATCAATGACAGAGTTTTGTCTGAAGGTGCAGAGGCGAAAAGAAAGCTGCAGATTCTAACGAGGACCTAAGCTTTCACTCCTTTGGTCCTTCATAATTGGCATAAAGTCATGGCGTTCAGTACCACGGACAGCACCATGACATGTCTTGCCTGGCTGAAACTGGCAGCTGGTCAGCAAGAGTAGTAGCTTTTGGAGAATTCTGTCTCTCAGGCTCTGGAGTCCTTGCCAAAATCTGCCATGTATTAACATGCAAACTTCTAAGTTGCTTAACTAATCAGAGCTGATTTTATTCTGAAAATGAAGAAAAGCTGGGATTATGAATTGATATCGTGTATGGGAAATGCTCAACACATTCTAGGTTCCCTGTTCCTCAGTTCCATGGAAGATTTAGGTAATTCACAGAACAACCAATGAGAACATGATCTCTGGAAGCTTCAGGCACAAGACATGTAATGTTGAGAAGATTTTGCCTTTCGAGGCCTACTTCCTCCTCTTGTCTTGCCTCTCCAACTAGATGCTTTCCTTATTGATGGTCAACTACTAATCTATGAGATGCTCTCACAGTCACATAAAGCTTTATCTCCCAGAGGGAAAGCATTGTTTTGGGAATCCTAAGAAATGAGGGGCTATCCAAGGGTCACAGGGTAAAGCAATAATGGTGGCACGTCAGGTATGATGCCAAGCAGCAGGGGAGAGTTTGGATATGAAACGTGGAGGGTGGAATTCTGACACACTCAGTGTTTGTTAATGCATTAAAATGGTACTTCTTTCTGTGGCTTACACTTCGTTGTGGGGTAGGACTGTATGGAGGAAAAGTATACATTTGACTTCTTAAAGGCTTTGATCCAGTAATAAGCTATGGACGAGGCATTTGGAGAAGGGGGAGGTCTTCATGAGCAATTCACCCGTCAGGAAGTGAACCGCACTGTCCACTTAGACCTCAAACTTGTCTGGAAACCTCATCTCATGCTTTCTGATCCATTTCATCAAACTTCTTGTCTTGGAGGCAGCTTCAGCTCTTTAATCTCTTTGTAATCAAAATAAATGTCTTAATAAAGATGTATGCCAATCCTCTTTAATTCGTCACAGGTATTAACTGTGGCTTCCCAAGTTTTCAGCATTTTCATGACACGTTTGCAGTCTCAGAAGCGTCTCCTAACCTGCATTCCTGTGGTCACTGTCACCACAATATCACTTCTAGTTTATAGAACCTGTTTTCAGGGCAAAGAGGTCCTCTCCCTCACCTCTCGCTTATTTCAAGCAATCTGTTAAAAATGTATGAGATGCAGAGACTTTCCCACAGAGTCTGGGCTGCCTTTTCACATTGATTTAGACAGAATAGAAAGATATAAATATACATGCAGATCCATGCCAAGAAGGCATTCTCTGTGGTCAGGCTAAGCACCATTATTTTTTAAAATTGTTTTTCTCCCTGTTAAAAGAGTAAACAGGTGAATTATAGAAATTTTGAACATTGTAGGGCAAAAAAAAAAAACAACAACCAATCAATCAGGTTCCTATACCCTAGAAAAATTCCTGTCAATATTTTGGTCTGATTTCTTCTAGTGGATTTTTTTCCTATAAATACTTTTATTTTACAGATATGTTTGCTTTCCTTAGTGGAAACAGTGTGGTGTATATGCATTTTTATTTTACTCGCTATACATTATAGAGAATTTTTATGTGTCATCTAAAATAATTTTTAATACTTCAGAATTAGGGGGGTACGTTATTGATTACTAAACCATTCCTCTATTGTTAAACAATTAACTTCTTTCTTTCTTTTCTTTTTAAAAAATATTTAGTTTTTATTGTTTTGGCTGCGTTGGGTCTTTGTTGCTGCGTGCCAGCTTCCTCTAGTTGCGGCGAGCAGGGGCTACTCTTCGTTGCGGTGCACAGGCTTCTCATTGCGGTGGCTTCTCTTGTTGCGGAGCACAGGCTCTAGGCGTGCGGGCTTCAGTAGTTGTGGCTCGCGGGCTCTAGAGCGCAGGCTCAGTAGTTGCGGCGCACGGGCTTAGATGCCCCATGGCATGTGGGATCTTCCCGGACCAGGGCTGGAACCGTGTCCCCTGCATCGGCAGGCGGATTCTTATCCACTGTGCCACCAAGGAAGTCCCTCCTTTTCTTTCTTGCTTTTAGAAATTATACCACAGTTGACAGCTTTCTGCATAAAGGATAAATATTGTAACATGGTAGTTTTTTAATAACCGGGTGCTCCATTAACTGTTTTAAACTAGTAGCAACACTTTAGGGAAGGCATAATGTGCACACAGTCCTTTTCAAGGTAGTATGGGAGAGATTTGACAGTATGAGATCATGCCCCTAGCCTTTAGTCTTATTCAAGGGGGTATGGCACAGGCTTTTATCTTGCTGTTCTTCAGAGATCTACTCATTTTCCTTATTGGTAGATTTCCTAGTCTATTGATATCAGGAGGACATCCACTTCTGGGTATGACCTATGAACACTGTTGAGTGGGGATGTGACGCTGGGAACTGTTGCAGCCATATTTGAAGAAAAGCAAGGGACCAGTCTTAGGACAGAAGCCAACACTGGGATTTGGATCTTCAGTGATATCACAGAGTTGATACTCAATTCCACCTGGTGCTATCCTGAACCCCTGACTTCTTATTACATGAGAAATAAAATTTTCTCCTTCCAGTTTTTTTTTTCTAGTTGAGTTGGACTTTTTATCAATTGCTGAAAGCATCCTAACTAATAGAGTAAAATCAACACATGTCATAATAATGGCTACCATTTATAAAATTATTGTACAGACTTCATCTTTAATTGAACAGCAATCCTCTTCATTGAGCAGATAAAGAGACTGACTATCAGAGAAGCTAAGCAACTTGCCCCAAATCACGGACCTGGGATTTGAATCCATATTTGTGTGAGTCTGGAGCCTTGTTGATGGGGAGATCAGAGAAGTGAAGAGCGTCAAGCATATTGTTTGTGAAGGTGAAGGGGAAGCAGGTAGCTTCCTTAGCACCTGTGCTCTTCACTGAAATGTGCACGTGTGGAACTTACTGCTTTATAAAATCTTTTTTGCATCTATGAATCTATTTTAGTATCCCCCAGATATCCTGTGGAAGAGGAGACAGGTCCACAGAGGTTTAAGTGCTCTCGTCCTCAGGCACGATGCTGGCGGGCATCAGAACAGGAAGCTAAGTTCCCCGACCAGTGGTCCAGACTCCCTCCACTAGAGCCCACTGCTAGGGAAGCCTGCTCAAGGGAAGAATCCCATATCCTCCTTCCGGGTTTTCTCTCTTCAGTCCCCACCATTCAACATTCTTATTTTTTCAAGCACAGCGTCTACCCTGTGGCGATGTTAACAAATATAATACATCAGAGAAAGAATTACAAATATTTATAGCTGTAATAACTTCTCACCCAAAGAGGGGGCAGGGATCCGATCATTAGAGAAAATCAACCCAGCATGAAGTGTGATTTTTATTTCTCCCTTCAATTTTAATTCAGATAATGTACGTGATTTTCTGGAAGTGAGAAACTCTGGCTCAGGGAAACAGGACTTTGCATGACACAGATATTGTTTTGCAAATAAGGGACTTAGTTTGTTTTTAAAATAAATTTATTTATTTTATTTGTTTATTTTTGGCTGTGTTGGGTCTGTTGCTGCGCGCGGGCTTTCTCTAGCGTGGTGAGCGGGGGGCTACTCTTCGTGGCGGCGCACAGGCTTCTCATTGCAGTGGCTTCTCCTGTTGCGGAGCACAGGCTCTAGGCGCGCGGGCTTCAGGAGTTGTGCTTGCAGGCTCTAGAGCGCAGGCTCAGTAGTTGTGGTGCATGGGCTTTGTTGCTCTGCAGCACGTGGGATCTTCCCAGACCAGGGATCGAACCTGTGTCTCCTGCATTGGCAGGTGGGTTCTTAACCACTGCGCCACCAGGGAAGTCCCGGGGACTTAGTTTTTCATGCACTGATTCCATCAGAACTTTGTAACCCAGACATCCCTTAGAGGTTTTCCACCTGGGACTTAGAGATTCCAAGAGTGATGATAGCATTCCAGTGGATGTGTGAGTCTGAGACACACCTTGTCCTCTCTCTCACTTACTCTGGGTCTTTCAAAACCTGCATTTGGGCAAATTTTTTGTTTATTTTTTAAGGTTCAACCAGAAATAATAGAAGGGTTCATTTTAAAAGAACCATCTGCTCTAGAAAATTTCCCTGACTCCCTCCCACCCTCAGGCTGGCTTGGGGTTCCTCCTCTACATCCCTGCAGTCCCTGGAGATGATCCCCACTTGGCATCTGTCACTCTCCATCCCACTGGCTGTTTTCTTGTCCATCTCCCCCACTAGAATCTGAAGTTCTTTAAGCGGAAACTCTATCAGGCTTGTGTCTGCATTGCCAGCCCTTAGCGTGGAGCTTGCCACTGGGATAAGCTCTCAACACATTCTTTATTCCATCACTCCTAAATGGCACCCAGAACACGACTCAGTGTGGGTTCACATCCCAATGTTCAGGATGGGAATTTGTAGCCAGGTTATCTCAGCCTGATGGGGCCCAGCAACGTAAAACGCAGCCCAGGGGAAGCCCGGTCTCTCCCCCGCATTGAATTTCTGTCCCTTTCTCTTTACTGACAAAGTCCTTATGCTGGGAGCTTACTTACGACTAAGACTCTGCCCTGCGAACAGTCCCTGCCACCGAGCTTCCCTTCTCCTGTGCAGGGGCCCTGCAGCCCGGAGACATAGATCCACAGAAGGTGGTGGGAGATGCCGGGGAGGGGCCTGGGTCTACCCTAGAGTTAGACACTAGTTGAGCTGCTCTGCTCCAGGTGCGGATCTTGTGCTGGACAAGCCTGCAGCCCTTCTCCCCTGGGACCCTGATTCCTCAGGAAGCTGGGAGCACGGGTGGCCCCTTGACAGCCAGTTTGAATTGGACACTAAAGTAGCAGAAGTGAAAGAAATACATATTTCTCAGGACTCTTTCCGAGGAGAACAGTCTGATCATCTCTGGGGGTGGTGTGGGGCTGAAGGACCACCGGAGTCTTCTAACTACCTTCTCAGAGGGAAGCTCTGGATATCTGAAGGCTCTGGTTATTTGAGGGCTTCGGTTTCTCAGTGGGGTGCACACCCCTCCCCCCACCCTCAGCCTCACTCCTAAATAAAAGTGCGGCAACATTTTAAGGACCATCAGCTTGAAGGGGCGCTACTTTATTAGCTTCTGGGTCCCCAACGGTCTCACTATCCCTGCTGAAGGAGGGTGGTGGACCTTAGGGGCAACCACACCTGAGCGTGCGGGCTTTCTCTAGCGTGGTGAGCGGGGGGCTACTCTTCGTGGCGGCGCACAGGCTTCTCATTGCAGTGGCTTCTCCTGTTGCGGAGCACAGGCTCTAGGCGCGCGGGCTTCAGGAGTTGTGCTTGCAGGCTCTAGAGCGCAGGCTCAGTAGTTGTGGTGCATGGGCTTTGTTGCTCTGCAGCACGTGGGATCTTCCCAGACCAGGGATCGAACCTGTGTCTCCTGCATTGGCAGGTGGGTTCTTAACCACTGCGCCACCAGGGAAGTCCCGGGGACTTAGTTTTTCATGCACTGATTCCATCAGAACTTTGTAACCCAGACATCCCTTAGAGGTTTTCCACCTGGGACTTAGAGATTCCAAGAGTGATGATAGCATTCCAGTGGATGTGTGAGTCTGAGACACACCTTGTCCTCTCTCTCACTTACTCTGGGTCTTTCAAAACCTGCATTTGGGCAAATTTTTTGTTTATTTTTTAAGGTTCAACCAGAAATAATAGAAGGGTTCATTTTAAAAGAACCATCTGCTCTAGAAAATTTCCCTGACTCCCTCCCACCCTCAGGCTGGCTTGGGGTTCCTCCTCTACATCCCTGCAGTCCCTGGAGATGATCCCCACTTGGCATCTGTCACTCTCCATCCCACTGGCTGTTTTCTTGTCCATCTCCCCCACTAGAATCTGAAGTTCTTTAAGCGGAAACTCTATCAGGCTTGTGTCTGCATTGCCAGCCCTTAGCGTGGAGCTTGCCACTGGGATAAGCTCTCAACACATTCTTTATTCCATCACTCCTAAATGGCACCCAGAACACGACTCAGTGTGGGTTCACATCCCAATGTTCAGGATGGGAATTTGTAGCCAGGTTATCTCAGCCTGATGGGGCCCAGCAACGTAAAACGCAGCCCAGGGGAAGCCCGGTCTCTCCCCCGCATTGAATTTCTGTCCCTTTCTCTTTACTGACAAAGTCCTTATGCTGGGAGCTTACTTACGACTAAGACTCTGCCCTGCGAACAGTCCCTGCCACCGAGCTTCCCTTCTCCTGTGCAGGGGCCCTGCAGCCCGGAGACATAGATCCACAGAAGGTGGTGGGAGATGCCGGGGAGGGGCCTGGGTCTACCCTAGAGTTAGACACTAGTTGAGCTGCTCTGCTCCAGGTGCGGATCTTGTGCTGGACAAGCCTGCAGCCCTTCTCCCCTGGGACCCTGATTCCTCAGGAAGCTGGGAGCACGGGTGGCCCCTTGACAGCCAGTTTGAATTGGACACTAAAGTAGCAGAAGTGAAAGAAATACATATTTCTCAGGACTCTTTCCGAGGAGAACAGTCTGATCATCTCTGGGGGTGGTGTGGGGCTGAAGGACCACCGGAGTCTTCTAACTACCTTCTCAGAGGGAAGCTCTGGATATCTGAAGGCTCTGGTTATTTGAGGGCTTCGGTTTCTCAGTGGGGTGCACACCCCTCCCCCCACCCTCAGCCTCACTCCTAAATAAAAGTGCGGCAACATTTTAAGGACCATCAGCTTGAAGGGGCGCTACTTTATTAGCTTCTGGGTCCCCAACGGTCTCACTATCCCTGCTGAAGGAGGGTGGTGGACCTTAGGGGCAACCACACCTGAGCGTGGAGGAAGCAAGTGCAGAGGAGGTGGTACAGACTGGACAACGCAGGCCACTGGCGGGAGCTGTGAAGATCCAAAGAAAAGAAGGGGGAGGCAGGTTTGGTGCTGAGGGGGGCACATGCTCACCAACTGGCTGGGCCAGACCCCGCCTCACAGGTAATTATGTAGGAGATTGATTTCACTGGGCAGGAAGTGTTGAAGGTATTGGCAGAGCGGAGAGAGGTGGGCCGAGGAGGCTTGAGCATGAGTCTGGGCTGACCCTGGGTCCAAGGCTATGGAGGGTCCTGGGACACGTCCTTTCTAACCTCATCTTCAAGACCCGAGGCCCCCATTCCAGGAACAAGCTGTGCTCTGCCCAAGGGATACCCATACAGCCAGGAAAGCCACGCTTTTCCATAATCATTCAGCATAATCACTCACCATCAGTCACCTAGACACCCTTGCCCTTTACCCTTTGTAACCAAGCCCATGGATTTCAGCTTCACGCCCCCCAAAGACAAGGGATAACCTTTGTATGGGGCCATTTGGTGGAGCGTTGCTCTTGGCACTCAGTAGAAATGACTTCAGATACTTTTCTCTCTTGCCTCTGCTTACCTCCCATCAAACAAATAAGCAGGTGTAAGCAACCCAGTTTCTTAGGGACCGCATTTACCTTCTGTTTCTGTCTTCTCGCACATTTTCCATCTATTCTTGCATTTCTGGAGAGGCTTAAGGCTACAATCCCATCCCCCCAAATGGCCTCTTCCTACTTGACAAGGTTCAGAGCTCCAACTAATAATGTGAAGCTCCTGAACCTGGTATAATCCAGAAGATACATAAAAATTGAGCCTCCTTCAAATAAAAAGGAAGCATGGGCATTACGTATCTGAAGGTAGGGTCTGGTTGGCACCCAGCTCTCAGGAACTCTGCCAGCCTGACTTTGTGTGGCCAGGCCTGAGGTGTCCACTCAATGCCAACAGGGTACCCTGGAACATGTGACACCTGCAACTAAAATCACCAAATCAGGACCGTGTCTTTTATCACTCCATCATTTTCCAGCAACCCTATCACACCCTCTTTCTCTCCTTGAGAGAGGGTGATAGAGCTGTCACTTTTAGTTTTGGACCCATGGCTGGGACTCCCTTTTCTGTGTTTCTTCTCACCTGGTTTCCCCATCCCCTACCTGGAAACTAAAAATGGGGGTGAGTTCTGGCAAAGGCCCCCCAGTACCAGATCTGTGATGCTCTCCAAGTGGGAGGTTGTCCGGCAACCTTATTCCTCCACCCATCCTCGGGATCTCCTGGCCGCCTTGCACCGTGCAGGTCTCCTGCAGGGAACCCAATAACAAGGGCTGTAAGAGCAGCCGGGCTGAGGGAAGATGCGACGCATGGCTGCCTGTGGTCAGAGCCTGGATGTACATCACGCCCTGAGATGACACTTCAGATATCTCACGGCAGGACAAGGACGTTTCTTTAGGACACTAGCACACAGCGTTCAGAGACCACTGGGAATGCACTTGCAATAAAGTATAAAAGCCATAAAGCAGCAGCAAAGTGTTGGCAGCGAGAGTGGCCTTTTCTCTGAGGGGAAGTGGCTCAGATGCCACTTCTCCAAAGCATCAGCGTAGTGCTGTGCCTGGGGCGTGTTTCAAAAGAACAAAACGATTATTATTTGAAGCACAGACAGAAATTCCTAGAAGGGTTTGCGCCTTTGCTTATTATTAAAGTGGTCTACAGTCGCGCTAAGAGGCAAGCTCAGAACTTTCGACGTGATCTCTTTATCCTTCGTGACAAACCTCGGTCATGGTACTTGTGCTGGACACTGTTGTTGGCTGCCTTCCCATTATCCATGTTCTCACCCCCTTTCCTAATTAGATCCTGATTTGATGTGCAGTCAGCCCGGCCCCAGCCTCACAGGGGTAGCCTGATTACTTAAGAAGCAAATCAGTGCATGGTGTTTCTCTGGCCATTGTAGCTCGACTTGGAGGGGACTAAGGACCATGGCCCAGACAGACTGAGGATAAGGACACATGTGGCGTGGTTGCAGGACTGATTCTCTCACTCTCTCGTGGGGTGAGAATAGAGTGGCACACAGACCCAAGTGTCACTGGTGTCCACCTTGTGATCTCAGGGAACCGCCCTTAGCATAGCACCAATACTGAGGACAGCAGAGGGACAGGAGACCTGGGTCCCTGATACCGTCACTGAGCTGCTGGATCTATTCCCCCTGCCTCCGGGCTTCCGGTAGTAGGAAACAAGACATTTCCTGAATTCCTGATTCAGGGGAATGTGGAATGACTCTTGCACTTGGAAAAGTCCTAACTGATCGAGGACTATTATTTTCTTCACTTTACTGATGAAGAAACTGAGGCTTAATTAGCTTTCCTAAGGTTCTACAGCTAGTAAACAGTGTAAAATCCAAGAATAATTTTACTCCAAACTCCAAACGCTTTATTACTGTTACATATAGGCTCTTATACTAATATGCAAAATTTTCACAGTTCACCTTTATTGAAAGGAAGAAAAATACTTTAAATCAATATTGTCCCCCAAGAACTCAGAGCATAAATTGTTTTGCAGGGAGGGTTGATTTTAAAAATTATTTTAAACTTCAAATCTTCCACTTTACTTTGTCTTCCATTTCCTCTTTGGCTAGGTACAGAGCTGGCACTCAATCTGTGTTTATTAAATGACACGCCTCAGCTCCTCCAGTAGGGAACGGTGGCTCCGAGGAGGGGCCTCGGGTCCCTGGACTCTTTCTTGCATCACAGTAACTCCCTAGAACTCTAGCATGTGGAGACATTCATGCCAGCGTGAAGAAAATAATCAGCTTTCAGTAACAGCAAAGTTTTCACAATTAATCACTAATATTTAGGTCACAGCCTGAGACCTGAGGGGCCCTCGTTACTCTCCTAGGAACAGGTGCTCCAGAGGGGCTCCTTCAGTAACTGCTCTGCCCTGCTGGGTACCGTGAGTTGGCTTCTTCAGAAACCCAGCATCCTGACATCATTCTCTGCTGGAAAACAGGGATTCCTGACCCACCTGCTCTGTCTCTGCTGAACGCGACTCCGCCCTCTGCTCTCCCCAACACCCTTGGAATTCATCTCATTACCTAGCCTCCCAAGCCCTTTCTTTGCCCCTTTTTCCTGTCGAATGGCGTTGGGCGGTCACTGGCCCACCTGTCTGCCTCTGCCCAAGGCACCTGGGGTTTGCCTGGATAGCACCCTTCCTGCGAGACTTCCCAAGTGATGACGTAGCACAGGTGTTAAGAGCATGGCCTCTGGAAGCAGTCCACGAGGCTCCGTCGCTCACGAGGTGAGTGACTTTGGAGAGGTCACTTCATTTCCCTGCGCCTCGCTGTCCTCATCTAACACAGGAGTTGAAACAGTCCCTGGCCCATGTGGCCAATATGCACTGTCCGGCAGTCACACCACAATGAGCTGCACAGCTCTGGGGGCTCTTCTGTGTGCACAGCCTGCACATCAGCACAAGGTGGCCCTGACTTGCGCATAACAAGCTATTAATACAAGCTTCATCTTAGGTATTATTATTGTTATTATTATTACTTTTATTGACTAAATTCCCTGGGATCCTCCCTGCCATCCATGCCACCCCAGCTGGCCCCTAGCTGCTATGTCCTTACAGAAGGGGACAGAGTGGGTGAGAGTCTCTCAGGGCTATGTTCGGCATGGATCTTTTGTAACGGTGGGTGGGGGGTTGCAGTCTCTAGAAGCCTTGATTACAAGAGGAACAAAACTAGTGAGGCTTCCTAGGGAACTAACAAGCCTGGCATTAAATGTGAGAGAGGGCACAGCTGCATCTTTAATGTGAATTTTGGTATTTCTCATTTCTCTAACAATTGGACATTGAGTCAGGTATCCTTAACAAGCCCTTATTTATTTATTTATTTTATTGAAGTATAGTTGATTTATAATATTGTGTTAGTTTTGGGTGTACAGCAAAATGACTCATATATATATGTATATTCTTTTCCATATTCATTTCCTTTATAGTTTATGATAGGATATTGGCTATTTCTCTGTGCTATACAGTAGGTCCTTGTTGTTTATCTCTTTTATATATAGTAGTTTTATCTGCTAATCCCAAACTCCTGATTTATCCTTCTCCCACCCCCTTTCCCTTTTGGTAACCATAAGTTTGTTTTCTATGTCTGTGAGTCTGTTTCTGCTTTGTAAATAAGTTCATTCTTAACAAGCTCTTTGAGTATTGGGAGAGTAAATTAGTACCCAAGGTGTCACCTACACTGTCTCAGTTGAGCCTCCTTGTGTCCCTGAGAGAAAATCAAAGCAGAGAGATTTCCTATTTTGCATGTGAGGAAAAGAAAAAATCTGAAAAAGTGGTGACTCCTGACAAAGCTGGGCACTGCTGGGTCTGATACTAGAACTGCGGGCCGGAGGCCACCAGGCTGCAGGGCAGGCCTGGCTGGGAGGTTGCCAGCAGAGGTCTCTGGCCTCTGAAGCCGCACCCCTTAGTTCTGGTTGCTTCAGAAAGCCATAAAGCCGCAGCTTCCACCCACCGAGGTGACTTGTTAGATGTGCCCTCCCAGAAGATTCCTTAAACTTTACCACCTGCACTTTCCAAGGATGATGCAAAAGCAGCAATCCTGTTGATAATTGAGCCATCTGGTCCACTCAACATTTCTTGGGTATAATTCATAGAGATTGTTTTCTTTGTTTGTTTATTTTTTAAAGGCTCAGCTTTATTACAAAGAAGTATTGGTCTCAGAGGATCCACTAATCGGGAAAATCACCGAAACTCTCAGATGGAAATGCCTCTAATAATTCACTTTATTATGACTCCAACTAGCACCAAGAACTTATTTTCTTTTTTTTTTTTTTTTTTTTTTTTTGCGGTACGCGTGTTGTGGCCCCTCCCGTTGCGGAGCACAGGCTCCGGACGCGCAAGCTCAGCGGCCACGGCTCACGGGCCCAGCCGCTCCGCGGCACGTGGGATCCTCCCGGACCGGGGCACGAACCCGCGTCCCCTGCATCGGCAGGCGGACTCTCAACCACTGTGCCACCAGGGAAGCCCAGAACTTATTTTCTTGATTCCCTCGAGTTATCCCTAAAGTGAGACAATTTTCCCATCAACAGGCTAACAGCCTACTCCACATTATTCCACAGCAAGCTTTATTTGCATTCACAGTGAGTTTAAAACTTGGAGTAGTTAGATGAGATTAATATGAGGTATCTCTTCAAAACTTGAGTGGTATAACAATTTCACAATGCCTCCACTAAGTATGTGAAATGAAATATTAACTTCACAAATGCAGTGACAGATTAGAATATCATTCGCCTCCAAGGCAATTACAGCTTCTGATCACATATCACCACCACCCCTGGGAAATGTGTGATCTCCCCTGTCAATCACTCCCCAGCCTGCATTCAGTGAGCACCTGCTTTTGTCCCAGGCAGCTCTGGAAGACGCGAGACACAGTCCCTGGCATCAGGGAGCTGACATACCAGCAGAACAAACCGATGATTAAAATGCCATGCGATCGAGAGGCGAAATGGGTAACACAGACACCAAGAGATGTTGAGAAAAGGAGACAGTGTGGGTTGAAGAAGTGGATCCACAGAAACGACATTAAATAATTGTAAGAGTACAGGCACCATATAACAAATGCTACTTGCACTAACACCATGCTAAGCATCTGACATAGGCCATTGAATTCAGACTTGATCATAACTCCGTAAGTCAGGGGCTCACCCAAGCTCAAACAGCTGTCATTGTTACAACTGGCATGGCCATGGTTCTCCTTTAGGATCTAGGACCTAAGATCTGGGGTCATGAATAAGGCCAGGTGAGATCCCATTCCCCGTGCTGCCCTCTAGAAAGGGCTTCTCTCCTTGACACCACTGCTCATACCGAATGGTAATCATATATTAATCTGCCTGTCCCCAGACCAGGCTGTGAAGCTCATAGTTCGGTTTGATTTATCATCACACCCGTGGCACCTCAACAGAGCACGACACACAGCTGGAACTCAGCAAATGCCCATGGAATGAGTGAGTGAGTCTAAAAATTTCCAGTTCCTCCAGAGCTGGGGTAGATAGATGAACGCTCCTTTGCAAGCCCATCCTGCCCCTTTCTCCCTCAGCTCGGCTCCCCTCCTCCCTCGCCCATTGCCTCAGTGAGACCGAAATCAACTTGGAGGCAGTGATCAAACATTCTTCACTTTTTTTTTTTTTTTTGCGGTACGCGGGCCTCTCACTGCTGTGGCCTCTCCCGTTGCGGAGCACAGGATCCGGACGCGCAGGCTCAGTGGCCGTGGCTCACGGGCCCAGCTGCTCCGTGGCATGTGGGATCTTCCCGGACTGGGGCACGAACCCGCGTCCCCTGCATCGGCAGGCGGACTCTCAACCACTGCGCCACCAGGGAAGCCCCTTCACTTTTTGTTCCCCCTACTCTCTACTCCAGACCCCGTACCACACTAAGCCCACAGCGCAGCCTCCAGAAACTGACTTGGGTTGTAACCTTAATGAAAGACATCAGCTCTGACTTGGGACTTTTGCTCAGACAGATGTGGCAGCTGGGTCCCCTGGAAGGCAAGTTGCTAGGAGGAGCCCCCATATTCAGGGGCTCCTCTGCAGGACACTGGAACCTTTTAATTGCCCTTTACTAATTGCAAACCAGTTTGATAACTAAAGGACTTGAGCAAAGGAACAATGGAAGGTCACACATTTGGCACATGGGGAAGGCAAAAAAGCCACAGTAGTGAGTGGATAACAGCATCCACTCATTTGTTATGAAGAAATAAACATTTTCGTAATTCGCCTACTAATTAAAATAGCAAATACAATCAAATCCAATTAACGTGGATTGGTCTGTGGGGCTTTAAATCAGAGGAGCCTGGTTGATTGCTCTGGAGTCATTAATTAAGTCTGATGTGATTTCTTCCAAGCAAATCTTCTTGGTGTACGCCTTTCCCAATTACAGTATTTACGATCAGCTGGGAAATCACAGGTGTCATTCAGACCTGGACTTTGGCAAGGGCCTGTTTCAAGGCTTTCACTCACTTAGTTCTGGGAAGGCTTTCCATGTTTCTGAACCTGGTTGGTGCAGGTGGCAATTCTGGGGTCCAAGGCAGGATCGGGGAGGTGAGTGAAGGCTGACCCCCTTGGTCTTCACCCCTCCCCATAGCAGCAGTGCTTTTCACTGTCTACGTCCTGCCCTCACCAGGAAGCACCCACAACCTTCTGGGCCACTGTACTATTTCCTTGGCCTAGGCTGGAAAGTGATGAAATACTCTCATGTAACCGAGATAAATGGAAACTTAGTTCAAGCTTGTGTTCCCTGAAGGATATTTTTCAGTGCTTGCTTTGTGCTAGAAGGTGGCCATGAGTGAGCAGAGGCCCTGCCCTAAGGAACACAGGTGTGTTTTCTTTGGGGAGACAGATATTTACAGAGACAGTTACTCCAATGCCCCCAGGGGCCAGGCCTGGCACAAAACCAGGAAATGGTCCTCAGGTAAGAAAAACAGGGAGGGATGGGACTAAATGGGAGACTGTAACCTCCTTCCTAATGGGGTGACCACTACTAACTCACAATGATGGTTTCATGTCAGGGATCCATGCCCCAGTTCCTGAATGTTCTAGGTTTACTCAATGGTTAGAAATCTAGATTTTTATGCAAAAATCCCTGTTTTTGTTGTTGTTTGTTTAATTTTTCTAAATTGGCTTATTAAAAAAAAACAAGCACACACTGGAACATTGAAACGTGGGCCCCTGCAGGGTATTATGGAGATAAAAAGAAGAGCATCCAACTCCCCCATGTGGGTAGTCCTGTGAGATCTCCAGGAGAACAGCCACGTGGATTAGGCTTAACAATAAGCAGCTCTTACCCAGATTAAGGAGGTGAGGACAGGTAGGAGGCATAAGAAAGTATACCTGCGAAGTCATGGTTCAAAGGGATAATCTGATCCCTTCCCCGTCCCAGGGGTCTTTCAAGTGAACAGCCATCCCAGGAGCAATGCCAGGGCAGCAGCTAAGGGAAGCACCATGTCAGGAAGCCTAGGGTTTTTTGTATATCATGAAAAAGTTCTGGGCTTTGAATTAAACTCATGAGATTTCCTTTCTACCCAAACCCCTCCCTAAAAGCTTGGCTTTGAGGATTGCTATTTAATTTCTCAAACTGAAGATGGAAGCGAGAAAAAAAAAAACATTTCATGGCATACTTGTAGGGATCCCATGAGACCACACTCGGGAAATGTCCAGGACCTGTCACCTGCCAACGTGTGCCCTACAGGTGACGGCGTGGTCCAAAGCATTTCCTTTCCTTGAACCAGGCTGTCTGTACTGCATACTCTAGTCCCTTGGCCCTGTGGCCACCCAAGGACTGGGATGGAGGTGGGTCAAAGGGCAAAGGGGGAAACCCCAGAAGGTAGGACCTGTTTCTGTTCCCACTTTGAGCTGCCCTTGACATTCCCAAACAGGCAGAGCTAACTTCCCAAAGGCCTGAGGACCAATGGCAGAGAAAGTTGCCGGTGCATTTGCTGTGATTTGGAGATGGGGGCATTGTGCTTCGTGTCGCAAGGCCATTATGATGTCTAGACTCTCTATCAATGACACACTTCACATTGCGAGTGCAGAAAGAGTCCCTGAGTAGCTCATACTGATGCACTTGAAATCTGTAAAAGCCTCCCTGTCAATCTCCGAGTCGTCCCACTTCTGGAATCATTATGCACCTTTGCTGCAACTTTATAACCCATTTGTGCTTCTTCTAAAGCGTTGACCGCAGCTGCCACCTCCTCCAGGCGTTCTTGGCTCGCCTCTGCTCTCAGCCTCTCTCAGCGGTAATTTGTCATATAATTCAAAATGACACCATGCTCCACTGCACTGCCACCTCTTCTATGGAGTTTTCTTGAGGCCCCTCCCCCAGCAGAGTGGATTTGGCCTCCACTTAGGGCACGGAGGCTACACTGAAGAGAAAAAGGAGCAATGGACTAGGGAGTTGGAGAGCCCTGCATCTAGTAACCCAGGCCGACCTCTCTGAGCCTCAGTCTCCTTAGCTGTAAAAAGACCTAATAGCCCTTCATTTGCAATGAGACATGCACAACGCACAGCATCTGACATATAAAGGGATTCAGTGAAGAGCCATAAAATGATCTGTTGTGCTTGTTTTTCTGTCTCTTCTGCTAGAGGACAAGTTTCCAGATGGTGGTGACAGCTCCTGATTCATCCACCTTTATAACCCCAGCACCTAACACCACGATTGGCACATTATTTGATTCACTCAATGTAATTGCCTGAACCTTTTCCCCCAGAGGCCTTGCGTTGCTTCTTTCAAATGTTTTCTGTATGTTAAAGAAAAAAATTAACAAATATACCAATAACATAAAATAGAAATTGCCCAGGATTAGAGTGGAGACCTTTGGAGATAAGCTAACAAAGAATCCAATTGCCAGAAATGTCAACCCTTAAGAGGTTTTGCTCTCGATTTTTAAAACAAATGCAAATTCCTAGCGCTATTTCTCCCATGTACCTGTTGTCAGGCTCTAAAAGCAAGCCAACCAAATCGTGTTCCTCTGAAACCCCCCCCCAGCATTTTTCCCTTGACCCCAATTAATTACAATTTCATTGTGGTTTTACAGAGGTCACTTCACTGCTGACTGCAACTCGCTGACTTGTCCTAGCTCTTGACAAGGCTCCTGTGAGAGAAGGAAGGACCCAGAAGATGTTCAGTTTCCATAATTCTCATTATTTTATTTTAATTAATTTATTTCTTTAGGCCTCGCCGTGGGGCATGTTCCCCAACCCGGGGTTGAATCTGTGCTCCCTGAATTGGGAGGGCGGAGTCTTAACCACTGGACCTCCAGGGAAGTCTCCACTCTCATTATTCCAAAAGAGAGCTTAGAATTGTCTTGCATACCCCCAAGACAAAGGGATGACTTCAAACTAGCTCCACAGTTCAAAGCCGAACAAGAGTTGCAGACTGAAGGGGATAGGCTGTCAAAACAGTTTGCCTATTTCCCTGGGGGAGATGGAAGATCAATAAAGAGAAGGAAAGTCAAACGCCTCGTGTGCAATGATGAAGGAGCAGGTCAGAGGCCCAGCGCTGGAGAGAATCACTAAGAATCGCTCCCCAGCCAGCCCGACGGAGGAAGGTCACAGTGCACAGAACACCTGTCCCCACCGGAAGGGAGGAAACCATTTATTTCTGTGTAACTGGGACCCCAATTTTTAAAGTAATGCCCACCTAGCGATCTGAAACCAACTACTTGTTAGCAAAACTAGCACAGAGCAAACAGCTACCAGGAGGAGATCTCAGATTCACGTCATAATGAAATTCTTGGCCGTCTCACTAAAAATAAATGTCTCCCATGCTTCTAAGCATTTGGAGAAGACAGGCACAGACTGCAAGGGAGAAAGGAAAGCCCTGTGGGTCTGGATGAACCACAGAAGGCAGAACCAGGCTTAACTGGATTACCTCTAATTAGGTGCCTCAGATGAAAATGGAGAACATCGGATGCACGTGTAAAGAAGTAAGCGGAATAATCTGCATAATTAGAGATGCAACGTTAGATAAGGCGTTTCATTCCCTGGGTGGTTTGTTAGTGCAGCCTCACTCCTCCACCTTCCCATCCACAGGGCCCAGGACATGGGGCCCGTACCTGGGTAGAAATCCTGGCCCACACTCACTAGCCGTGGGACTTGGGCAAGTTACTTTTACTTAACTCTTTGTGTCTCTCTTTCCTCATCAGCTGGATGCAAATGATTAAAATAGCACTTACTTCATAGGGTTCTAGTGGGGATTATAGGGGTTATTACATATAAAGCCCTTAGGATAGTGTCTAGAACACAGTAAGTATTCATAAGCCTTAGTTACTGCTATTATTAATGCACGTGCCCACCCATCATCTATCTATTCAAACAGTATTCATTAGGTATTTTCAATGTCCCCAGTTCTGGGCTAGTCAGGTCTGGTCACACAAGCCCTAATTCAATGGCTTCCCACTAATCTTTTTTTTTTTTTAATTGAAGTATAGTTGATTTGCAATGTTGTATTAGTTTCAGGTATACAGCAAAATGATTCATATACATATGTATATATAACTAAATATATATATATTCATATATATATTCATATATATTCTTTTTCTGATTATTTTCCATTATAGGTTATTATAAGATATTGAATATAATTCCCTGTGCTATACAGTAGGACTTTGTTGGTTATCTATTTTATATATAGTAATGTGCATCGGTTAATCCCAAACTCCTAATTTATCCCTCCCCCCTTACCTTTCCCCTTTGGTAACCATAAATTTGTTTTCTATGTCTGTGAGTCTATTTCTGCTTTGTACATAAGTTCATTTGTACCGTTATTTTAGATTCCACATATAAGTGATATCATATATTTGCCTTTCTCTGTCTGACTTACTTCACTTAGTATGATAATCTCTAGGTTCCTCCATGTTGCTGCAAATGGCATTATTTCATTCTTTTTTATGGTTGAGTAATATTCCTCTGTGTGTGTGTGTGTGTGTGTGTGTGTGTGTGTGTGTGTGTGTGTGT
>NC_041214.2:27889026-27903007 GCF_002837175.3 Physeter macrocephalus
AACACCGTTGTGTGTGTGTGTGTATGTGTGTGTGTGTGTGTGTGTATACCATGTCTTGGCTATTGTGAATAGTGCTGCTATGAACATTGGGGTACATACATCTTCTCGAATTAGAGTTTGCATCTTTTCCAAATATATGCCTAGGAGTGGATCATATGGTAACTCTATTTTTAAAATGAAGATTCTGTTGACCTCCCAGCCACGTCTTGTTCACCTGTTCCTTCCCGTCTCTGCTCTGGCAGCACTGGCCTCCCTCCAGGCTCTGACCAGCCCCGCTCCCCGCTCCCCAGGGGCCTTTGCTCAGACCCTTCCCTCAGCCTGGGATGCACCAGGAAGGCAGAGTCTGTATCTGTTTTTGTTTGTTCTTGAATCCACAGCAACTAACATAGAAGCTGGTTTGTACCAGGTGCTCAATTAATAGTCATGAACTAATGAATAATAAATCAATGAATTAAAGATGAAAAATAATACATAAGACAGTGCTAAGGCATGATGGTACTAGCTAACAATTATTTAATGCTTGCTCTGTGACAGGCACTGTTCTAAATGCTTTTCTTGTATTATCTCATATCCATTCCAGCTTGAATGGCATGAAGTAGAATAGTTGGAGAGCAATGCGCTGGAACAGGACTGGGTAGGAAAGGAGATCCCAGCCTAAGTCGACAAGGGAGAGAGAGCTGGAAACAGACCACTGGAATCAGTGAGTTAACCCCATGGTAAGGGAGAACACAGGGCTTGGCTGCAGCCCAGAAATGACCTCTCAGTTGTGTTTGCAGACTCTAAGAGCTCACAGAGGTGACCAAATCCTGAAATGAGGGCTGAAGGATGCATAGGGAATTCTACTTCTACAGGAAGTAGGTGGGGCCTTTCCAGAAAGAAGAACGGCAGCTACAAAAGCATGAGGGCTCATGAGAGCCTGGGAAACCAACCAGTGTATGAAACGAGGCAGTGGTAGTCCTCCAGGGAGTGGTGGGAAAGGGGCTGGGGAGATGGGGTGGGTAGGGGGAAGCCAGACCAGCCAGAGCCTGCGGGCTAGCCTGTGTCCACAGAGGGCTGTAGAGGAAATGACCGGATGTAGATTTCATAAATATATCTCTGGCGGCAGCACTGAGTTTAGATGGGATGGGACCAGGCAGGAGAGAGGAGACAAATTGGGAGACCTCTTTAGTGGCTCAGGGGACAGATGTTCGGACCTGAGCTCCTGCAGCTGTAGCAGTGAGGGGAGGAAGGCCAAGTTAGAAGGAGATAGAGATGGAGCAGGAGTGGGGGAGGAGAAACACGGAAGGTTAGAACTCCAAGACCAGAACTTCCCTGGAGGTGATAGAGGGAGGTCAGGGCAGAGAGGCCCAGAGGGGTGACCATGCCACAAACAGCAACAGTCCCAAGCATCAGTCCTGCTCCAACTGGCAGGCTTCTGTCCTGGAAGAACTGGGAATGTGTGTTTGCGTGTGCATGGTGGTGGGGGGAAGGGGGCAGAACCCAGGCCTGAGAAAGTGGGAGGACAGGGCCAAGTGCCTGCAGACATTCAGGACGTTCGTTGCCCCACAGTACAGGGAAGGAGCAGAGGGGCTGAAGAAGGACTTAGTAATCTGGGGGATGATTCCTGGTACAGCACATGGGGTGATTTTTGTAGCTGCCTGGCTCTTGCAGCTGTGACCTGAAACTCTTGACTGAATGCCCCGATCACAGAGGGACCCTAGCATGCCCAACAGTTCTGCTGGCATCCCCAGGTCCTGCGTCCTCTGGCCTGCCTCTTTTGCCACCAGCTATGCCCTGCTTGGGAGAGGACCAGCCCTCCACGATACTGAGAAATCTATGGTAAGACTTGTCCCCAGGGCTTCCCCTCACCCGACTCCACCCCCAGAGCCCTCTGGGCCACTCACCTCCTTTGCCCTCTTCAGACACCCAGTGCCCAGGGTCTTTCCCACCTTCTCCTGTCTCAGACAAGAGCCAATTCGCCAATGCAGACCACAGTCCTGCACAGGGCCTGCCAGGCCTGCATAAACTGGGGCCACCTCTCACCAGCCTTACCTGGGACCACCCTCCTGTGGGAGCAGCAGGTGGCCCAGACATCTTCCCAGTACCCATGTGTCTCCAGCATCTTGCTGTCTCAAGCCCTTCACAGGTGTGTTCATGGCCACCTTACCTTGACCTCCTACTCAGCCTTCGGCTTGGGCCTAAATGGGCCTTCTCCAGAGAAACCTTCCCTTGGATCCTCAGTTACGTGGTCTCGGTACCCTGTACTTCTGTTTTGCCTCTCTTGTCAAGATTACAATTCAAATAATCAGTTGCTTAATCATGTACTTAGTGTCTGACTCTCTCATCTGACTCTAAGTTCTATGAGGGCAGGAACCAGGCTGACCTATTCACCGCTATATCCCTGGTATTCAAAATTAGAGCCAAGCACATAGCATGCACTCAATTAATATCTGTTGAAAAAACATGAATGAATCATGAATGCAACCATGGCTCAAAGATCACAAGGC
Organism: Physeter macrocephalus; assembly: GCF_002837175.3. Classification (NCBI taxonomy): domain Eukaryota; kingdom Metazoa; phylum Chordata; class Mammalia; order Artiodactyla; family Physeteridae; genus Physeter; species Physeter macrocephalus. Next base: position 27,891,513 of record NC_041214.2, read on the forward strand.
CAGTAAAAGTTAAATCAGGATGCGAATCCCCTATTCTGCATAGGCCAGTCCAGTTAGGAACTAGCTTTCAGTGGAGAATTTGCCTTTACATCTATGTTAGGGTGGTGCTTAGGAAAGTAGTGGGATGGGGGAGGGAGAGAAGGGATCTGACATGCCTATTGATTTTCTGAGAATGCTGTATGGCTTAGCACAAAACTGGAGTGAGGATTGTGCTTCTGAAATGTTAAACACTGTTGAATAATTTGGCGCCGTATGATGAGGGGTTTCTGTCAACACGGAACACGCAGCACTCCAGCTGGCTGAGAAATGAGCAGGGAGGTTCTGAAAAATTCACCGGCTCCCCTGGGGAAGGCCGACTGATCTGATTTCAACACCTCACACGATGATTTCGAATTGCGTTCATTCACTGCAAAATATGCTTGCCAGAATTAACTAGGTAGGCTCTCCCAGAGGAGATCCAGGATCTTCCAGCAAGACCACATTTACCTGTCAGAATGCAGCATCCATTCCAGGAGGGACTGCAAAAGACTGGCAACCATTGGGGTCATTTATGGTGAGCCTACTACGTGCCAGCCCTTCACCCGCGTTTCCTTCCTCAGTGTTGAGCAGCGCTGTCTGAGTTGAGCTGGTGATCCTTACAGCTGTGTTGTGGTGAGTGACTTGTCTGGCTCCTGACATCTAACAGGAGCGGAGCAGCCCTGGGCATCTGAAGCCCTCTGGCCCCGAAGCCTGTGCTCATCCTCCAGTTCTAGCTTGTCTGGCTCCTGGGTTGATATTGGTGCCATTAGTGTTCCAGAATTGAGAGGTCTGTAGCCTTCTATTGATGCCAAGAACCAACTCCAACGTGGATGGCCACTTCCTGGGCGCACGTTTCCAAAAGGCCCAAGATGAAGTTGACAGGCTCAAAGTTCAGCAAATGAGGGGGGATGGGGGTCTATCACAGGGCTGGGGTGGAAGTCCTTTGGTCCACTTCTCACCTTCAAAAGAGCCTTGAGACTTGGTGTTTGGTCTTCGTGGTTATACCTGTAGATCATGTTAAAGGGACACCCCAAAAGACTTCAAAGGAAGCCTTCACCACATGACTCTAATTGTTAAATGTAATCATTTAAACGCACCACGGTATTTCTAATGGGTTTGGCATTGCTCTATTTTTTAATATACCAGAAGCCAGAAGGAGAAACGGCTGAGACCCTTCTACTCCCATGAACGGTGGAGGAAAGCATAACATTCACAAACTGGGGTCTGGCCATTTTCGGGAAGTTGATTTCAACAAGACAGAGGAAGTGCGGGGAAGGATGAAGGAGCAAGACACAAAGAACCAATTAAAAAACCCAAATATTCAGTCAGCAAATATTTAACAGGCACTCACTCCATGCCTTGCCCCAAATCAGGCATGGTCCCATGGACGTGACTAAGCACGGCTGAGCACTCACTGTATACCTCACACCTTATGCCCAGTCCTGAGGGGACTGATGAGAGATGATCAGCCTCACCTGATGATCAGTTCTGTTTGTGCCTCATGGGGGAGTGAGGCATGGAGGCGGGGTTGTCAGAGGCAGAGTCTATGCCCTGCTGAAGGGGTCAGGGAAACACAGGGGCCAGGGGTCTCCAGGAGGACGCACAAGGAGGGTCGGAGGAGGGGCTCTATGGGATCCCATGGGGAAGTCGCAGTTGGCTCATTGGCGAGGACTGGGGAGACGTTCCACAGGGCAAGGGACTCTGAGTTACTCAGGGATGCCCGTATAGAAACAACAGAAATGAAAAAGTAAATAAAAAAACAAAAGCAAAAACCCCCAAAGGGATCCCAGAACACCAGAAATCTGGTGGGGATGCAACACACTGCCCTGAGTCGGCAGAAAGCCACTTGGCCGACTGAGACATAAATTTGCTGGAAGAGCCACACTCTGTGGGTGCTGAGAGCAGAGGCTGAGTAGTGACAGGACGGTGGGTCTGGAGCGGGCGAAGTGACCCGGGAAACCCGGCTCTCTAGGTAAAGCAAGAGTAGCACACAGAGGGGGAGGGGAACAAAAATGTGTGAGGCAGGCGTTGTTCTCAATACATTCATTTTTGTCTCACTCTCAAGTCCTGCAGATCAGATTCTGTATTTTGCTTCCATCTGACAGAGGCAGAAACAGAGACTCAGAGTTGCAGCAATTTGCCCAAGACCGCAAAGAGGTGGAGTCAGGGTCAGTGGACAATGGAGCCAGGGGGGTTGGCGGTAAAGCCTGAACATGCTGCCGTCCTCTTAGAGGCGTGATGCTGCGGGGAGGAACTCTATCTTCTAATGAGAGAGGTCACGGTGAGTGTTTGTAACAAGGGGAAACAATTAGATCAGGAGGGATTCTCCATGGCACTTGGGTCCTTGATTCCGAGTATTGATGAGCGCAGGCTGCGTGCACAGAACCGGCCTAGGCGCTTGGCGTTCATCTCTAACACGATGGGAGTCCCGGCAAATCACGGCGGTGCACAGAAAGCGTGCTGTGCGTCTATTTGGCAAGGGCAGTCTGGCGGAGACCAGGTCTTGGAAGATGAATAGGATCTGGATTTGTGTAGAAAGGAGAACTCTCTGAGGTGGGGGAGGAGCACACCGTGCGCCACTGATGGCTTGTGGGGATGGCTGCTGTCTCCTCCGCCCGCCCTTAGTCCAAGCAGAGAGATGGACGCTTCAAAGTACCATCCCCTCCCTGACTGTAAAAGTAACATATGCTCACTGCAAAGATCCTTGGAAAGATAAGATAAGTATAAAGAAAAAAACTAAGAAGCCATCCATCAGTTTACGGTGTCTATCCTGCCAGGCTTTGTTCTGTGCGTTAAAAGAAAAAACTAATCCATGGTCAGATTGTACATACAATCCCCTGGCTTGCTTTTTTTTTTTTACTTAACAAAATATCAGAAGTATTTTGTTCTCTTAAAATATTTTTCAAGAATCTGGGTTTCCATGGCTGCATGGTCTTGGTTTAGGGCCTCCTGCGTTCTTCTTTGGCCCTGCGAGCGTGTTGCCTGTGCTGGCTGATGCGGACATGGCTTTCTGGAAGGGTGAGGCTGGCTCACCAAGGCCTCCTTGGCCTCCTCTTGGCGTCCTCTTGGCCTCCTCTTGGGGCACCGCCTGAGGGCCTGGTCACCTCTCTCTGCACCCTGACTGTGCTTCCCTCACCCTCTCCCCCCAGGGTGTCTGGCCTAGCTTGGGGTGATGTAAAGAAAACAAGAGGAAGAGTCTACTTTCCCTTAGGAGGCCAGGGCCCCAAATACCTTCACCCCACCATGCTTGCAAACAGTGACTAAAGGATTTTAGAAGGTATTCTCTAGCGACAACAGAGTTTAAAGGAATCTGTTTCAGGTTTCTAGACGTATTAAGAGATGCGATTTCTAATTCAGCTCCTATTGGAAGTGAGCATATCAGGCTAGTACTATACAGATGAAGCCCCTTTGGACCCTGGCTTTTGTGGTGACAGCTTGAATCCATTTATAAGGTCCTCAGCATAGAGCGGAGAGGCTGCCCCGTGTTCAGTACTGGAAACGGGAAGGGAGGGGGCGTTGTGCACAGGTGTGTGTGCGTGTGTGCGTGTGCACGTGTGTGACGCAGCTCACCTGATTCTGTCCTTCAGGGAGAGGCAGACTATCATGCCTCGCTTACTACTTACAGACATGTGGGGCGCTAGGCACTTGACAGAGATCATTTTTCTTTGGGTTTATACCAATAGGCATGGAAAGTACATTGTCAGCTTTTCTAACCTGACGAGACAGACAGGTTAGCCTCTTGCCCACCTATGTAGATGTCACACCTACTAAGTGGTGGGGTTGGGTAGGGACTCAGATCTGCCTGGATGCAAAGCCAGCTCTCTTTCCACAACACCCCTGCCCCTGCGCTGGCTCCAGGAGGTCAGAGGGGTCCCCTGTCTCCATCACCACGGCCCCAGAGAGCCAGCGGTGGCACCCAAACCTCCAACAGGGGCTTAAGTCAGAGCCCTACCGTCAGCAAAGGACTCCATTTGGAACTGAACCCAACATTTGGGGAGATTATTAGGGATGAAGAAAAAAACATGGAAGGGCTTTGAGGTTAGCCAGAGTTATCAGAAAATTCAAAGAAATGAAGTCTCATGTAGTTACAGTCTGGAGCCATTTAATCTTCTTACTGTCCATTTCCGAGGTCACCACCCAGGTTGCTTATATCCTTTCCTGAGTTTTACATATATTGGCCATTTAATCCATATAATTCTCCTAATGAGTAGGGTTTCTGATCACCATTTCAAAGATAAAGAAGACGAGGCTCAGAGAAAGAAGTAACTCACTTAAAATTGAAGAGAAAGAGTGGCAGGCACTGCTGTGGACCTCATTTTCCCCAAGATTCTGGATTCTCACGGTGCCAAGGCCACACGCCCTGCCTTGTGAAGGTGACCCTATGTAAGGCCAGAGTGGGGTTCTTGGTCACGGCTGGTCTCCTCACACATCCAGCCAGAGAGGGTTGACACCTCCTAGGACAAAGGGCAGCGTTCCCTCCTTTAGAACATCCGAGTTAATGGAGCCAAGTTACAATGGCCAAGGGCCAAGCTGGGACACTAAAGGGCCCTTCAGGCTCAAATTTGCTCTGACACCCTTTGTAGACATCTCTAGAGACCTACTTCGTCTGCCCCACTTGACTTTCAACTGGATTCATTTTAAAATTTGGAAGTAAACATGTTTTGTAAACTGTAGAAAGCTCTATGCTGAGAGGATGTTACCATAATTACACCTGAAAAAAATCCTGCAAGAATTATTTAGAGATTATCCCTCTTTTATAAATGAAAAATTGTCCAAAGGAGCTAAATGACTTGTCAAAGATGGCGAGGTTGGGAAATGGCAGAGCTGAGACCAGAGCCTACCTTTCGTTTGGATCCAAGTCAGTGAAACACTAATTGAGCACCTACTGTGTATTCAACATCTTACCAGGCACATGGGAGAAAAAGATGCCAGTCTCTGAATGAAGGGGAGCACAGCTAATCTCCTCTCGTTCCCCAAGCCTAGCGGTAGGCTTGGCACCAAATACGCACTTAGGAAATACCTGCTGAATGAATGGCTGAACTCATACACGCTCACACTCTTGTTTCCTCTTGTGAACATTTAGAACCTAAACTGCCTACCTGAGGCCTGAATTTTCCAAGAAGGCCCCAGGCTTTCCTGCCATCTTCCCTGCCCCGCCGTGTTCATCTGCATCCCCCAAAAGATCACACACCCTTCAATGGTGGAGACCTGGCTCTTGCTCTAGCCTCCCCTGCTGTGTGCATTTCAGGGCTGGACAGAGTCTGGGGATTCAGTAGTGGCTGAGGAATCACAGTCCTGCACCATTTCTGGGACTGACAGCCTCGCTAAGGCAGGCACGCCCCTTGCTCAAGCCAGAATGCCGGCATCCTCATTTGGAAATCTAGCCCACCTGGTTCCACACTGGGCTCACATCATCCCCCCATAAGCCACCATTTCCCCCCCACCCCACCACCCGGCCTCCCATAGGGAAACACTCCCCTGTCTGCTCCATGTACCTGCCTTGCCCCCCATTGGACGGTGGGCCACACTAGGCACCTCTCCCCATTGGACGGTGCGCTAGGCACCGCCCCCCGCCCCCCGCCGGAAGGTGGGCCGCTCTAGGTACGCACTTTCTATGCCTCCAACCTCTGCAACATCTAGATCAGGGTTTTCCACATGCCAGGTACTTGAAAAGCTTGTGTTAAACACAGAAAACATTTTAGCCACATGTGTTCGGCTTGTTTTCAGTGAAGGTTTGCTGGCCTTTGAGGGTAAATGCTTTGAAGACAATATTTTTCAAAGAGCTCCTATGAGAAGCCAGAATTAATAAGCATCTAAATTACAAATCTCACCATGTAGAACAAATTGGATTTCTTTTCATTAACAGCAAGGAAGCAGAAAACAAGCCCAATCCCAAGGGAGCCACATGAATACAGTTATTCACCATTTTCGCTGGCATTCTTTTTTTCCATCTCTAAACCCATCTTTATTCAATTATGTAGCTCGTAAATATGGCCCTTGTATGTCAGCACAGCTAACAAGTGGTCTCCAAGGTCAGGGGCCTTCTGACAGCTCACGCAGCCTTGCAATAACAGTCATGGCTCTGAGTATGGGATTCTTTTTCTCTTTTTGCTTTTGGAGGAAAAAAAAAAAACTACGAAAGCTAGCAAAAACCAACCAAGCCTTAAATGATCACAATGTTCCAAATATTAAGATGTGGGCCTAGTGGCTTTTTAATCAAATAAATGTTAATGCTCTTCGCTATAATAGCATAGAAACTCCGTTATTGATGGAAAACGAAGGCCAGTCCGTGCACAGAATATTTTTACATACGCCTTCTTAAAAATGTATTTGCTTTAAAAACAGGCCTCTTTTGCAGAAGTCTGAGTACCATAATAGCAAAGGCTCTTAGGTGAGCCCAGGCTGTTCTCTCTAATTCTCCAGGTGAGCCCAGGTGAGCCCAGGCTGGTCTCTATAATTGCACTGATTATCTAGTATTGCATACACAGGTTTCCTTGTCTGTACTGCTCAATGTCAACTCTGTAAGATAGAGCTGGGGAGTTTTCATTCCTGCATTCTTGGTACCCAGGAAGAATTTAGTAAATGCTAAAAGAAGGAAAAAAGGCAGAAGGAAGGGAGGCAGGCGAGACAGTCCTTACAGGGACTTGGATCTGAAGGTTGTTAATTAGCATCAAAGGTCCAGTAAAGCCCATAAAATTCTCAACTACAATATTTCACCGAGGGCCTAATACTGGCTCAGTCTTGTGTCAAGATCTTCGGTTTCTATATATTATACATAAAGCTACCTTGATGTATTTACTAAACTGTAGATTTTGGGACCCTACCTCCAGAGATAAACAGCAAATAATATATAGCTGATGAAAGGTGGTGGGGTAGAGGGGGAAGGCTGCTTTCTGGGCAACAGTTCCCAGTGAGGAAGCCAAAACTGTAGTTTTGTGAGCAACCAGAGGAAACATCTGCAAGTTGTTCACAATTTGGAAGTTCTATCAAAAGGCAAGGCTATACACAAAACCATCATCCCATGTGGCATTCTTCCAACCACGAATAGACACCTTATTATCACAGGAGAGGAGAGAGAAAACTTTCCCTGAGAGCTTCAGCACGCAAGTTTGCATAACTCATGCCAAATTCTAGAATGGCACATGTCCATGCAAACCAAATTACAGGGAAATCACTAGTGTGATAGAACACAGCCATGATCCACAGAGACAGAGGTCTCTGCAGCCCCTTCATGACACAGCGAGGTAGGATGGAGGGCCACTTGGGGTGCAGACAAAGCTCAGTGGCTGCCACAAAAGACACAGTAAGAGAAAACACAGAAGGGGATCTGGACAGGGTGTGGACTGACACACACCTCTCTATACCTAGCTAAGGACCTCGCCACTTCTCGGATCAGAAAGGACTGCAGGCAATACGAGTCCAACATGCTAGGTGGACTTAAACGTGAATTCTTTCTGTGAATTTGTTATGCAGATAAATGCATACATGCATGCTATAATAGCGGTTTAGTAAACAGAATTTATTACACAATGTAGTTTCATTCTCAACTAATCCTTCAAACACACTTCTTGATTAAGGACTCCCATAGGTTTGGTTAAGGAAGAGACATGGGAAGAGGGGGTGCCCATGTAACCACTCAAGTCAGGATCTGGGGGGTGGGTGGCTGTCCAGGAACACAACCCCTTTCAGGAACGTGGCTGCCAGAACAGGGCCTGCTCCCATTCAGTTGGGTCACGTACTACAATTGTTGGAAACTTTGTCCTGGAGTAGTTTGGGAGAACTTCCTGCAGGAGGAAGCACTAGGCACTGGGCTGTTAGGAACCAGTGGTGTGAGGCAGAGTTGAGGGGAAAAAGTGGGCAGCTCAGCCTATGGAGAGTCCAGGTGAGAGTGAGGGCCTGAGGCCAAGGAGAAGGGGGAGGGTTGGAGGCCAGCCTTGAATTGGGTGCTCACTGTGTCCACCACCTGGCAGGGCACCGTTCTGAGAGTTTCTTTATCGTAAAGAGGCTGCAGCTATTTCTCTTCAGCCCATGCCCAGACCTTGCATCCCCCAGCCCAGCTTTTGCTCAGGCCTGAAGTACCTTCCTCGCCACTTCAAATCCCTTCATCCTCTTAGCCCGGCTCTGATGTCCCTAACTCGCCCCATTCTGCCCAGTTGGGTTTCTGGCCTCCTGCCTCCTCACTCCAACTGCAGGTTACCTGCATTTCCCTTTAGGTCATACCTTAAAGTGTGGCCCCTTGTGTGCTCATCCCTCCTTGAACCCCTCCCACTGGTGCCCCACTGATACAGGAAGTACATTTCCCTTTGCCTGACTGATAAAGATTTTATGAATCTTCAGCATTTCTTATCACATATGCTGGGCAGCTGTGAGTTTCTATGCTTGCCTCTTTCTCTAGACAGTGAGCTCCTGGAAGGTGCATGTAAACTACATGAAGGTTCAATGTAAATTACAGTTATTGGTCTCATTACTATTGTTATTAGCTTCCATGTAATGGACACCATATTCGAGACATTTTTTTAAAGATTTTACATAGATGATTTTCTTAAATATTTACAACAGTCCAGTGAGCTAATATCTGTATGTTACAGGTGAACTAATTGTGCCCATTTCACAGATGAGAAAAACTGAGGCTCAGAGATGTTAAGTGAACTCCCAGGTCACACAGCATGTACGTGGCAGGTCTGAGTGCACGCCTGTCTAAATCAAAGCCAGAACTTTTTGTTTTTTAAATTTAATTTAATGTTATTTTTATACAGCATGTTCTTATTAGTTATCTATTTTATACATATTGGTGTATATATGTCAATCCCAATCTCCCAATTCATACCAGCACCACCCGCCCCCCAACCCTGAGTTCGCCCCTTGGTACAAAGCCAGAACTTTAAATAACTATTCTTCACATCATCCCACTTCTTACCATGAGGCCTAGCACATAGTAAACGCTTAGTAAACTGTTGGTAATGGATAAATGAGTGAATGACTATTAGGTTGAGCCATCATTATTAAGCTTGAAAGCCCTACATATTATCCTCTATGCTCATGAAAAAAAGATTCATCCAGAGTCACATCGCTTCTTTGGGCCTCAGTTTCATTGTCTAGTCACCAGTTATAACACTATATGTTGGGGGTCAGCAAACCCCCCCAGGCCAAACTCAGCCCTATGCCCATTTTTGTACAGCCTGCAAGCTAAGAATGGTTACTGTATTTTTAAATGTAAAATGTAAAAAAGACAATAAAATTTCAAAAAAAATGGTAGCTCAGTTTTGCTCCTTGGCCTGCAAAGCCTAAAATATTTACTGTCTGGCCCTTTACTGAAAAAAAGTTTGCCGACCCCTGTTCTCTGTAGTAATTACTTCACAAGTTTATTGTGAGAATCGAGTAAATGTTTTTGGAGGAAATGTTCTGAAAAGGAAGATGTAGTAGCAAAGGCATTCCTATGAATAATAACTATTAATATTAGTTATCGTGTCGATGCCAGAGGTGGCCGTCTTTCCCAAAGTCCTTGGCATCTGTTTAAAAACAGTGGGTGTGAGACTTCATCTCCTTCAACCCTCCGAGTGGCTGCGTGATTTCTGTGCAAGATTGATTCTCAGAGTCGATGCAGGGGTCACTTCAAGGACTGAGCCTGGCTGACTAAATGCCAAACTGGCCAAAGTACTTGGCAAACAAACAACTCAAATTGAGTCCAAATGTTTCCTAATTAGTCAAAATATTAGTAAGAAGTTAATTACTCTAAATAATGCCCAGAGAGCTCTGCATAGAGGAGCAGCTGGAGGGTCTAAATTTCACCTGAAGGAGTTGGGCATACCCTGGAGATGGCTCCAGTGGTCCTGCCCTTGTCTGTCCATCCATCTGTCCGTCTGGCAGACTGGCCACTCCTGCTGGCTCCATGCCAGCTTGCTCCTGCTTCGCTCCTGAACCTCAGGTTCTAAATGTGAAAATGAACTCAAGTTACCCCTCTCCCCTCTACCTAACAGGGCAGTTATGAGGAACTAATGGAAAAATGGATGTGACGGTATAGCCTTTGCTATGATCAGAAAGAATAAAACACAGTCCTCGTGGGAGAGATGGTCAGAGCCAGAAGCCATAAGGAAAATACTGGTAGATTTGACTTTATGAATTCGACATTCAACTAACATTTATTAAGCTCCTATTATGTGCCAGGCACACATAAGAATTCACAAACCTCTATAGGGAAAACAAACTTAAATGTCAAATAAATTTTAAAAATGTGCACATTGTATATGACAGACAAAGGGTTGGTATCATTAACTTATAAAGAGCTCTTACATACCAGTAAGAAAATCATGAGCATCCCAATTAGATTACAAAAGGGTGTGAATGAGACAATCCATAAAAAATAAACCAAGTGAGCTGTAAACATCTGAAAAGATGCTCAGCCTTACTAGCAATCAAAGAAATGCAAATTGAAATGACCATGGGATGTCATATTCCATTATAGCAGTGAGGTAGGGAGTTAAAGTGACTGATGTGGGCAGACCTGTGAGAGGATGTTGAGAATGCAGATTAGTTCAAACCTCCCAGAGGGAAACTTACCAGTACATATCAATATCTTCAATCGATATACCCTGTCTCTACCAACTTTCCAACAGGATGGGTTTTAGGGAACTGATACAGTGGTTCTAAAGATTCTAAAGATCACCTTCAAGAATAAATATGTAAGGACTGCCAGGGAGCTTCAGAACAGAAGATCTTTCCAGATACTAAGACAGTTAAAGGTAGAAAGCTGTGGGTTTTAGGTACAAGAAAAGATAAATGGATCAGGAGAGGAGCATGGCAAATTCATAAACAAATCCAAATATAAAGGCTGCGTTGGAAATCAGGGAGGGAGGGTGGCAGAGGTGACTATTCATCAGAGAAGGGTTGGAGCATCTGTATAACTCTTCAGGGAAAAGAATAAAGCTAGATCTTTACATCACTTTTTAACCCAAGATAAATTTCAGACAGGTCAAAGATTTATATGTAAATAACACAAGTACCTCAATATTGAACAAAAACGTGGGTAAATCCTTTTATAATTTTTTACAAGCCTTTCTATAAAGGAAAAGCTATGATAAGCATAGTTAAAAGATAAATTTAAAAGCTAGGGTAAATATTTTAAAGTATATGATGGATAAAAGGCTAAAATCTGTAAAATACAAACTGATTCCAAAGTCATAAGGAAAAGTTCAATACCCTTCCCCCCTAATGGACAGAGAAAACAAATAGGCAATTTACGGTAGAAATATAGTCAATAAACATATGCTCATCCTTGCTTATGATAAAATAAATATAAAGAAAAACAAGGTATCATTTTTTTCCTAGAAAACTGGCAAAACAATATATTGGGTTGGCCAAAAAGTTTGTTCGGGGTTTTCTGTAACATCTTTTTTTTTTTTTTTAACTTTTTTTTTTTTTTTTTTTTTTTTTTTTGCGTTACGCGGGCCTCTCACTGTTGTGGCCTCTCCCGTCGGGGA
>NC_041214.2:27903046-27967882 GCF_002837175.3 Physeter macrocephalus
CCCGCGTCCCCTGCATCGGCAGGCGGACTCTCAACCACTGCGCCACCAGGGAAGCCCCCTTCTGTAACATCTTAACGGAAAAACCCAAATGAACTTTTTGGCCAACCCAATATATAAAGCTATGTATTGATATAAAGTTTCAGAGAGACGGAGGGAAGGAGAGAGAAAGTGAATGCGCATTGATGGCAGGCTTTGATACACTCACACATCGTGAGCGGGGATGAAAACTGGTCCCCAGCCTCATGGAGTCCCTGCTTCCCCATTGGCTAAAAATGAAAATGGCAATAGCTGCCTGCAAACGCTACTTCTAGTTGAAATATATGGTATTGAAAGTACTGTATAATTTTATAAAGCACAATCACACACCTTATTGTGTGCAGTTCTCCCAGCAACCCTGTGAGTGATATATCGTTATTCTCACCCTCATTTGGCAGATGACGAAATTGAACCTGAGAGAGGTTAAGTAACTTGCTTAATATTACTTGACTAATAAAGGTTAGAAAATGGATTTACACCCATGTAGAGTCTTTGGACTCTGCATCTTGCAGGGTTCTCTTCTCTGTGTAGCACTTATTCTAATAGGCACTCAGGAATGCTGGGATAAGTGGAGATGGATGCCGTAGCAGGTGAGTAGGGGTGTCAAAGGGTTCATTCTTCAACAAAGATTTGCGAAGGAGTTAGCGCACGGCCAGCACTATGTGAGATGCTCGGGACACAACTGTATTCTAGGCAGATAATGTTCTTGCACATTGTGGGACTCTATTATAGTGGGACAGACAGAAAAGTAACTAATATCAATGGCATAGCTAACTGCATCAGAGAAGGCTCAATTGCGGAGGAGATATTTGGGCCAAGATGCTTGTAATGGGATGGAAGCAGCTGAGAGCCATGGGATGGACAGAGCAACAGCATCCCAGGGAGGGTGTAGCAAGTGCAAAGACCCCACCTGTTGGAGGAACAGAAAGAGGCCACAGGGTCTGAGTGTCCCAAGCAAGGACAAGATCAGCAGGAGAAGAGCATGGGAGGCAGGCCTCCGACAGGCCCTGGGGGCTTTGCAGGCCATGGGAGAGGGGATGGTTTTTATCTTCAGGACCTTGGGAAGTCTTCCAACTGAATGAAACAAGACAGATATATGATCTGGAATTTGCTTTAAGAAGACCCTCCAGCTTTGAATGGAGAATGTACCAGGGAGGGGCAAGAGCTGGAGCAGAGAGACCAGTGGGGAGGCTCATGGGGTCCTCCAGGTGAGGGACGATGTGGCCATGGATGTGAACGGGCAGGGGGGACTCAGCGATGACTGTGAGTCTGAGTGGTTGGCAGCTTGTGGTTTAGCGGGCGAGGATGGAGGCATGACCATCTGCGGTGGGAGGAGGGGGCAGAGCTCTGCTTTTGACTTGGGATTCAAAGTGCCTGGGAGGCAGTGGAGCAGAGATGACCATTGAGCAGGGGGATATGTGGGCCTGGAGTTCACGGGAGGTTTGGCCTGGAGAGGGTAAAAACAGTGCATCAGAGACTCTCCAATGTTTGGTGGAAGAAGAGGAGGCAGCAAAGGAGCAGGAACTTCCAGTAACACCACAGAATCCCAGAGTCCAAGGGAGAAGTGTTTCAAAAAGGAGAGAGGGCAGTGGACATTGCTGAATGATGTGAGGTCCAAAGGGAGGAGACAGGGGAATGTCATCTAATTGAGCTTCGTGTCGTCTACTGGTGACCTTGACAAAGCAATTTCAGCTGCACATCAGGAAGGGAGGACAGATCAGAGGAGAGTGAGGGGTCATAGATCGAGGAGGTCGGGCAATGAGTACAGGCAACTTGTTGGAGATTAATAACTGCTAACAAACAGTGAAAAGCTCATCCCGGGCCCCTTCTGTGTGCTTCACACGGATTCACTGATTTAATGTTTCAACCAGCCTATGGGGTGATTATTAATGATAGCCCCTTTTTACAGATGAGGAAACCGGGGTGCAGAGAAATAAGCAGTGCTTTGCTAAGAAGGGTAGTAGAGATCTTTGGATGCAGCTGAAGGTGAAGAAAAAAGAGGGATTTAATTTTTCCCTTTAATATCGGTACTTGAGCCTGTTTGTATGCTGATGGGAGCAGTCCCTTAGCTGGGGGTATGAAAAAGGATATCACTGCAGGTCAGGTGACACATCGGCCCTGAGAGGAGCAAGGACTTGCCTCCACTGAAGGGCGGGGAGGTTAGGGAGCTGTCTTCTGATGGCTTCTATTTTCACAATAAATTATGGGGTGGGGTCCTCAGCTAGAGGAGTAGAGGCTAAAGGTGGTTTGAAGACAGGAGAGAAAGTGTGGATCGGATTCCTTACGCCTACACATTGCGTTATCCATGCCACACTCTCAAGTGGAGGGTGAACGAGGACCCCACCAGGATCTCAACCAGGGAAGAGCCTTCCCTGTGTCCCCCATTGGCGGGGTTGGGTGTGTTTGGGTCTGTTTCCCCTGAGGGACCAGGAGCTTCTCAGAAGACATGGGGATGCCCCTTTCTTCCCTTTCTTCTCTTCATTTGTAACAATCTCTCCACCTGTCCCTCCATCTCACCTCAAAGGCCCCCCCTCCAAGAGGACTGAACTGGTCTTCTGTAGTCCAAATCAAAGGACTCCTTCCAGATAGACGTTCTTTAGCACCTTGCACCTTGCAGGCTCCTCCTGCTGTATTAGCGCTCCCAGTGACAGGAAGCTCCCTGAGGGCAGGACTCTGTTCTCTTAGCCCCCTCTAAAGCTCTCTCTATTACCAGTCCCCTAAATCCCTACACAGGGCCAACTGTAGTGCCTGACTCATGGGAATGGCTCAGTAAATGAGTGCAAGATGAACTCCATCCCATGTCAAACCAGGCTCAAAAAAATTCGTAACATGGGAATTCTGAGACAATTCCAGAATACATCATTATCTTAAACATGCAAAAAGACAGTGAAGGTTTTCCTAAGCCTGTTAGCAAAATTAGAGCACTAAAGGGATTTTGATCTTTATTTCTCCACCTTTTACATAAAGTCTGGTTTTAAAAGCCTTAAAAATGTCTGTTCAGCATCTAGCGGTCTGCTCAAAGAGGCTTCAGAGGCTGTTTTACATGCCTCTCAAGCCGTTTCTAACCTGAAAACACAATTTCACCTGATGCAGTATGAAAATTCATCATCATTTACCATATATGAAATTCTGATAAAATCCTACGTTTTGGGTCCTTAAATCTCGTCTGATGTGTAAGAAACTCATATATGAGACTATTGACAGGGTTATACTTTTAGTTCATGAGCAAGTTAGCAGGGATGTGGTTTCAGAAAGGCAAAAATGGCTAAATTCTGTCCTCCTACAGGTGTATCTTTTGGTGCATGCATGTGGTCATCTCTTCATTCATTCATTTCTTCATTCAACAAATGTTAATTAAGTCATCTATGATGTGCCAGTCATTGTCTGTTGAAGAAGGAAGGGAGTAAAGGTTTACTCAAGTGTGTGGCCTTGACTCTGAAGGCAGTGAGGAGAAGGGTTTGAAATAGGACAGAGGCCTGGTTGGCACGGTGCCAAAGCTGGAATTGTGCTATGGAATTAGGCTATGGTCTCCATAGGTGCTGTTCCTTCAGCTTAAGTTTTTGGCCCGTTGCAAACAGATATTAACTAGGTACCTGAAAAAAGACTTCAACTGCTAAAAATACAACTCAGTGTACGCCAACAAACTTTGAAATTGGATTCTGAACCAGTCTCTCCGGGTTTGAATCCTAGCACCTCTGTTTCCTAGCTGTATGATCCTGGACAAGTAACTGAATTGCTCTGTGCCTCAGTTTCCCCATCTATGTAACAGGCATGATACCACAACTCATCTCATAGAGTTGTGAAGATTAAAGGGTTGAATACAAGTAAAGTCCTTGGAACCATGCCTGGCACACAGTAAACACTTATACTGGCTATCTTGGGGCTATTTTGTGTTGGGTCCTGTGGATACAAAGGGAATAACTATGGTTCCTCTCCTTAGGGAGCAACCAGTGGAGAACCCAGAGAGCTTTAGCACAGTGTGCTCAGGATAGTACTGCAATAGCAGCAGCATTGACCCAGGTGAGGAAGAACAGGGTCGGGGAGGAGAGGTGTCTGGGGAGGCTGCCGGGGTCGAGGTAGGTGGGTATGAAGGATGACTAGAAAGAATCCAGTTCATTCAGGGGGCTGTGGAGAATGCCTGGCCTGCTCAGAAGCAACTGGATTTTCCCCACAAATATCAATAGACTAATTCATTAGTGTCCAAGCCCAGTGCACAGTCATTTTCATATAAATCCCTTGGAAGGTGCTAATGGGACCTTCTGAGGCATCGATGATGGCATTGCAAGTGATAATTAGTCAGTAGTGTTGGTGGAAGCAGGAGCTGCTAAGTGGAGCACAGTGAGAAGGAAAATCAAAACAAATCGATCAGCATTTCCTCAATCCAATATTACAAACCTCAGAAATTATGTCCTGGACTGGGGAGGCTGAATGCCATAAAAAAACTCAGGGAATCAAAGTATCCCAATCAACTGTGCTTCTTCTCAGCCAGCACTGAAGACTCTTCCCAAAACATCCAGGAAATGGTGTTCAGTGATGGCAACAGAATCTTTTTCCAAAGACCTGGGTCTCTGAGAGGATCCTAGGGAGTTGGCGTGATCATCATTTCTTACTGACAAGGGTCTTGGGTGAGAGCGGAAGGGCCAGGAGAATGAGTTGGCCATGCACTGATCTCGACATATGTCCCGAAGTAGAGACCTTTCCCTCCATCTCTTCCTCCCTTTCTATCTCCCTCCTTCCTTTCTTCCTTCCTTCTTCCTTTCTTTCCACTCTCCTTTCTCACTTTCCTCAAATTTTCTATTTCCATGTGATATGTGTTCATAATCAAACATTCAAAGATTACAGCAGGGATATATCTGAAACTTAAGTCACCCACACCCATCTCTGACCCTCCTGTTTCCTGTTCTACTGATTGCTTTTCACACGAAGGTTATGCCTTGTCTATTGAGAAGAGGAAGTGATTAGCAATCAGTGGTTGAGTTCAAAATTTGAGCTAAAATCACCTTGATAATCATAAGGTAAGATCCTCCCCCATCCAAAGCCATTCTGAAAGATGAGACGCCGAGTCCTCAGAGGTTTTGGACGTGCTTTTTGACTCATCAGTTCATCCCTCCCCTCCTGAGAACTGGGGATGCTCTCAGAGGGAGAATCCAGTTTGAGAGGCACAGATAAAGTACATGACACGGTGATCTGGAGATCAGACAGACCTGTGTTGGAATTCTGGCTCCGCCCATTACTCATAAGTTGTGCGACCCTGAGTAAGTCACTGAACATCTCTGGGCCTCAGTTCAGAATCTGTGAAATGGGAATTTAACACCTACATCACTGGGCTGCTTGAGAGAATTGTGTGAATTGACATGTATAAAGTATTCCCTTTTACTTAAGAAAATATACTACGTTTTCTCAACTTCCACTGTTGTTATGGATAAACTTTTTTAAAAACAACTTCAGTGAGATATAACTGAAGTGCAAGAAACTGCACACATTTAAAGTGTACATTTTGATCCATTTTGGTATGTGTATATACTGTGAAACCATCACTGTAATCAAGATTAACAGGCATTTTCATCAGCTCCCCACATTTCTTCACGTCCCTTTACAAGTCACCCATCTCTCTGCTGCCGTCCCAGGCAACCACTGATCTGCTTTCTGTCTTCAGAGATTAGCTTTCATTTTCTAGAATTTTATATAAATGGAATCATACAGAATGTCCTCCATTTTTTTTTTTGGCCTAGCTTCTTTGACTCAGTATATCAATAATTTTGAGATTCATCCATGCTGTTGGATCTATCAATAATTCACCGCTTTGTATTGCTGAGTAATATTTCACTAACTGCACTCTTTTAGTTGTTCAGGCCACCTTAACAAATCACACATTATCCTGGAAAAATCAAGAAGCCAGAAAGATGTTATCGTCTCTAATTCTCAGAAACCTTTGCTTACTATTATATGCTACTTTGCTACATGATACCTACTCCTCAGCTGGGCTGTTAAGGCCCTTCATTATCTGCTCCTTGGCTGAGCCAATCTCCTTCCCCTCTGCTGACCAGTCTGATCCCTCACTCCAGCCAGGCTGGGCCCCTCCCTGTCACCCACACTTTCCAGGGTCTCTCCAGTGTCTGTGCCCTGGCTATGCTGTTCCACAGCCAAGAACAGTCTCTTATCCCCTCTCCTCTAAAAAGCCTACCTATCCTGATGGTCCAGGGCCTGCCTTACCTCCTCCAGGAGGACCCTGCTGCTTCCCTGGCTACCATTCAGCCCCTCTTCCTGGCTGAACTCAGCACCTACAGAGGAGCAGGCTCCTCCTTCCTCCAGCAAACAGCCTCCAGTTGGAAGCTCCCGGCCAGGCTCTGAGCTGAGCCCAGGAATAGGGAGACCGGCAAGATGGCCCCTTGCCCTCAAGGTGCTCACAGTCTAAGGCTGGACAGGGAGGCAGACAAACGCATTGTCAGGCCCAAGGGTAGACAGAATGTAGGGTAAGAGGGAGAGGTCATGCATACATCTGTCTGTCTGAGACGGGGAATTCGGAATGGGCATCATCAAACCATTCTTTCCTCCCCAGTTTGTCAGGGACATCCTAGAGCAGGGAGCAAGCTCTGTGTCCCTCCTCTTCGCCCCTGCCAACCATATCTATACAGGGCTGAACAGAGATGATATTCATATTTAATTGATTGTGAAGGAGAAATGGTCCAAAGAGTCTCTCCTTGAAAACATCACGCCTAACACAGAAAGGAACCCACCACCAGGTGGGAATCAAAGGCTCCATGAAGAGCTCCCCACTAAGGTTCATTCCATAGGCCATCAGGATTTTGCCCCAGGAGAATCGGGACCTGCACAGGAAGGCTTGTTTCTTTAGCGGGGCTGCACTTCCAGATGCTGCTCCGAGGTTGGGGATGAGATCAAACCCCTTGCTGCAGAGGCCACCTGTACCCTCTACTGTTGGAGAAGCAGCTCATCTTAAAGCCCAACAATAAAATTTCCCAGGCTTCACGCACCACCCTGATTCTCACAGGCACCCTCAGGGGCGAGCAGGGCTGGGCCTAAACTTCCCACTTGGCCAAGTCACTGAAGCACAGGTGGCCAAAAGAAGCCTCCAGAGAGGGTGATCAACCTGTCCCAGTTTTTCTGGGACTGTTCTGATTTGAACACTGAAAGTCTCATGTTCTCAGTACTGGGTGAACCAGTACCGTTGGTCACCTCTGCTCCAGCACACATCCTCTGGCTCACCTTTAACTTGAGCCCAGGGAATCTGGAAATGTGGTCACCTGACCACCAGCATGGGCATCAAAAGCCCTCAGGCTGGCCACCACCAATCTGTTTTTTTTTTTTGCGGTACGCGGGCCTCTCACTGTTGTGGCCTCTCCCGTTGCGGAGCACGGGCTCCGGACGCGCAGGCTCCGCGGCCACGGCTCACGGGCCCAGCCGCTCCGCGGCACGTGGGATCTTCCCGGACCGGGGCACGAACCCGTGTCCCCTGCATCGGCAGGCGGACTCTCAACCACTGCGCCACCAGGGAAACCAATCTGTTTTAACAAGCCTTCCTGGAGCTCCCAATGCTCGCTCCGATTTGAGAACTACTGCTGTAGGCACATCTGTTGTAAACAGAATCACGCAGGAGTATACGTCAGCTCCTGCCTCAGCTACAACCGCCAGAGCCCCTACTTTGCACCTGTGCTGCTCTGATGAAGCAGTGGGGTAGGTACCTGCAGGAAACTCCTGCACCCACGCAGGCTGATGGATGGGTCCTGTAAGGTATAACACCCCCTGAGGTGACAGGAGATAGAGCCACTGGGTAAATGACACCCTCTTCCATCCCTTGGGCCAGCAACTTGAAAGCACAGTCTGTACATAATCAATAATGAAAATTAATCAAAAGGAAATAAATGTAAAAAATCAGTTCCTCAATCTCACGGGCCACATTTCAGATGCCCACCGGTCACACGTGGCTAGTGGATGCAATAGTGGACAATACGAGAACCTTCTTAGCATCAGGCATCACAGGAAGTATCTCTGGGCCCCAGTTTGCCCACAGTGGTGACCACCTGGAGGGCGTTCCTTTGTATCGGCTTTTCTCCCCGTCCCTCTCGCACTCCACTCAGCCCCGTCTTGTCACCTGGAATCAACAAGCCTTCGCCTCGCTCAGCTTTCTCCAGGCAGGGTGGGAGGTGGGGGTGGCAGGCCAGGACCAGCAGCTGCGAGGATGAAGCCCATCCTGACTCCAGACCTCCGCTGGTCCCCGGCTCTGCCCATCCCTCTGTCTCCAGCGTCAGGCTGAGTCAGGTGAACTGGTGGAGGATCTGCCACCAGCCCGGCAAACACAGGCTGTTGACAGAGGGGGTCTTTACACTGAGAAATGTGACCTGAAGCTTACCAGAGAGCAAAGCCTCTGGCATGAACCGTTTCAGACAGAGGTTTGCGTTGACTTTGAGAGGATGTGTGCTGCTAAAGTCTTTCTTTCCCCAGAAAGTGGGCACCTGAGGCAGGCGCATCCAGGTGGGGCGGCTCGTGAGGTAGGAAACCCACAGTGGCAACACGCCCTCCTGATTTGAGAACTCGATGCCCCCAATCCCCTACAGTGTGTGAATAATGTGATTGTCTTAGAAAAAAAAAATCACTCATGTTTTCTTTAGGACTCCATCAATATTATATATGTGGCAAAGCCCTGCAGTTGCTGTTACCCTCAAGACTGGTTAAGTGTAATGGCATCTTGACGTCTTTTCAATTCAGTTCGATTTGACAAGCATTTACTGAGTAATTATGGTGGGCCTAGAATGGTGCTTTTTAGCCTGACAGTAACTTAGAAGCCCAATCTATTCTTTCACTTAAAAATAAAATCTAATAGCATTTAATTTAAAATATATGTAATTCTTCATTTTGACAAAAACCTACCCAGTTTTCATATGTCATTACTGCATCTTTGGTAAAGGCTTGATTTTAATAATAAATATCTTGCTGCGTTCTTTTTAAAAGACAAAAAGATATGTTCTTTTGGATGACAATTTTATTTGATCAATAATTGCATCAACTCCTGCCAAAAGCACACACGAGCTGCCCAAAGTGAAATTTACCAGCTTCCAATTTTTAATTAACCTGTATCTCCTTTTCATGCAGAAAATGCCAATATCAATTTCCTATATAAGTCATAACTTAAGTGCAACCCATCCAGCTCCTGGCCCCTAAGCTTTAAAGAAGGGAGCAATCAAAGAAACTGGGCAGAGAACATTATCAATTAAATGAGAGAAGTTAAAAGGGAAAAAGACTGTATTACATTAATTGGAAAGACAAATTTCAACTGAGGCTTGCTATTTTCAGTCTGTGGAGGAATGACTTTTCTGTTTGGACTCATCCACCTTTGCCTGGGACTGAGTGACCCAGAGCAAAGCAGAGACCCTGCCGTGGCTGGGAGGGGAGGGTGCCCTAGAGCAAGGCAGAGGAAGCCCAGGTGCAAGTCAGGCTCTGCCATCTGGGAGACTCATGTCCATCTCCTACCCCCTTCTTGAAGTCCTTATTCCTCCTCCAGAAAGTGAGGGTAATGCAATCAGCCCACTAACCCCAAAGGCTCACTGAAGAGACCAGGTAAGATCTGGGGAAGAAAGTGAAGCATGAATCACCTGCAAGGAAAAGTGGAAACTCTGTATGTGGGTGTGGGTGCACGCACATGTGTGTATATATATGGTGCACATGTGATTGTACGTGTGTATCAGTATCTGGGTATGCATGCGTGTAACCTAAAAAAGTACATAGACTTTGGCTCTCAGAAAGATAGGAGGATGCATGGAAATGATAAACACCAACTTCCTGCTGATGAAATCTGGAAGATTTGGACAGAGAGGGGCACATAGGGCTTCACCTGAACTGGTGATATTTTATTTAAGCCGGGTAGTAGGAAAACAGGGTTTAGCTGTATTAGTCTTTAGAAACTTCTGTATTATGAAATCTATCTATCTATCTATCTATCTATCATCTATCTATCCATCTCTCTCTCCATCTCCCCATCTCTCTCTCTCTCCCTCTATCCATCTGTCTCTCTGTCCATCTATCTAGCTATCATCTGTCATCTATTTATCTAAAGAACAAAGGGATACGCCTCCCCTTGCAATAGGAAAATCGGAGGTCTGACACCATGACTTAGGGATTGTATCTCATCCTCAGCTGAGCATCCCTGTATGTCATCTCTGGGGAAGGCAGCAGCTCCATTTTAGGGGAGAAAGTCATTCTGAGGAGTGATCATCACTTTTCCTCTGGAAACAGCAGCTCAGAGACTCTTTTGCTGTGGAACCCATCCTCAGCTTGGTGAGGATGGGTTGCAAACGATAAAAGTCGAGATGCCTGAAACTTTAAAGCAATACACACACTGTACAACAGCGCAGTGAGAGAAGCGTGAATCCCTTTTAATTCAGACCTAGTTGCAGAAT
This sequence comes from Physeter macrocephalus, assembly GCF_002837175.3. NCBI lineage: Eukaryota > Metazoa > Chordata > Mammalia > Artiodactyla > Physeteridae > Physeter > Physeter macrocephalus. Next base: position 27,913,495 of record NC_041214.2, read on the forward strand.
TCAGTTCCTCTGTCCACCAGCTCTGGGAACTTTAGCAAATCACCCCACCACTCTATACGTTGGTTTCCTTGGTGTACACAGGATAATAATAACCCTCCAAGCAGATGGAGATCACACATGGGGAAGGAAACAGGGGAGAAGAAGGAATTTGTGGGGTTGTTTTAAAAATTGAATTAGTTGCCAATGTTTTAAACTTGGGAGATTTCATAAGAAGCCCGATTTCCAGCTTCTTGGAGAATCAGAAGTTCTTCCTCACCCAGCCCTCTTTCCCATGCCCACAGAAGGCTGCAGTTCTGTGGGCACCACGTGCTTCCCAGCCCACCCAGCCCCTGCAGGCCCACGGCAGCCATCGTGCCACCTGTTTGCACCTGCACACTTGATGGTAAGGCTCTCTCTGTGACGCTTAGGGGAATGTGTGTAAGGACCTAGCTCAGCAGTGCAGCCTCACTAACCTTTGCCAACAAGGATATACAGTTTCTAGCTGGTATGCTTACTGCCTGAATAATCCCGCTGTTGAGCTTGATTTCTCTGTGGTTGGCACGACCAGTCGCCTGCCTCCTCTAGCGAACAAGCATCCCTGTCGCCACACTCCTGTCCTCTCTGGACCAGTTAGCTAATCTGATGCAGCAGCGTGTGTCCGGAGGGCCGGTGCTTGAGAAGGGTGGGTAGTTCCCCTAAGGCTGGGCTTTCATTGGTTTCATGTCCTCTTTCCTGACTGCGGTTCCCAAGCTCGTCACTGGCTGTCTCTTTGATAGTTTCTTTTCCAATTTTTTTTTAAATTAATTACTTTATTTTTGGCTGCGTTGGGTCTTCGTTGCTGTGCGCAGGCTTTCTCTAGTTGCGAGCGGGGGCTACTCTCTGTTGCGGTGCGCGGGCTTCTCACTGCAGTGGTTTCTCTTGTTGCGGAGCAAGGGCTCTAGGTGCGTGGGCTTCAGTAGTTGTGGCTCACGGGCTCTAGAGCGCAGGCTCAGGAGTTGTGGCGCACGGGCTTAGCTGCTCTGCGGCATGTGGGATCTTCCCGGACCAGGGCTCGAACCCGTGTCCCCTGCCTTGGCAGGCGGATTCTTAACCACTGCGCCACCAGGGAAGCCCCTCTTTTCCAATCTTAATCAGAGGGCCCCCTCTAGATTCCTCCACTCCTCACCCCCAACCTCAAAACTTGTGCTTCTAATCAGTTGTGGGTTGAGGAATCAGACTGCGGAGCTTTTATAATCAAAGACCTTTTCCCCATAAAATCTCAACGAGTGGACTGTAAATGGGGGCCTGGGAACATTTCTCAGAGTAAATTAATTAGGTAACTGGAAGTGTCCCACCCCATGTTTCTGGATTAAGAGATATGGGCAAAAGAGCGGTGATCACACAACCCCAGACCAGCTCTGCCCATAGCGAGTAGCTACTGAGATACTGAGATACTGAAGGTGAGCTTAATGTCTTGTGTTTGTTTGTTTTATTTTTTCATTTCTGAACGTTCTTCAAAGTCCAGGAGCTCACTGAGGGCAGGAACAACTCTCCTTCCTGGTATCTTTCACTGTGCCTGCCACGTTATAGGCACCAAATCAATATTTGTTAAAATGAAAAGAGTTTGTTCCTGTTATGTTCCAGTATTCGAGGCACCCATATGCATTTATATAAGAATTCACTCAGAAGCATTTACAAAGTTCCTACTCTATATGAAATGCTCTTTGAATGAGATTTTAAATATTTAATGACGCCGCCTCCCAACCCCTTGTGAGGCTATATCCACCACACACATGGACTCACACTCACCCTTTAACCTTGAGTTTTAAAAGAGGCCTTAGGGAAACTCTAAACCATGGCCAGTGTGCTCTCCATGGCATCCAGGACAGATACTGCTAGTCAATTCCATCAATCATGTCACCCTTTCTTACTGAGCTCAGATTCTACCTCAAAATCCTTCTCCCTACACTCCCCTGGAAGACTCGACCAATTAAGCCTAATTGGCTTTTGAATGAATAAACGTTATTTACCATCGCAGATCAAGTTCAGTGTACCAAAGCCCTTGTTTTACCAAGACTGGAGCTGACCCCAGACATGTGAGGTCACTAGCACCGATTCTCAAACTCCCCCAGATGCAGCCCTGGCTCTCCCGGCCCCCAGTGCACCTCACCTATGAGCCCCAGGTGTGTCACCTCTACGTAAAACTGCCCGTCCCCCCAGCCCACATTGCATCATGGCGCACTGGGAGATGCCCAGTTCTACAGCTGAACAGAAATGCAAGCCTTTCCTAAGCTGTCTCAGAAGCCGTCCAAGGAGACTTCTTCCACGACGCACAGCAAAACATTCTGAACATTCTCTTTCTCAGTTCCTCACAGGCACGGCAGCTGCTTCCCAGTTCCTTTCCTCGGCCTCAAAAATTCTCCTCTCACCGGCCGCCTGCCTCTGGCTGTCCCTTGTCCCTCTACCTTCCGATATCTCCCACCGCCAGTCACTTTATGCCTTTTTCGATGCAAATAAATCCAGCCCCTCCATGTTCCCGCTTACCTATTACCATGATTCTGCACAAAAAAGTCCAGGACTTGATGTGACAGGCAGCATTCCACTTACGGGCAGGGGACGGGGAGAGAACACGGATATTGAAACGGTAATATTTCTCTCTTTTCGCACACATATTATTACATCAGATTCAGGAATCTCAGGATGTCACCAACTTTGGACATTCCTTCTTCCTTGCTAAAATTTCCCTTTATTTAAGAGAGGACCTGAGTATTTTAGTTTGAGGCCCACACAATTCCCTGAACTCCCTTCTCTGGCCCAGCCCTGTGCTGGGGCTACAGGCACAGAGGTGAATAGAGCAGGGCCCTGGCTCTGGGAGCAAAGGGACTGCCTGTTTGCTCCCAGACAAGCCCGAACAGGCAAGCCCAGGGCTGGGTTCACTGCCACCGGATGGCCTGCATTGCTCCAGTAAGGCCGACTCGCCTTTGAAAGAGGTTAAGAGGGCACTGATGGGTATGGATGCCCCAGGGCGGTGTGAGCAAGGAGGCCTGATCATCACCTCAAGGTGGGACTATTGGCCCATCTTTTCCCCTCCTTTGGTCATTTGGCAGCGACTTTACTGAGCACATACTGTGTAGCCAGGTGCTGGGGACCCAGGAGCAAATAAGGCAGGCCGCTGGCCTTAACAGGCTCATGTCTACTTTAGTCAAGCAGATGTCATCTGCTTTTCCGAATTCACCCCGTTGGGCCTGAGCAGAGACCAAGCTGCACTGCTACAGTGGTCAGGAAGGTGGGTCACTTCAGAGTCGGTGACTTGATTGGCAGGGCATATCAGGGGTTTCCTGAGAGCACAGCCACCTGCCCACATCCATCACGAAGGTTCCAGCCTCCTCTGTTTATCTCTCTGCCCATCTCCTTTGAGGATGCCCTGAGCTGCCTCTTCTCAAAGAACCAGGGCCTGTGGCAGCTTCAGCCCACAGGCTGGTCACCCAGCAGTGACCTGGCCACCTTCCCCGTGCCCTGAGCTCTGGTGCTGAGCCTGCAGCAACCAGCAGGAGCTCTATCTGCAGCCCTGGGCTCGTCTCTGTCTTCTGCAGTCAGGGGTCCCCTAGTGGGCATAGAACAGGGAAGCCCTGCAGGGGACGGGCACATAAAATGCCATCAAGATGAGCCTCACAGACGTAACGTTGAGGGAAAGAAGGCAGACACAAGGGTCCCTGCTGCGCGATTCTATTTGTATAAAGACCGCAACAGGCAAAGCTGATCAATGGTGATAAAAATCACAAGAGTGGTTATGCCCTGAGGGTGGAAGGCAAGAGGGGGGCTTTCCGGGGTGCTGGAAATGTTCCATACCTTTATCTGTACAGTAGCTTGTGTAGATATGGAAAACATAATCCTTCTGTGCCTGCAAGATTAGTGAACTTTATATAAATTATACCGCAATTGGAAAAAGTAACCCTGCCTTTGGGGGCATTGGCAAAGAGGTCATTGTAAATATGCACAGATAAGCTCCCTGGAGTCAGCAGACGGCTCCTGGCACTGCTCTGTGCCATGCTCTGCTGGGGCCCGGGCAACACTGAAGAGGGACAGGGCGGATCCTCGCAGAGTTCAGGGACTGGCCGGGAGACAGCCGTGTGCTTCTGGGAGAGGAGACAGCTGCAGGCCAGTCCTGGAGGGTGAGCAGCCACTGGCCTGTAAGCAGGAGAGGCAGTCTTCCTGGGTGAGGGGCAGCTGAGAGAAGTCCCGGCGAGTGGCGGGGGCGTGGAGTGTGGCATGAAGGCAAGGAGTGCAGGCAGGGAGGGCAGGGAGAGCAGGGCCAGACCTCAGGGTAACACCTGTGAGTGCCTGGGTCCACCACCACTTATCTCATTATTCAGGCCAAGACCCTCCAGGGGTCTAGAGGATGACTTACTGTGATCCAATTTAGAGCTGCCGGTCTTGAATACCAAGTAGAGGCAGGAGCTCAGGGAAGGGCCATCTCAGACCACCCAGATCAGGCCCGCCACCTTATTTCAGCTTCGCCTTATTTCAGTGGTCCACAGACAGGTGGCGGTGGGAGGGGGTTTCCAGTGGGGCGGGTCTCAGACCTGACATCTCACAGCACCAGGAGAGAGAGCCTCAGCTGCTCCTTAAAGATGCAGGTTAATCCTTCCTCTGAAAGCACCGTTGTCACGACCAACAAGGAATTATTCCTTGTCTCCATGTATTGTTCATTTCCTCTTTCAGTAAAGCCTCATGGAACACGAATATTCCTTCAGTTCCATTACTATTAATTGCCATGTCTCTGAGGTGAATAATAAGGCTAGGCAAGTCACTAGTAATGATGGAACCACTGAACACAAACAACATCTCCTCCACCATCTCTCCCCCAGCATCTATCTGCTTTATTAAGTGGCAAAGTATATTATTTTTTTAAAAATGCGCTAGTAAGGGAAGCAAATCTACAAATAATTATTTAAAAAAGTTAATCGGTGGTATAATTCAATTATGCAGCATGCAACCCAGAAAAGTTCTCTTAATTACAACGGAATTGAATAGAACATTCTTCAGCCTTAACCTTGTTATTTTTCAAGGTGAGCTATTACTAACTCACTTCTAGGATGGCTTTCAATAGCCTCTCTCTGCAGCAGCTGTCTGCAGAACTACTCAGAAGGGATGTGTCTCGTGCTGGATGCAGCTGGAGATGGATGGGGGATAAACAGATGACTGGAGACTGCAGGTGAAAGCAAGGCGCGTGGGCTCTGACACCCCTTGCCACTGGAACAAAGCCAGTGACCTTGGGGGAAGCAACTTAGTGCCTCAGACCTGCAACTGACCTCACCGCCCCTACCTTGCGGAGTTCCATACCTGAGATCACAGGTACTGGTAGCTGACCTTACTGATGGTTCCACCGGCATCCTCCTGGCCCACATCTGACTTCACCTGCAGCTCCACGACTGTTTGCTGTATGCTGATGGCTTCTTACTCAAGAGCCTGCATCTTCCAGCTTCTCTGCCCGAGGACTTTCCCAGGGTCATATAGCTTGCTCAGCTGCTTATGAGGGACAGTCCAGGAGAGCTGATTCCCAGAGGCAACTCTCAACCAATGAGGGACTTGTGTTGACAAACACAACCTCCCTGCCCTTAGGTGCATGTTCTCATGATATCAGTGGCCATCGTGGTCTTCAAGGGGCTGAGGGGATTCCCAGGATGCAGGACTTTCAGTGCTAACACTGGTTCAGTCTGGCAGTCTGGGATGGTTCCTCATCCTGATTATATGTCCGAGGGTCCCCAGGGTGGGTAGAACCCGGCTGCCTGCAGCAGGAGTCTGTGCGTTTATGCTCCATTCACTGGCTTTTCTCCTTTCTGCCCCATGTCCTCCACTCCTGTACTGGAGCTTCCTGGGGTCACCCCCCAGTAAACCACCTCCATCCTTGTCTCAGGGGAAGCCCAGACTGACACAGCACTCAGCTTCGAAGTGGTTCTCTTCCCACTCTGGCTCTTTGCTCCACTCCAGACACTTGGTCATACCTGGGCTGAGTGTGGGCTGGTGAGGTGAGCAGGACCACGAAGGAAAGGCTGCCTGCTGGGAGTTAAGGGCAGTCCCAGAGCCTTCATACCGGGCACGCCAAGGGGACACACATCCCACTGCATCCTCAGTGACCTGTGAATGGTTACGGTGCCGCCAGCTGGCTCATTCTCCAGACACTAGGACCAGCTTGGACATTCCCCACTATTCCCGTGCCCCTGGAGCTCACCTGGGTGAGGAAGAGAGAGGGGCATTCTTTGCTCTCCGGGTGGAATAGGAAAGGCCGGCCTCTGGTTTGTATCCAGGCTCTCTCCCCAACCCACGTTAGGACCCAGGCAGCCGAGCCTCCCTTGTCTCTGGTCTCTAGTCCCCCAGGGCTGGCCGCTGCCTCCGCATCTTTGCTCGTGTGTACCCCTGCTCACATCCTCCTGTGGCCTTTCTAACTCCTACCCTTCAAGACGAGTTGTCAGCCCATATCATCCAGGAAGCTGCCCTTGAATGATCACAGCCACCCTGACCTCCATCTTTCCACAATTACCTGCACCGCTTTGTGCGCACTCGCTGCGGCTTGCATGCTGCTCCACTGCGCCCCCTGCTGGAGGTGAGTGTCAAGGGGTAGAATGTGAACACGGAGGTATGAACTGTGTGGGGCGCGCAGGAGGAGCTCAGAACCTGCTAGGAGGTGATGAGCCATCATGGACATGAGTCAGACACCTCCTAAAAGGGCTCCTGAGAAGCAGGTTCTTGTATAAGGGATTCAATAAGACATTCTCCCAGGGGAGACCTATAAGGAAGTGGGGTTGGCTGGCAGGAAAGGGAGGAAGTCAGAAGAGGAGGTGATTTCAGGCAGAGTCCCACGGAGGGGTGGCTTCACTTGGATTCTACGAGGGTCTCTGGAGGGTAAGATACCGCTCAGAATTGTCCTGACCTGAGGCAAGGGGCCTGGACTTTCATACTTCGCTAGACAGTCACTGGTTCAGGGTGCCCTTGGGGGAGATGCCTGGATCTCCAGGTACCTCCATCTCTCTACTGACAGGCAAAGCTCTATCCAGGAGGCCACAGGCAGTCCTCCAAAGAAGACACTACTCAGCTGCTGGCTGCCAAGAGCCAAAGCCAAGGAGAGACCCTGCTGCCCACTCTGGCTACCTGGGCACACAAGCCTCCACACTCTACACAAGTTGCTGCCTCATAAAGGCAAGTATCTGAAACTTCCCCAGTTCTCAGCCTAAATTCTGACCCATCTACCCTTGGTCATCTTACCCTCTGTTTTGTGATCCATGCCTGTCCTTTGCCCTCTGACCCCCAACAGCTTTGCGTCGCTCCTCAGATCTGATGAGACCACTATCCCACAGGCCCAGAACTCTGACTTGCCTCCTTAAGGATAAGCACACTCCCCGCTCAGAATAAGCTACTTCCGGTAGCCCTGGGCCCTGTCCACGCTGCGTCCCATCCCAGGACGTGGTGCAGACATGCCTGACAGATCTGCCCTGTCTCAACTTTCCCAACATCCCGGCCATCCACGCGTTTCAGAACACGTGAACACAACTGTCTGCCTTTCTGTCCTATTACTGTGTGAAGATGCGGCCCGTGCTTGGCAATTTTACCGAGTAAGCCCTAATAGGGCCAATTTACATGAATGATTACTCTCGAGATTGACTGAGTGGACAGAGTTGGGGTAGCGTCAGGCAGGCTCTGGAGAGCTGTCCCAGCCTCCAGCTGTCCCAGCAGGGTCTGTGTCTAAGTGGCCCTCAGTCAGAATTTTCATTGCTCAGGAGAAGCAGGGCCGAAGCCACCGTCTCCCTGACATTCCTTACCTAGGAAAAGAGCCTTACATTAACCTGCGTGACCTCTCCTTGGTGTACGTAAGGTTTGTTCCCCTGTGGGCGGAGCCCAAAGGCCCCTGAGCCCCATGTGTTCAGCTCAACGTCAACCAGCAAGTGCAGGCAGGACAGAGGTCCCCGAGGTGAAGGGCACAGACCTCTCCTGCTGCCTCTGACACTGGAGCTGGGCAGGGCTGCACTGTAGCCTTCGCCCAACACCTGTCACCTGAGCGCGCTGCCGGCCGCATGTCCATGGCACTGTGAGTGCAACCGTTAGACATCCTTTGAGGCTCTGTGAGCTGCTCCAGCCCTGCCGCCTTTTGGAATTAATCCAGACCCCCTCCAAAAGTCACAGGTGCTGACAGGGAGAGAGTGAGGTGACTAGATCATATCTACAAAACACCTTCCTAATGGAAAAGAATATGAAAAAGATGTATGTATGTATAACTGAATCACTTTGCTGTACAGTAGAAATTAACACAACACTGTAAATCAACTATACTTCTCTAAAATAAATTTAAAAAAAAAACACACCTTCCTACAATTAAATAGTCAGCATTTCAATGTTTGGTCAGAGCCAGTGCTCTGACCCCATCGCCAGGAATCAGTAGAGCAGGTGAGCTATCCTGAGGGATTGCTTCCGGGGGCTTTCCGAGGAGGGCCTGGCTGGAGGTGCAGGGACACCAAGCCTGAGCATCTGTTAGGAGCCGACTTTATACCAGGCCCGGGGCTCTGACACGACAGCTCTTGTAAATTCTCACAACAGCGTGCACAGATTTTTTTCCCTCTGCACCTTGCTATCGTTAGCTGTACAATTTTTATAAATTTATAAAAATGTTAACCATTTTCCATGTGATATGGGAAAAATATGAATTTGGGAATCATCCTGAGGCCACATATACCTATGAGGCTTCGGTTTCCTCAGCCATAACACTGCTGTGAAGGTTAGTTGAAGGAACACGAGTACAGTATCTTGCAGCATCATGGGTGACCGATATTTTTAAGGAAAAGAGGGAAGTGAGTATATTTTCCAACCAGCAGGAATTCAGAGATGGGGAATCTGATTTCAAAGACACAGCCATTGTTTAGGAAGTTCGCCCTCAAAATGTGGGCTCGTTCATTCCTTCACCTCAGGTGCTTTTTGGCCTCATCTGAATATGTCACACATGACAGGGGAATGAGAGAGGCAAGGGGGACATAGGAGTGGGGTTCAAACCCCCAAAGAACTAAGTCCATGTGTGTAACAGCTTTTCCCTCAAGGTTTTCAAATGAACCAAGACTGAAAGGAACGTTGGTTCCTTAAGGAACCAACTGAAGGAACGTTGGTTCCTTCAATCTTCCTTAAACATTCTATGACTTTTGCATCTGGTGATCAACACAATGAAACGCAAAATACGGAATATTACATTTTAAACAGTCATCCCAATTATAATAATCGTATTGAGTGGCTATCATGTTCTGTACACCGTGCACACCCTTTCCCACACAGGATCTTATTTCTTGTCACACATCCTGTGAGGTCTTAACTGCTGACCTTGTACGAGTCCTATGCATATTGATTAAACTGTCACTCTGCCTCTCATATCGGAGGGGAAGAAACTGAAGCCAGCGACATGAAATGACTTTGCCGAGATCTCTCAGCTAGACTCAGAGGAGTTGGGATGTGGCTCTAGATTTAACTTGTCCAAAAAACCTCTTAAGTTTTCTTTTCCCACATCACTCCACAGGCGTTTATGGATTGAGATAGGAGCAAAACAAAACGAGGGTAGCTGCTTTAAACACCCGTGCTATTATCGTGATGAGCAGGAAAAGGAGGTTGGAGAATGCAGTTAGTTGGTTTCTGTCTGTACGTTTATTCTAGAAGCTGAGTGTTCACTTAGCTGAACCACTTGTGGTCTGAGTAACCACATTTTGCCTCAGCTGGGAACCCACACACATTTGTGTGCGGGTTCGGCTGCGTTACACCAGCGCACTTCATTTAAATTGCACACGCTTTCCTTCTTTTGAAATGAGTCAGGCCTAGTGAGCAGCTTCAGGTACTATTAAACGGGCAGATCTTTTGATGAGGTCAACAATCAGCCCGGAGGGGAGGTGGGCAGACGCGAGCACCCTGAATAACCTGCCATTTGCTCTTTCCTGCCTGGACTTCGCTGGCATTTGGGCTCCTGCCCTCTTGGGTGTCTGGGGCCCTGATGAGCAGAGGTGACCTCCGAGAGATTAGGGGATCAATGATTATGCAATGATTAGAAGGCAACGGCGCTCTAAATCCATACGACTGGGAGGCAATGATGCACCGAGGTATCAGTTGTTTGGTGAAGCAGTACAAGGTGATTAGGCTGCTCTCCGGGAAGGAAATCACCCAGAGACGCTGGTAAAGAATTATCTGGCATGAGGATGTCAGGGAGTAATTTCTCTTAAATTATGACTTGGTTGCAAGGGTGCTAAATTGAGGTCAAAGGCAGGGTGAGAGGTCAAAGGCAGACGTCTTACTGGGTCTGTCAGAGAGGAGTGATGTTGGGGAAGGCGCTGCATGCCCTCCCTCGGGACCTCTCTGGACCGCAGGTTCCAGAATTCTGCTATCAGCCGCAGCCAGGTGATGATGCATATGCTTTTCAAGTAAAGTGGAGCTCCAACCGTTCTGTAGGCCATAATAAAATCATCTGGAAATGCTGTGTCCCTGTGGCACTTGCCACCTCCTGGACCAGGATTTCCAGTCATAGATCCACAGACCCACAAGGTGGACAACGTGGACCCCTACACCCTAGCATCCTTGCCCCGCCTGCACGCACCTAACCTGACCTCGCAGTAGAGGATCCCGTTCTTTATGGTCCAGTGCATGGATCGCTCCGGCGGGGACACTGGGGTTGACAAGGAACTGACTGTGGGTCACACACGTTCTTCCGTTCTCTGATTTTGAATTCTGTCCTCACAACCAGACCGCAGGTGCATCCCAGGCAAGGACTTTGTCTCATTTTGTCACAAGGGTGGCTGACATAGAAAGTGGGTGACTGCCCTCTTCCATTCAGCCTCCTCCCTCCTGCGGACACCCCCAGGAAGAGTGGAGCCAGGTGCCTCTGGGCGCAAGTCCAGCTGCAGCATGAACTCTCACCCTTGACCTCCCTGAGTCTCCATCTCCTCACCTGTATCAGGAGGTCCCGTGTACTGCAGGTGAGTGAGCGAGGCAATGAATGAACAGCACCGAATAGAGGCCGCGGGGTTAGTCCTCTCAGTAAATGGGAGCCATCAATCCTCACTCACTAGGATATCTAAGCAGTCCTGGTTATTTGCTCTTTCCAATTTCCTTGGCATGTTCATCTGTGAAGATGCACCTCATATGTTGGCTTTGAGGCTTAAACGTGCTGCTGTCTGTAAAGATGGGGCCCATTAGGGAGCATTTGCTCGAGAAACCATCCAGCATTTCCTCCCCTTTGCTTTCCATCTTTCTTTACCACTTCAAACTCATCAAATCCTCATACAACCCCTCTGAGATAGGTACAATTATTACTATCGCCATTTTACAAATGAGGAAACAGAGAGGTTAAGTAACTTTCCTGGGATCACACAGCTACTGAGTGATGGGGCTGGGAGTTGAACCCAGGAGTAAGCCCCTTCTCTTAACACTACCCCAAGCTCCTTTGGGGAACACCTGGAGAAGCACCCTGAAGACTCAGGTCAGGAGCTGCATGTCACCGGTCCCAATTTCCTACAACACTTGGTTTGATTCCCCATTGGTAAAAGAATTGCGCTATGCATAGAATTTAACTCAATAATAATGAAAGCTTTTCCTTCCAGAAAGGTCCTCTGTTTAATTACCTCCATTTCTGTGAATGCAATGCAGGCTTGGGCCACTCTGCCCCACAAGAGTGTCGATCATCAGATTCCCGTTAATTAATATGGAGTTTAATCTTCTTTGATTACAAACATTGATTGTTGCTGATCTTTCAGCCATCCCTGCCAGCGTGTATGTATCTGAGTTCCAAAACACTCAGGCACCATCATGCCAGGAGAAAGGTGAAATGAAACATTAAGCTGGGTTCATGGTCAATTTATTTAATGCAAATGTGTGGCTCTGTTCATTTGTCCCAATGATGCTTTTCAATCAAGCTATTGGGAATGAACACCTCTTGACTTTATTTTCTATGTCCTCTTAAAAAAAATCCTTTCTGCAACAAATAAGCAAGGTAGGGCCTAAAGGACACTGTTAAGTTGTATGCAGTTCTACGACTCCATAGAAAACCTGCCTCTTGACTGACACTCTGCAAACAAAGATAAGGGTCTCTCGGCAAGGAGAGAGTAAGCCTGTGAATCGGCAGGACTGATGGTAGAAAGTAGGTGTGAGTGTCAGGGAGAGACAGAGAGAGATGGGGGGAGCGAAAGAAAGAGAAGAAAAGAGAGAAGCAAGAAGAGGTAGTAAATGTAAGGTTTATCCACTAACAGATTTATTAAAGATTTTCCTGGTCCATAAATCAAGAGGCAGATCTCTACCGAATATTAATATTTAACATCCGTGTAGAGCCTTCCAGGGCCCAGAGCACCAGCACACACACTAACACATACACAACAATCAAGGTAGGTGCATATTATGGTTTCCATCCTGCACATATAGACAATGAGACTCTGAGAGCTCAAGTGGGCTGCTTAAGGTTACACAACATCGAAGTCAAGACACGGGCTGTGTGCTTCTAGCCCACTGCCACCGGGATGCTGTGTACAGTTGAGCAGATTGCACACTGCACGAGAGTGCCTGGGTGCTCCCATGGTTCACAGGCTAAGTCAACACCATGGCTGGGTACAGACTCAGCCAGAAGATTGGGACTCTTCCTGATCTTCACAGCGAAGCTTCTGCTTGCCAAGCCACATGCCCGTGGATGGCATCTGTCCAGAAGAGGTGCCATTCTCTAACGTGCCCCAAAGTGCCTCATGGAGCAGCTAGTCCAGCCTGCCCACTCCCTTGCCCATCAGATCTATCCCAGCACCTGTAACTACCATGTGCATGTGTTTCTCCACATGCATTCCCTGAACTTCCTGAGGGGGAGAACTGGGGTTATCTCTGTGACCCCAATGCCTGGCATGGGGTTTCTAAACCGCATGAAAGAAAGGTTGGTTAAAGGGCTGAGGGAATAAATGCATAAAGGCACGTCCAGCACCCGTTTCACTGCACATTCTTGGCCCAGACCTCTGCTGGGTGATCCCTCCCTCTCTGAAGACCCAGAGCCCTCAGTTCCTGTTTGGTCTCAGGTCATCGTGCAATTACTAGATAGTAAGCTATGTGAGGGCAGCCACAGGGCATGCCGGTGAACCTTTTCACCACAGAGCTCAAAGCTTGCCATCTCATATTATTTTCCTCCTCTTTCCTCTGCCTCCAGTTCATTCCCTGTTTTTATGTAGTCTGTTTCTCAAGGACAAATGATATGCGTATGTGACAGGAGATAATGGATGTCACTGTGGGTGTAATTTCATTTCACAGAATCAATCAGAGTCCAAGAAGAGCTACCCCTTCCAGGAATCCAGCCTTCTGGGCTGTTCTTCCGAAGCCTTTATCCACACTGTTCTGTCCCTATGCTGGGGCTTTTGAGCCAAACCAGAATTCTCATGCCTCCAAAGCTCCATGCAATGTGAAGGTGAGGTATCAGAACGATGGCAAAGCCCTTCCTCAGGCCAAACAACCTAGAAATCACTGAGGTTTCCCCTTGTACTTTCAAAGGCTTACCTGTCTGCTGGCCCAGGCCATGGCAGACTACCTGGACTTCTGCCTGAAGGCAGCAGCACAGTGATTTTAAGCAGCTTGAACCTCGAGAATGTAGGTACGTTCCCAACTAGCAAAGGATGTGTCCATGCACCTTCAGCTTCCTTAGGTAATTTTTATTGCTTGACTCTTCTGTTTCAGTGAGGTTCAGCTTTTCTCCCTGACCTACAGTGTTTCCTCAATAACCATAGGCTTTCGTCTTGCTCTGAAACCCAGAAATGTGCAGCAGACCTGGGGATTGGAACCTGTGGACAGAGATGTTTAGGCCAGGGCAAAGGTATTCTACATCAGAGAACATATACAGAGGAGCAAAGTGGAGCTGGGTTTGCTACAAATCTCATTTATCTAGATTTGCTCCTTAGGCTGCATTCTCCTCATCTTCCTTGTTAAGGAAGGATCTGAGGCTTCAGAAGAGCCTTGGCGGCTTGAAAGGGGGACCCAAGTGTTGTAACGGACAGGAAGATACACAATCTCCCCCACCTACACACTCAACTTGATGCTCTGGGAGGAACCTGGTCCATCCTCCATCCTCCTAGGATTTCCCAGTTTCCAAATGTTGCAGCTCTATTCCAGGGATGTAAAACATGGGTCTCACTTGTCCCAATTCTGTCCACCTGCACTCATGGCAGACATTGCTAATTGATCATGATGCTCTTCCCTACTGAGCCGGTTTCAGCCTTGGCATTCTTTCCAACACAGTGTTCCAGACAATAACTAATAATCAGAGTAGGCACATAAAAAACCCACAGTTCTCTTCGTGATCTCCATAGAGCTAAAACGGGGAACAAATCATTGGTTCACACCCACAGTCAGGTAGAACAACCAGTGGACCTAGGAATTGGGTCTATCTAAACTTACTGTGGAGGACGATCATTTGTTACACTAATCAAATCCTATATGGTGACCATCAGCCCCATGCTACACTGTCAGAGCTTTGGTGCCTGGCCCAAACAAGATGGATGAACAGAAAATTTAGCAATGGAAATCCAGACACAATTTCATCTATTCAGCCACTTCTTGAGGCAGAACAACCTACTTAAATCAAGTGATGGGTTTTAGCAACCAGTATGTAAACAGAATACCAACAGATATATCTTTGAATTGTTCTCTAGTAGCTGAGAACAGGAATTGCTCTTTAGGCATGCACACGTGTGGGTGAAGCCAGGAATTTCTTACACTTAAAGTAGAAGTGCTACTTCTTGGAAGATGCCCTCTTCGTTTTTAAGAACACCCAAACTACTTTACATAAATGCACTCAGATTGGTTCAAGATGGCAGAGTAGAAGGACGTGACCTCATTCCCTCTTGCAAGAGCACAGGAATCACAACTAACTGAAGAACGATCAACGACAGGAAGACACTGACACTCACCAAAAAGATACCCCACATCCAAAGACAAAGGAGAAGCTGCAGTGATATGGTAAGAGGGGCACAATCACAGTAAAATCAAATCCCATAACTGCTGGGTGGGTGACTCACAAACTGGAGAACAATTATACCACAGAAGTCCACCTACTGGAGTGAAGGTTCTGAGCCCCATGTCAGGCTTCTCAACCTGGGGGTCCGGCAACGGGAGGAGGAATTCCCAGAGAATCAGACTTTGAAGCCTAGTGGGACCTGACTGCACGACTTCAACAGAACTGGGGGAAACAGAGACTCCACTCTTGGAGGGCAGACACAAAACAGTGTGTGCATCGGGACCCAGGGGAAGGAGCAGTGACACCATAGCAGGTTGAACCAGACCTACCTGCTAATGGTGGAGGGTCTCCTGCAGAGGAAGGGGGTGGCTGTGGCTCACCGTGGGGACAAGGACACTGGCAGCAGAAGTTCTGGGAAGTACTCCTCGGCATGAGCCCTCCTGGAGTCCATCATTAGCCCCACCAAAGAGCCTGTAGGCACCAGTGCTGGGTCACCTGAGGCCAAACAACCAACAGGGAGGGAACTCAGCCCCACCCATCAGCAGACAAGTGGATTAAAGTTTTACTGAGCTCTGTCCACCAGAGCAACACCCAGCTCTACCCACCAACAGTCCCTCCCATCAGGAAGCTTGCACAAGCCTCTTAGATTACCTCATCCACCAGGGGGGAACCAGCAGAAGCAACAAGAACTACAATCCTGCAGCCTTTGGAACGAAAACCACATTCACAGAAAGACAGACAAAATGAAAAGGCAGAGGGCTATGTACCCGATGAAGGAACAAGATAAAACCCAGAAAGACAACTAAATGAAGTGGAGATAAGCAACCTTCCAGAAAAATAATTCAGAATGATGATAGTGAAGATGATCCAGGACCTTGGAAAGAGAATGGAGGCAAAGATCGAGAAGATGCAAGAAATGTTTAACAAAGACCTAGAAGAATTAAAGAACAAACACCTAGAAGAATTAAAGAACAAACAATCAGAGATGACCAATCCAAGAACTGAAGCGAAAAATACACTAGAAGGAATCAATAGCAGAATAACGGAGGGAGAAGAACGGATAAGTGAACTGGAAGACAGAATGGTGGAATTCACTGCCATGGAACAGAATAAAGAAAAAAGAATGAAAAGAAGTGAAGACAGCCTAAGAGACCTCTGGGACAACATTAAATGCATCAACATTCACA
Organism: Physeter macrocephalus; assembly: GCF_002837175.3. Classification (NCBI taxonomy): domain Eukaryota; kingdom Metazoa; phylum Chordata; class Mammalia; order Artiodactyla; family Physeteridae; genus Physeter; species Physeter macrocephalus. The sequence goes on from NC_041214.2 coordinate 27,929,626, forward strand.
TTACAGGGGTCCTGGAAGGAGAAGAGAGAGAGAAAGGATCTGAGAAAATATTTGAAGAGATTATAGTCGAAAACTTCCCTAACATGGGAAAGGAAATAGCCACCCAAAGTCCAGGGAGCACAGAGAGTCCCAGGCAGGATAAACCCAAGGAAAACCATGCTGAGACATATAGCAATCAAATTGACAAGAATTAAAGACAAAGAAAAATTATTAAAAGCAACAAGGGAAAAACAACAAATAACATACAAGGGAACTCCCATAAGGTTAACAGCTGATTTCTCAGCAGAAACTCTACAAGGCAGAAGGGAGTGGCAAGATATATTTAAAGTGATGAAAAGGAAGAAACTACAACTAAGATTAGTCTACCTGGCAAGGATCTCATTCAGATTCGATGGAGAAATCAAAAGCTTTACAGACAAGTAAAAGCTAAGAGAATTCAGAACCACCAAACCAGCTCTACAACAAATGCTAAAGGAACTTCTCTAAGTGGGAAACACAAAAGAAGAAAAGGACCTACAAAAATAAACCCAAAACTCTTAAGAGAACTGTAATAGGAACATACATATCAATAATCACCTAAAATGTGAATGGATTAAATGCTCCAACCAAAAGACACAGGGTCACTGACTGGATACAAAAACAAGGCCCATATATATGCTATCTACAAGAGACCCACTTCAGACCTAGGGACACATACAGACTGAAAGTGAGGGGATGGAAAAAGATATTCCATGCAAACGGAAATCAAAAGAAAGCTAAAGTAGCAATACTCATATTAGACAAAATAGACTTTGAAATAAAGACCTAGGGACACATACAGACTGAAAGTGAGGGGATGGAAAAAGATATTCCATACAAATGGAAATCAGAAGAAAGCTAGAGTAGCAATACTCATATCAAACAAAATAGACTTTGAAATAAAGATTATTAGAAGACACAAAGAAGGACACTACATAATGATCAAGGGATCAATCCAAGAAGAAGATATAACAATTGGAAATATTTATGCACCCAACATAGGAGCACCTCAATACGTAAGACAAATGCTAACAGCCATAAAAAGGGAAATCGACAGTAACACAATCATAGTAGGGGACTTTAACACCCCATTTTCACCAATGGACAGATCAACCAAAATGAAAATAAATAAGGAAACACAAACGCTAAATGACACAATAGACCAGACAGATTTAATTGATATTTATAGAACATTCCATCCAAAAACAGCAGGTTACACTTTCTTCTCAAGTGCATATGACACATTCTCCAGGATAGATCACATCTTGGGTCACAAACCAAACCTCAGTAAATTTAAGAAAACTGAAATCATATCTAGCATCTTTTCCGACCACAACACTATGGGATTAGAAATAAATTACAGGGAAAAAAACGTAAGAAATACAAACACATGGAGGCTAAACAATATGTTACTAAATAACCAAGAGATTACTGAAGAAATCAAAGAGGAAATACAAAAATACTTAGAGACAATTGACAAGGAAAACACAATGATCCAAAACCTATGGGATGCAGCAAAAGCAGTTCCAAGAGGGAAGTTTAAAGCAATACAATACAATACAAGCAAAACAATCCTACCTCAAGAATCAAGAAAAATCTCAAATGAACAGTTTAACCTTACACCTAAAGGAACTAGAGAAAGAAGAACAAACAAAACCCAAAGTTAGCAGAAGGAAAGAAATCATAAAGATCAGAGCAGAAATAAATGAAATAGAAACAAAGAAAACAACAGCAAAGATCAATAAAACTAAAAGCTGGTTCTTTGAGAAGGTAAACAAAATTGATAAACTTTTAGCCAGACTCATCAACAAAAAGAGGAAGAGGACTCAAATCAATAAAATTAGAAATAAAAAAGAAGTTACAATGGACACTGCAGAAATACAAAGCATCATAAGAGACTACTACAAGCAACTCTATGCCAATAAAATGGAGAACCTGGAAGTAATGGACGAATTCTTAGAAAAGTATAAACTTCCAATTCTAGAAAACATTTAGAGAAGAGCTAACACCCATCCTTCTCAAGCTCCTCCAAAAAATTGCAGAGGAAGGAACACTCCCAAACTCATATTCTATGAGGCCACCATCACCCTGATACCAAAACCAGACAAAGATACGCCAAAAAAAGAAAATCACAGACCAATATCACTGATGAATATAGATGCAAGAATCCTCAACAAAATACTAGCAAACAGAATCCAACAACACATTAAAAAGATCATACACCATGATCAAGTGGGATTTATCCCAGGGCTACAAGGATTCTTCAATTTATGCAAATCAATCAATGGGATACACCATATTAACAAACTGAAGAGTAAAAACCAAATTATTATCTCAATAGATGCAAAAAAGCTTTTGACAAAGTTCAACACCGTTTTATGATAAAAACTCTCCAGAAAGTGGGCATAGAGGGAACTTACCTCAACACAGTAAAGTCCATATATGACAAACCCACAGCCAACATCGTCCTCAATGCTGAAAAACTGAAAGCATTTCCTCTAAGATTAGGAACAAGACAAAGATGTCCACCCTTGCCACTACTATTCAACAGTTTTGGAAGTCCTAGACATGGCAATCAGAGAAGAAGAAGAAATAAAAGGAATACAAATTGGAAAAGAAGAAGTAAAATTGTCACTGTTTGCAGATGACATGATACTATACATAGAAAATCCTAAAGATGCCACCAGAAAACTACTAGAGCTAATCAGGATAGAAAGCCCAGAGATAAACCCACACACATATGGTCACCTTATCTTTGATAAAGGAGGCAAGACTATACAATGGAGAAAAGACAGCCTCTTCAATAAGTGGTGCTGGGAAAACTGGACAGCTACATTTAAAAGAATGAAATTAGAACACTCCCTAACACCATACACAAAAATGAACTCAAAATGGATTAAAGACCTAAATGTAAGACCAGACACTATAAAACTCTTAGAGGAAAACATAGGAATAACCCTCTTTGATATAAATCACAGCAAGATCTTTTTGACCCACGTCCTAGAATAATGGAAATAAAAACAAAAATAAACAAATGGGACCTACTAAAACTTAAAAGCTTTTGCATAGCAAAAGATACTATAAACAAGAAGAAAAGACAACCCTCAGAATGGGAGAAAATATTTGCAAACGAATCAATGGACAAAGGATTAATCTCCAAATACATAAATAGCACATGCAGCTCAATATTAAAAAAACAAACAACCCAATCCAAAAATGGGCAGAAGACCTAAATAGACATTTCTCCAAAGAAGACATATAGATGGCCAAGAGGGACATGAAAATGTGCCTAATTATTAGTAGTAATAATAATTATTATTAGTATAATTATTAGAGAAATGCAAATCACAAGTACAATGAGGTATCACCTCACACCGGTTAGAATGGGCATCACCAGAAAATCTACAAACAACAAATGCTGGAGAGCGTGTGGAGAACAGGGAACCCTCTTGCACTGCTGGTGGGAATGTAAACTGATACAGCCACTATGGAGACCAGTACGGAGGTTCCTTAAAAAACTAAAAATAGAATTACCATATGACCCAGCAACCCCCCTACTGGACATATATCCAGAGAAAACCATAATTTAAAGAGACATACGCACCCCAATATTCATTGCAGCAGTGTTTACAATAGCCAGGTCATAGAAGTGACCTAAATGCCCATCGACAGATGAATGGATAAAGAAGACGTGGCACATATATACAATGGAATATTACTCAGCCATAAAAAGAAATGAAGTTGGGTCATTTGTAGAGACGTGGATGGACCTAGAGACTGTCATAAAGAGTGTAGTAAGTCAGAAAGAGAAAAACAAATATCGTATATGTGGATTCTAGAAAAATGGTACAGATGAACCGGTTTGCAAGCAGAAATAGAGAAAGAGATGTAGAGAACAAACATACGGACAAAAGCGGGGGAGGGTGGCGGTGGTGGTGGGATGAATTGGGAGATTGGGATTGACATATATATACCAAAATGTATAAAATAGATAACTATTAAGAACGTGCTGTATAAAAATAAAATAAAATAGCATTCAAAAAAAATGCACTCAATACTTTTTCAAGTTTACTGTGGTTGTTTTGGATTTCACCGTTGGGGTGTGATTTCCAGTGCTATATGCTTTCCTCTCTTCCACCCATTTACACTTTTATTGGTTCCATTCACCTATAAGATTAAGAATGTAGGAGCATCTACTCAGGGAACCACATATTCTCTGCATTCCCTCTGGAGATTGGGAAAAATTAAAGGACAAAACGTTTGGAGGGTCAGGAAGCCAACACTGAGTGCAGAGAGAGGGACCAGACAGTAGGATGATGGATTAAGTCACCCTCAGCAACCCAGCACCCACGTTTCTGGTGTTAGGCTATTGAAGGGTGTCAGGTGCAGTACTGGGAGATTTGTTAAGAACACCCAAGAGTCAAGTGGATCCGTTGTAGCTAGCTGGGCAGAGGCAGTGCAGTATTGCTGTCTGCACCAGCTATGCCCACCTAGCGAGGGGCCCAAGAACCCTAGAGCCTAGTTTGCCCAGTGCAGGAGTGCTTTCTGAATGTATTGTTATGGTTCACAGGAGGGAAAGCTCAGACCAGCACAGATGCCTCTATCTGTGTAATTTTTCTGGGCCTCTAGCCTTGACCATCTCTTTGATGTGTAACATTCTTGCTGACTGACACATTTTCCTTTTCAGGAGCTCTGTGTGGCAGTGGGAAGAATGAAGAAAATCTAGCCCTAACCTAAGAAAACTCAAAGCACTGACGGTTTTATTTTTCTTCCGGATAAAACCGGCTTTTCTTTCATATCTGAAGCAGGACAATCACTCTTAAACGTCAATGCCGATGGAAAGTGCACTCATACCGCACTTAATCACACTCAATGGAGACGGGCTAGCGTGAGTCATTGCCTTTTTTGACAAAAGCTTGTTTTCTTGCCGGCTGGCCTCAAGGAGCCTCGGGTGGCCCACACACAGCTGTGGTTTAGAACTGGACCCCATGGAGACTGTGCAGTGCCCCTGAGTCTCTGAGCCCTCCCTGCTCTGTTGAGAAGCTGTTAATCCACACTTTCTCTCTCCTACTACTGTCTGAGCCTCCGGAGGTGACACCAGCCTAGGACTCCCTCAGCCCCTGTAAGCGCCCCCAGCAGGGCGCACCTTTACCTGGAACTGTCTTTGTTTCCACATCCGTCCCCTAACCAGAAAGGGTAGTGTAGGCTCATGGATGTCTGCAGCTTCACAGTTTGTACTCAGTTACTGGCTCTGCCATGTACTGTGTAAATTCAGGCAAGTTATCTGACCTCAGGTGCCTCGTCTAAAAAGTGACAGTAGTAATAGTACCTCCTCACAGAGTCATCGTGGAGATTAAATGGACCACAATGGTGATGCGCTACATGATGGCCAGCACATGCCCCCAATACTTTATAAGCGTCGGGCGTAGAGAGGTAGGGATCAAAGACAATCAGCTCCTCCGTGGCAGGGCTCTAAGTCACCCCTGTAATCTCAGCATCTAGTCTGACACAGACAAGCCTCTCAACAAAGGCCCGCACGTGGAAGCAGCCCTGTTCGCTTAGATCTCCCCCACTGGCCTAGTTCCCAGTTAATAGCCATTGTTCTATGAGAACCACCAGTTTTTCAGTTGCCCTAAAAAATCCCTGACCAGTTCTTACTTTCTTCTCTCTCTGTCTGATGATCCTGGGGTGCTTCCCTAACAGGCCAGAGATTATCTTTTGCCGGCAGGTCAGGGGAAGTAGTGCAAGGGAATCATCACCAACCATAGCTGATTCTTGTTATTCTAGTTATTCGCAGTATAGTTATAGTCAAGAAAGTCACCACAAACACTGAATTCATGAATATTGAATCATTGCCCTTAAATATAGCATTAGGTTCCTGAGATCCTCTGGTCATAACATTTTCATCAACTGATAAACATGGAAACTTGTTTTAGACCTGTTTCTGTTTAAAGACACCGTACTTGATACATATCGTTGACTCATTAACATTGAACTCATGGCCCGCAGCACTAGGATTCACGCCTGAACGAAGCTCATCTAACACAAGTGTTTTCTCCATAAGGGACACTAGACAGCATTTCAACACTATGCTTGGAGGCCGTTTTAAACAGCAAAATCACCTGTAAAAAGCACAAAAATGCGAAAACCACGGCACTAAATGGACCATGAAAAGGCTACTTGTTAACAAGATGAGTTGAAACACAAAGACAGAGCATTGCCTTGTTCTACCTCAGCTGGAAACCGGTACATTAGGCAACTCAAGTTTTTGCTACTTTGCACGTACCCACAAATGACCGTGAAGGTATTGTGAGTATTGATATTGGGATTGCAAATCATTTTTAGCAAGTAGGTGAACTTGCAAATATGGAATCTGCGGAAGATGAGGATGGACTGTGTATGATCATGAAATATGGATACTCAGTATGGCATTTGTAATGAATGCCTGTAAACTGAGGCTCCGAATGTTCTCAGACTATCAAATTCAGCTTGAAACGTTCCTTCGGGGATGTTTCTCCTCTTTGGAACCATCAATGAATAGTTAATCTGAATGTTTTATTCGAATAAGAGAAGCCTCACCACTCACATGAATCTGATCACCATTTGCCTTCAGCCCAGCCATCAGCCCCTCTTGCTGCCACACTGTACATTTTTCATAGTCTGCTAGATCATTTCCAACACATACATACACATTTTTAATACTCTGCCGGATCATTTCCAACTGCAAGTAAACATACACAGAAATATAGTATATAAAAACACAATTATCTTGCAAAGTTTTTACTATAATCTCCATTTTCTAAATCAAGAAAGCTAACCTCAGAGAGGTTAGGACACTTACTGAGGTCACACAGCTAATCAGGCAGAACAGGGCAACTATAACATCTATAATTTTTATAGCATTATCCTAATTAGCTTGGGTGTAGGGTTGACCTTGAATAACTCCCAATATCAATGATAAGTAGCAGAGTAAACTCTAAAGGCATTCTGATGGCTAAGATAAGCTATAAAAGATACATGGAGCTGATACACAATTACCAAAGGGACTGACCTAAATGTGAGTCAATAGTGTGATATAGACATCACATTTGTGAGGTTATCCATTTACTGCCAAGGACATGTCCACATGTAGCTGAGTGCCTCCCTACATAAACAGTCATGAGGTTATAGGCATATCATGATTTTCATCAATGAGAAAGCTGATATTGTGAGCCGGTTTTGAAAATAAAGATAATTACACGGAAGACCCTTCTTTTTTATTAGCTTTTTTAATTTTAATTTTTTTAATTGAAGTATAGTTGACTTACAATGTTGTGCCGATCTCTGCTGTACAGCAAAGTGACTCAGTCATACACATATAGACATTCTTTTTTGTTTTTTCCTATTCTTTTCCATTATGGTCTATCACAGGATACTGAATGTAGTTCCCTGTGCTATACAGTAGGACCTCATGTAAACTATTATACATAGGATGGATAAACAACAGAAGACCTTCTTAAGCACTCCTTGTCATCACACAGCTTCCGGTAATCACATGGCAAATGTCAGAAGAACGGAAATTTCCAACATTTTGTTAAAACCCAAAGAGGTCTTGCACCCCATAGAAAACTCAAAGCTCAAAGATATTAAGATGGAAGTTACCACAAAAGACATTAAAGGAAGAAAAAAAAAAAGATGAATAGGGAGGAAGTAATGGAATTTAACCGTACGTAGAAAAATTCATCCTTGCTTCAAGTTTGAAAAGAATATATATCACAGCAGCAAATGGGAAATGACAAACCTCCCATCAGAAACATGACTTTCATTCTTATTGTGTGCATTTACAGCTTTTCCAAGGATTTGACTAAAGAGAGCCAGAAGAAGAAAAAAGGAAAAGACAAATGAATTGGAAATGACCTCATCTATTAACTATAGCCATATGGAGGAAATAATGCCTTCCCAAAGCTGGGCCATGGATTAGCTGTCAAATAAAAACCCTAGGCATAAACACTTGACCTAAGCACAAAGCATTAAAATAATTTCAGCTACATACGTCTGTGAGGAAGTCACTACCCAGGTGAAATCAGCAAGTGGGTAGTTAGAGGTCTCCACACTGGGCTTTCTTTTCCTAATCTCAAGGTCTGTTTAAATAACTTTACTAAAGGGAGCCTAAGACAATCAAAGGAGGCTGAAAATTTATGCAAATGTGTAAAAGAGGAAATTAAAAATGTGATTAAGCATTGGGGAAAGTACTCAATCAATAAGAAAGAATAACAAATTAAAACAAAGATGAGATTATTTTGCAACCAACATAGGAAAAAACATATAATAATAGTGCCCACAGAATCTATGAAAGGCAGAACACCTGGATACTATTAGTGGGAAAATAAAATGGTGAATCTGAAAAGAATAGATGTGGAGAATCTTAGAAATGTTTATATCCTTTTGACCTAGCAATTTGTCTATTGGGACTTCATCTTAAGGAAAGAATCTGAAATGGACAGTGATATTTTGGCACAAAAGTGATGACTGTAATACTTTTTAAAATATTTATGTTTCTATCTGCAAAGGTTTGGAAACAACCTACATGCCCAACAGTGGGAAAATTGTTAATTAAATTGTGACACATCTATGTGTCAGAACAGTTTGCAGCCATTTAAAAACACATTTTGAAGACATTTTTAATGCCATGGGAATATTTAATATACAGAAAAATAATTTTGTACATAGAATGTGATCTCATAGCAGACACACACACACACACACACATGCACACACAGACACACACACACCGCTACACACAGAACGCTGGAAAGAAATAGACTGGAATACCAACAATGCTTGCCACCCCTTGCCAGTGAGACTACCAGCGATTTTAATTTTCTTCAGTATAAACAACTGAGCAATTACGAATTTAAAAGACAAGAAGATACTCTCATGACACTTATGATCTGTAGTAAATCTTTTCCATCATTTCTCCAAGTAATACAAGACCTTCCTCATTACACAGGCAGACTGGGTTACTGTTGATTATGTCTCGTCCACTGGATCATGGTTTTTCTACTTATTACCTAAACACTTTCCCTTATTAAATCATTTTAATCTCCTATGTGATCCCCAGAGACTTCCACTTGCAGCGTGCACCAGGGGCTATTCATGGAGCACACACTCAATTCTTGTACGGCCTTTGCTTAGTTTGAAGCATATTTGCTTTCAAAGTTTGAAACTGATCCTCTACACCCTTCTTCAACAGTTCCAGTGAGCACTGAATTCAGTTTCATGAATATGGTCAATTATGAAGCACCTATGCCTTTCTACATCACACATACTTTTCTCAAGAGCTCCTGGTGCATTAAGCTTGTCACCCCAGCCAGACCTGGGAGTGTGACATCCAGCTCCCAGCACGTAGCATGGAGTTAGGCATAGAGCAAACCCATGCCTGGCGTGTGTTTGCTTGCAAAGACATCCATTTCTTACATCAGAATGCAAATTAAACACAAGCAGTGCATTACAAATGTCATGCAATGGCTCTTATGACATCTTAGTTAATGATGTTTCTTTGATTATCTTCCTGTTGGAGTGAATCAAATAGAAGTCTCAAACAATCAGAAAATTTTAACCTGAGGACAGCCAAGTTCAAAAGGGAAGCACTGCAAAGCCTGGAGAAATACTCCTTTTCTATAATGTCAGGTCCAGCATATGTTCTAGGATGTAAAGCAGGGAAGACAGAGAATGGAAATACCAACCAGAAACTCATGCTGAAGGATGCCAAAAGGCCAATGACCACTTCTTTGCTCCTACTTGGGGCCTGGCAGAGTGATGGCACGTTCTCATTTCATGTCACTCAATCTGAAATAATCCAGTGAGATTGATGTGATGATACTCTTCTTACAGGGCTCGGAGAGGTGAGGTACCAGACTTCCACTCACATGTTGGAACAGGTTGCAACTATTCAATACATATTTTTCTTTAGGAATTAGTCTGATTGTGAATTTTAAATGTAGCATTTTTTAAACATTGGAGTATAGTTGATTTACAATGTTGTGTTAATTACTGCTGTACAGCAAAGTGATTCAATTATACATATATTATTTTTTAAATATTCTCTTCTATTATGGTTTATCATAGGATCTTGAATATAGTTCCCTGTGCTATACAATAGGACCTTGTTGTTTATCCATTCTATACATAAAAGCTTACATCTGCTAACCTCAGCCTCCCAACTCCATCCCTCCCCCGACCCCCTCCCCCTTGGCAACCACCAGTTTGTTCTCTATCTCTAAAAACACAGCATTCTTAAGGTTGCTTTTTGGAGAAGTGCGGCTCAAAATAAAGTTTAAGGTCCACCTTCATCAAAAGGGTGGGTAGGCACCTGCATTTTGAAAGGAGAGTCCTAGTCAGTGCCCAGGAGAGGGCTGCGGCAAAGGGGCTCTTGTGGCTATTTTGGGGGGAAGGTCTCTCATCTTTAGTGGTCATACCCAGGGCTAACTTTGAGCTAGAAAAAAGCTTTGTCATCACACGTGACTTCATATCAGCAAAATGTGGGGAAAGGGAATATGTGGGTTGTCAGAGATCTGACTTGAACACATGGAAGTCAGTTTTTCAGATTCAGAATTTAAGGCTCTTAAGTTTCCAAATGTCCAAATGTCCTGGGTTATTTATTTGGAGGCAATAATTTCTGTTCTTCAAGTTTGTGCTGGAGTTGAAAGAATAGGAATCATAACTTTGGTTATGTGTCCAGTTTCCGAGAACCAATAGGCATGTGGCCAATGAGCACTGAGCATTTCTATGCCTCAGTTTTCTCGCAATAAGCTAGAGAGAATGGTCTCTGCTCTGCCTCATTCACAAGGATAACATGAGGACCACATGGGACATATCTGAAGGCTCCTCATAAAGTGGAAAAAATCTCTACATTCTTAAGCTATTTTAAATCACAGCCTTTGTAATTTTATAAATGACATGGATCTGCTTCCCATAAAAATATACTCACCTATATAAAATTGTACCCACAATTATTTCAGACAGTTCATGGAATTCCTGAAGCCACAATGAGTCCTAGCTTGAGAAATTCTCTTGTGAATTAGTTATGGGAAACTCTCATAAACTTCCTCCCCAAAGGGCACAAGACCTCCTCACCTCTACATGGAATAATTTTCTTTCTTGCAGGAAGCCAAGAAGATTATTTCCATCTCTTATATAACATTTGCAAGGATCTGCATCTCTTCTTAGACTTGTCACGTATTTGCAACGAGAGGTGAGAACATAGGAAGTCTGCAAATATCTTGTGAAGAATCCTTCCTTATCTATTTTATGATTTCTAGAAAAGACTGGGGAGAAATGTGCCCAAATTAAGTAAGGGACCCACAATTTCTTCCCCAAAGATAGTTCCAAAGAAGGCAGAACACGGCTCCCTGACTGCTGCAAAAAGTTACCCAACTGCCCCCAACAAGGCCTGCCTGTGGTTTTGAAAAGAACTGATAGCCCACCCTCATCACCAAGCATGGGGTCTCCAATGCCAGAAGTGTCATTCGGTCAAAGCTTCCCACATCTGTCAGGGGGGTGACATGGCAACTGTCATGTCTGGAGGATGTGAGAAAAAAACAAAGACTGAAACTCTTGGTGGGTCCCTGTCTCCTGGGATCCTGAACTTCTATCTTGGTGGGTCCTTGTCTCCTGGGATCCTGAACTTCTATCTCCTTGTAATGAAAAGAATTCAACTAAGGTCTGTCCCAGGGAAGGGAGCCATCCCTGATTCTGGCAGCTCTGCAAACAGCCTTTCCACTTCCTGTTCCTGTGTTCTCTCTTGGTGTACACACCTTTCCCTGGGAGGAAGAGCTGGAACACCCACCTGTCAGAGACCCCTGCTCATACTTCCCCTGCCTGCACTGTGCTGTTTTGAATTGTTTAAGTGAGTTATAAAAGAGCAATTATACAAATTTGATTATGTAACGTCATAAACAAGTGTAGCTGCTGCCAACACTAATTAGGGGCACCATCTCCTCGGGTGCCACGTGCACGGCGCCCTTGTGCTCAGAGTGGCTGATGACAGGTGTCCTGGGTATGCAGACGGGTACCCCGTGGAGGTAACTCCCATGCGCCACCCTCCCAGCCACTGAAGGACCTGGAGTGACCATGGCAGAGCTCAAGTGCTGACCTTGACTAGCCCCCATCTTAACACCTCATCTTGCCCATGACCAAGATTTGCTGACTCTGTCTTTGCAACTGGAACTTTGTGATCTCGAATCTGTCTTTGGCTCTCTATCCCTCTGCCTTGACCTTGGATAGGGCTTCCCCAGTCCCTTGCCTGGTGTACTTATACAGGGAGTCAGAAGCATCCCGGTGATCAAACTCACACACGTGTAAACACGTGTAAACAGTCTTAGGCAGGAATGCACATTTGGCCAATGTGTGCGAGATAGTTTAGGGTGGGGGCGGGGAAGATCCAGGGATTGATGTTATCTTAGCACGTTGTCCTGGCCTCCCTGGCTGCCCCAGAGACACACAGGCCGGCAGGTCCAGCCATCGCTGGCTTTCATGGAATGGGCTGGGTCAAGGCTGACGCTCCGTCAGCTGCCCACATATCCCTTCAAGTCTCTGAGCCTCAGCTGCTACTTCCCCGAACAACATAATCAGCTCGACGAGATGCATCTGTACACCACACTTTCCTAACGTGCTTACAGCTTACAGAGTTGCTCTCTTCCTTCCCACGATCCTCTGCAGACGTGCTTCTCCAACGTTCACATAAGCCAGATGACCCAGAGAGCTTGTTCAAATACAGAATCTGATTCGGTAGTGAGGGCTGAGTTCTCCCCAGCTGAGGCCCGTGCTTCTGGTCTGTGGACCACGCTTTGAACAGTAAGGGCCTCTGAGTGTTAGCATGGGACCTCTGACAAGGGTAGACTGCTCGCATCTTTATGCAGGATGGGATTTCAAGCCTTGGGCTTCATTCTAGAATCTGCTCCCTCTTTTCCCCCCTCTGTCCACTAAACCTGCTTGCTAATCTCCTCGTCTCTGCTCGGCTCTCGTCCATCCCTGCTCCTCTCAATTCTGTTTCCAAGGTCTTCTTCACAAATAAAACCCACATCTCACTGTGTCACTCCCTTGCTTAACGTTCTGCAGTACCTCCCCATTGTGCTTAGAAACCAGTTTCTTGGTGTGGCATCTGTGGCTCGTTAGAACCTGGCCCTGTCTCCCCACTGCTGTCTTCACATCTCAAGCTGCTGCCACAGCAAACACGCTGCGGTTGCAGGCGTGTCAGAGCTGTGTGTCTCCAGGCTTTGAATGAGATGCTCTGCACTGAAACCCCTCCTTCCCACCTCCCCCTTCTCCACCCAAGCAACTCTTGCTCCTCCTCCCAGGCATGGCCCGGAGTCCACTGCCTCGCAGTACTAGACCCATGCCTTCGTGTTGTCGGTTTACTTCTCTGCTTCCCTCCTTTGACAGAGCTCCATGAAGGTGGGAGCTGGGTGTCCTTTTCAACACGTACACGGGGTGCTGTTGACAGCACAGGTCACACGCTTGGCTCAGAGAAGGTTTTCAGTAGCTCAGAAGGAGGAGGGAGGGAGGGGGGAAAGAAGGATGGAAGGAAAGAAGAGGGAAGGAGGGAAGGATGGGAGGGAGGGAGGGAGGGAGGAAGGGCGGGAGGGCGTAATGAAAAAAGGAAGGAAGGAAAGAAGAAGGGAAGGAGGGAAGGAAGCAGGGAGCCAGCAGCTGCTCTTGGTGACTTTCTTCTCCCCTCGCCACCCTAGTCAAGGAACCAGGTGTCCATCACCAGGCTAGAGTAAAGATGTTGTTGTCTCCAAATTTCAAAACATTTTTAGCTCTTCCTGCCAAAATTTTGAGGAAAGCAAATTAGCTCTTCAGACTCTTAGTCACAAAACATTCACTGAATTACTAGGCAAACTACCAAAGTATAGAAACAGATGCTGAATAAATAATATAGGCCAGAGAAAATTTTCCTGGTAGAAGATAATTATGATTATTCTTTCTCAAAACATTTTAGAAATGTCAAACTCAACGGCCTGGCCCCAGAGGAGATGCCACATTTTCGTACTGAGAACGATGGCGTTACCTTCCGGTAATGTCACTCATTTGTACATTTCTTCCTTCCACAGACAGTGCCTGAGTGCCTACCAGGCAGGACTCAGTGAAAGCCCGCCAGGAAGGACGTGGCGCTGGCACTCACAGAGGGGACCACGCACCGACGCATCCCCACACGCATGCAGCCCGTAGGGGTCACAGCCAACATGTGGTTGGAACAAATGTCACAGCATGGGCACCTCGGCCACACGGAGAACCACCTGGTGGGGAAGAGGCTCTTCACGGAAGTCGGCTGCTTAAGAAATCTTTTATAATTTCATGTTGTCAGCTCTGGATTTATTAAAGGTCACCAAAAAGCAATATTCTTTTCCACTGAAAAACCAGGCTTTGAATTAAGGTCTGCCTAAAACCACATTTCACATTAATGAAGACTATATGATGAAAATGGATTTTAATGTTAGTGTTTTCCTCTCAAGTTTGGGAAAAAGAGTGATTAATTAAAGAGAAGGCTTTCCTCTCTTTTCTCCCCCGGGGTGGGTTTTCACAGCCATTCAGCCTAATTATCCCTGGCCAGAGCCCTGTTGCAGCTGAACATAGCTCAGAGAAAAGTGCAGAGAAAAGTCTGGCTGCAATCCCAGGGGCTGGGGCCCTTACAGGGACAGTGGCTCCCATGTTACTCCAGGGAAGCCTGGCACAAACAGCATTACATCAAATGATTATGTAAATTTGACTTCTAAAATGTAATTTTAAAAGATTTTTCTCATTTTTTCCCTATGAAAACTTCATGAAGCATTAGCCCCAGCTGCCCAAAATGGCACAGCCAAACAGTTAGGACTCTCAGCTGAAACCATCTGACATTGAAATCTTCCCTAGCTTATTCTCCAATGATAGACTAACCCATCCACTGTCAGGGTTTGTCACAGTCTCTGGAGGGCCCTGGATGAGTGGGGTTTCTGGAAAGCAGAACCATTTCTGGCTCTCTCAGTGTTCCTAGATCCTGGTACGGCACCGGCACCAGTCAACTGCGCTGAGTGAATGCGTGATGGCTCAGACATGCTTGCTGCCGGCGCCGAATGTTTGGTTCTCAAATATTGTCTGTCGCCCCAGTAGGTTGTCCGCTGGTCTTGTTTTGATATATCCCTCCATAGCACAGATTATTCCCATGTTTCCAAGAGAAAATGAAGCAGGCTTTTCGTGTAAGCCAACCGAGTTGATCTCTGAAAATGGATTGCTATTCGCTTGATCCAGAAAACCCCACAAAAATCACGTAAATCAAGAGGTTCAAATCCTTGTGTCCACTTTACAAACACCCATGTAACTGCCCAGGCCATCAGGTTTGCATATCCAATAAGCCACCGAGTATCTGAAAGATGTCACTTTACAGGAGCAATGGGTGGCATTCTGTCCCTACAGTGGTTGAGCTGGCAGATGTGTCTAGGGGAAACAGTGGGGCTGGACACAGGGTTGGTGGCCCCCACAGAGTGCTGTTTTTGCTGCACATGCTTAAAAATGCAAAGAGTGATGATAAACTTAAGGGTTTAGATGTAGATTCTCTGGTCACGGAGCACATCCAGGTGAACAAAGCTACTGTATCTATAGAACTCGTGTCCGGATTAGCCCTACATGAGCTCCACCTGCCACATTGAGATGATTCTTATTAAAGAAGAACAGATTGTCCCTAAACTCCAAGAGGAGGCTGCATGGAAGAAAAAGATACCCCAGAAGAAACTGTAGAAACAAAAACTTACGGCTCAGGAATAAATTCAGCATAAAATAAAAGCAAAGCAAAGTTAAAAAAAAAAATTAAGCAGTTACCTTTTGAAAAGGGCTCTTGCTGTTTCTGTTTCTTAAATTGACATGATTCCGGCTGGTGTCTGAGGTCACACTGCTGTCTTTCTGGGTTCTCCTTGCCAGTCACAGGCCATAAGCCAGGATGCAGGGCTGGGTTGGTACTGCTGCTGCCGCCAGCCTGTTGCCCTGCTGGGCGAGGCTCTCTGGTGACTGTCCTAAACTTAGGCTTTTCCAAGCCCCTCCCTGAAATCTGTAACCTCCTGTACTCCCACATTCTCTTAGCTGGGACCCATGAGTTAAAGTAGTTTCCAAGAATGGTGAGTGATGAGAATATTTAGAATTTAGCATGTAATAGAGGAAAGGAAATAGGTTTTCATGCCAGACCATTTGGAGCACAAAGTAACTCTCCCTTTAGAAACCCCCTAAACCTTAATTGTCTCATCTGTAAAACTGAGATAATAATGCCCTCAGGTTTGGAAGACAAATTAGAAAAAATCTGCAAAGTACCAATACTGTACCTGGGACATTATAGGTACCCAACATGGAAGTCATTTGCTGTTATCCCCCTAGCCCAGGTCATGTCAGCTACTTAGACCAGAATCCATAGCCCTTGACTCTCCCTGACCATTTCCTCCTGAGGGCTCCATCCCCCAAAGCAATATGGTGCTCCGTAAGCCCTCTGCAGAGCATCTGCTCAACCCTCAGCTTTGTCAGTCTTCTCAGACTACAGGCTGGACACATCGACTAAATGTTCTTGTGTGAGCTGCAGGGCAATTGCTCCGGCTAGAAGATCTGTCTGTGTCAATTTATCTTCATCTAAGCTCAGATTTTCAGCTGGACTCATTTGAACAGAGAAATAACTCTGGAGACAGGACAGACTCTCTTGAGGTTCTGTCTATTGAAGTGACATCTTAACAGAGGTAGGACTTGACTTGTACAAGTTGGCTGGCATCTCAGCCCCGCTGTGGCTCCCGGAGTCACAGGGAACGTACTTAGGAGAAGCAGGGTGGTGGGAGTGGGGGACTGTGTCCGGGAACAAGGAATCAAAGACCCCATGGGCAAACCCTTCCTCAGACCCTCTCTCTTCCCACAGATACTGCGGTGGTTAATTTCATGTGTTATCTTATCTGGCCATGAGGTACCCAGATTAAACATTATTTCTGGGTGTGTCTGTGAGCACGCTTTGAGATGGACGGGCATTTGAATTGGTGGAGGACTCAGTACAGTAGATTGCCTTCGCCACTGTGGGTTGGCCTCATCCAACCCTTTAGGACCTGAATAGACCAAAAGGCAGAGGAAAGATGAATTTATCCCTTTTTTCCTGCCTCACTGATTGAGCTGGGACAACTCATCCTCTCCGACCCTTGGACTGGGATTTACACCACCAGCTCCTCTGGTTCTCAGGCCTTCAGAGTTGGACTGAATTAAACCCTCAGCTTTCCTGAGACTTCAGCTTGCAGACAGCATATCGTAAGACTTCACAGCCTCCACAATTACATGAACCAATTCATTCATACACAAACACACACACACACACGCACACACACACAGAGGTTCTATTTCTCTGGAGAACCCTGACTAACACAGATACTGAACTAAAAAAGCATGAATTCCTAAAGTGTCGGTGCTAAGCCGTCTCCTAGAAATCATCTGACCCACATCTGTCATTTCAAAATAGGCTAAATGGAGGCCCAAGGAGGGAAAGTGACTTGTCCAGGGTCACATAGTTACTTGGTGGGAGTGGGAAAACCATGGTTGAAACCTGACCTTCAAATCTGTGGAATGTAGCTCCTTCTATCTCCTCTGTGTACACGAACAATTTATCATAAACTAATCTTCAAACGCGTTATGGAAGCCCTCAGTTGGAGAAATTCTATAAGGACTCCTTTTGTTCTTGTGCAGATCCTTTACCGGTCGGTACGCACAGGTGGAACTGCTGTGGCCAGACCTCAGCCCTGGAGATGGGAGATGAGCTGACACCCGAGTGTCCCTGGCGCCTCAGCCCCTCCTTCGCATCCTAGGGTTCCAGCCGTCCCTCTTCTGACTGCTGACGGATGTCTTCCACGTACTATTGCTGGAAGTTCTTAGAGTGAGTCTCACACGTGCTCTACAGCAAGCCCACTTAATGCATCACGGCCCGGCGGAGGCCTGCTGCCCACAGCATTCCAGGAAGATCCTTAGTCTCCTCCGCCTCTGTCCAAACTTGCCACCTCCCCTCCTCCTCCGGGCTGGGGTCCGCTGCTGCTCTGCAGACCCAGCCACTGCTGCCTGCAGGAATCATGACAAGGTGCCTTGTTCCTGGCGGGTGGCACTCCCCCACGGGGCCCCTGGGCAGTACGGCTTGTGTCCTTACTTCAAAATGGCCCCTTCGGTTTAACCTATTTTTCTGTGGGATGTCAAATCAAATGCTTTGTTCTGCCCCGGGAATGGACGTCACTGCCTCTCATCTCCTCTCAGACACCCACAGCCAGGTCTTTGAAGTTGGCCTCTCACAGGACCATCAGCAGTTTGTGCCCTCAGATGCCTGGGAGGTAGCGGGTCTGAAATGTGCTGACGGCCGGAACCCCCTACCGCTCATACATCCTGTTTGATTAGAAATGTGATCTCAGTCCTGGCAGCATGTTAGAATCACCTCAGAGAGCTTTTAAGGAATCCTGATGCCTGGCCCAATCCGGGCTCAATTAAATCAGAGTCTCTGCGGGCGTGGCCTGGAAGTCAGCGAGTCTGCCAGGCTCTGGCGGAGGCCGGGAGAGTGGGTCCTGTGCGGGGCTAGCTGGGCTGGGGCGTGGGGAGCCTGCGGGGTGCTGGGCCCGCTCTGTGTCCTCACCTCCTGCCACATAAGGGGGACAAAGGTTTTGTCTGGGGAGGGTTTGAGGGGCGGAGGTGTCTAACTGTCCATGTGCCTCATGGCCCCCTCCACACACTGAAATGCCTGCATTTCCCACTCAAATGATACCATTCAAACAAAAACAAACAAACAAAAAAAGCAAGCATGCCAAAAGCCATTCGGAGGGGAGAACAGCAGCAGAGGAAATAAATCACATCATTTTATTTCACTTTAGAGACCCAGGCGTTCTGTGTTCTCGTGCTTGTTTTTTTAAATGAAAGAAATCTGTCTGATATACAGGTTTGATGTTGAGGTTTTTTTAGGCTTAGGGAAAAAGGGCCTCCACACAAATGTAGTTCTGGGCGCTATAAAGATGCCACAGCTTTCCAAAGGTCACCTCTCGCCAGTACGGTGACAAGTAGGGGCATGAACTGTCCAGTTTGCCTGGAACTAAATAATTTCCCAGGACGAAGGACTTTTAGTGCTAAAACTGGGAAAGTCCCAAGAAAACCTAACATGCTGGTCATCCTACCAAGAGTGAGGTCCTAACTGCTGAGTGACTGGGTTTTCAGTGTGGCCACAAAGGAGACACAGGGTTAAGAATGGACCCTTGTGGGGCAGACATCACTGACAGCCAAGTCATGACCCAAGATCTATGTCAAGGACCTCTCATGATCATCAGCTCACTTTTCTGAAAACCAACCAAAATCTCAATGGCATTCATTCCTAATTAGAAGGGAATCTTCATAAGCCTGCCATGGTGGATGTGTTCCCCACTCTACACTTTCTGGTATCATTTCATAACTACAGCCCCCAGGTATTTGGCGCCAAGAATTTATTTTTTTTTTTTTGGGCACGGCTGGTGGGATCTTAGTTCCCTGACCAGGGATTGAACTCGTGCCCTTGGCAGTAAAAGCACGGAGTCCTAACCACTGGACCGCCAGGGAAGTCCCTGGCACCAATGATGCTTTCATCCATTATTCACGTTCCTCACAATAACGGAAAATAGCATTATTATTCCTATTTTAATAACCGTAGGACTGGATCCCAAATCTATCTGAATCCACAGCCCATGCCCTGCTTACTACATTTGCTGCCTCTCAGAAATAAGTGAGTGTTCCTCAGGACATAAGCAGCCCCCATAGACGGCTGCTAAGGAGCCCAAGACCCCCTCCTGGAATTCCCCAGACTTGCCATCCCACCTGCCCAGAGGTACCCCTGTCACTCTCTGCCCAGCCCTTACTTGGACTGATATATTAGTTTGAGATTTCCCGTTGTCACTGAGATTTCAATATAGTAATAGTAATAATAATAATAATATCATAATCATCATTATTATAAGAATACCACCAACAACAGTGTTAAATGCATTTACTACGTGCCAGGCATTTTGCGACGCATTTTACAACATGTCTCATGAAATCCTCATCCTGTGAGGGGGGTATCATGACCACTGTTCAGCTGAGGAGACTCAGGCTTAGAAAGACGAAATCATCGAGGTGTACACAGATACCTAGGGGTTTCAAATTCACATGCGTCTGATTCCTCCTCCTGGCTCAGACAGGCTGGGACGGGGAAAGGCACCTGGAATGATGCTTTGAACTCATGGCAGTGAAAGTTCCCCCGCTAGCAACTGCCCACATAGAACAACAATTATTTAGCAGGAATATCCTCTGATTGAAGGGGCAGGAGGTACATTCAAGTAACATTTCATTCAGAGTCAAAATTCGTGACTCTCCTGGGGAAAATAATAAAACGTCACCTTAATCATAATTAAAAATGATACTCAGCTTCCATCTGATAGGCATCTAAATCTATTTTAGTGTTATTCGTGTGGAAACAGATTCTCCATCAGTGTTGTTCCTGGCTCATAAATAAACTAGAGCAAAAACAAAATAAATTTTAAGTTGGAAGTATCAACGTAAATGCATTTTTACAAGTTGTCTTATTTACCGTCACAGATTCACAGTTTATTGATGGCAAGCTTAAAAAAAAAGCTACAGATATCTGTACTGCATAATAAGAAGACTTTAAGAAAATAAGAATATCACAGATACACATGCTACATGTATGCTACATGTATGCTACACATACAGTAGATGCTATCAGCCACACGCTAGAGCAGGGCCCGTGCTGTATAGCAGCCTCCCTCAGTCCCAGGAACACAACAATTAAGTGGGAATTCACAAAGGGTGAGAGGTCACTGTCCACAGCCACCACAGATCCCTTTAGTCAGGAAGTGTGGCACCTCCCCGAATCAGAGCGAGACCATGTCACCGCGGAGCTGCGCTGCCTCTAGAGAAGGAAAGAAGTATGCACTGTGACCAAGGACATCCTCAACTCCAAAACCTGCCAGTCTTACATTTTCCTTCTTGGACGTTAATAGTCTCTGGCATATGGCAATGTGTTTCCCCCAAGGTTTGGAAGCCCTAGACCAGTCCAGTACACTGGACCCTCCCCCTGCATTACCCTCCCTTCTCCTTGTCAACCTGGTAAACTCATGGTTTTTCTTCCAAAACCCACTTTAGTCATCACATAGGTAAAGGGTTAAATATTCCTTTTCCTTTGCAACCTTCAAGCCCTGTACATCCATCAGCTGTCCCACTTATCCACAGTTGGGTGATTTCTTTAATTAAATGCCTGTCTCTCCTTCAAGCCTTTGAGCTTCTCGGGGATGCAGCTGAGTTTCCTTCATGTTTATATTCACCATGCCTAGCACAGTGCCTGGCACAGAAGCAATTACCTACACATGTTCACTGCATTGGATTAGAACTAAATTGGTGGAATATGTCTTAGTCCGGGACTTATGTCTCTTTGGACTTTCTCACAGGTGTACTTTTATTGAGTTATTTATTCATTCAACAGACATTCCCTAAATACCTACTGTGCTCTCAGCCTTGAGGACTAAAAGCCAAGCATAAAACACTTTGCCAGCCCTGTAACGTGTGGTTGTCAAGTTAGGAGACAAATGACATGCATAGTAGGACAACCAGATCAGCGCTTCCAAAAATGTGTTCTGAGAACCCAAGACACTGTGAGGAAGAGGGTCCATGGTGAGGTCAGCAAGGGGACCCTCCCAGCGCTGCTTCCCGGGGAGTCACCCTGGACGTTAGCACAGCTCAGGTCTCAGCAGTCCTGCAGCAAGATATACCACCATGTTTTTAAACCCTGACATTTCAAAATTTTTTGAGATTTAGAACTTTTAAAAATATAACATAAAATGAATATTCTGTAGGAGCAAATGTTACAGAGGACAAATTGCAATTTACATCAACCTAGAACTATAAGCCTAAAGAAACATAAACACAAATAAAACAGGAAACTCCCTTCCCTCTCCCAGAGTCTACAGTCCAAGTTCTTAGCACTTCCTGTAAAGGCTGAGACCATGGAACCCGTGGAGGCCCTGTAAGTATACAGTGGAAATCATTACCTGTGTGTCTCAGTTACACACAGCCTAAATGGGGCACTTTCACTCTGTACTGACATGAGGAACAAATAGGTATCCACAGAGCATGCACTTCTTTGCAATCATTCACACATATGTACGCATGTCCTCCATCTTCTCCACCCTGTGTTCACCAAAACCTCCTCCCATCCTTTAATGACAGACAGATGAGAGCATCATTACCCAGGATGTCTCGGGAAATCAACACCCCTTCATGACCCACTTGTGGGAAGCAGAGAACTAGCCAATCGTTTACCCATCAATGGCTGTCCTCCTAAAGTCTGGATCAAAATATTGAGTCTCACCATCAATGCCTTTGGATAGTGAATAAATCCACCCTGACTTGGGAAATGAAGGCCAAAGCACACTGCTGTTCCTGTCCACTCCCAGTGGGCTTTGTCACCTATGCCTCCCGTGTCTCTGGCTCTGTGCTACACTCCAACATGATGGGGAAGGGCTGAACTATGAGACCCGAGAAGCCCTCTGCCCCTAGAGTGTGTTTTGGAAAATGGAACTGATGCAGTTAGCAAACATGTGCTTCTGAGGATCAGGGAAAGAAAAAAGTGCAGTAGGCTGCAGTGGCTTGGCAAGGGTTCTAGAAGAATCAGAGCTTAACAATGAGTCAGGGAGAAGAGAAAGAAGTGGGCATTGATAAAAACAAGCACATAAAAAGTACAGATAACCCTGGCAGTGTATGTGCACTCCTGTATATGAGTCCAGAATGAGGGAGACATGGGTCAGCCCAGGCTCTTCATCCGGGAGGGGTGGTGGTGTTGCAGTGGTCCGCTGGGAGAGAATCGCTTGGGGAAGGAGCACTTTTCCTCCACAGGCTGTTGGGCAGTGAGGACTCCATCAGGCCCTATCGCCCCTGTGAATGCCAGACATGGCAGCCTGGGGAATGGGAGTCGTGTCCTCTCATAAAGCTCAGAGTCCCGTGATCTCTCACTGCTTATAAGTTTCCCCTCGGGAAGGTGATGGCTGAGTGTGAAAACCCCGCAAGGTCCATAAAAACCCTGTAGTGTCCAACCACGAGGGAAGACAGTGTGGTAGAGGCTGTGTCTTTATCTCATGTAGGGAAAAGTTAACTTCCCTGGTCTCTGGGAAGCCAGAGCACAGGGAATGGATGTTTGGAATAAGGCATGCCAGGCTCCAAAATGTAAAGTCAGTTGGAGTAAAAAATACTCTCAGAAGTTGGCCCACGGTAGACCATGTCCACCTTTACCAATATTATTTTTCAAACGTTCTTAATATTTCTGCTCGTATTTCTCATAGACAGGTTTTCCTGGAAAATATTAAAGATGCATTTAAAAATGACAACATTTTTCTCAAGGAAACTTTAACTGATTCCTGGAATAGGCCAGGTTTCCCCATTTTTATGTATTCATAAGGTACTATACAAGTCCTCTCCTCTGCAGCACATAAGGAGAGTTGTATCTTTTTTTTTTTTTTTTTTTTTTTGCCACACTGCATGGCATGCGGGACCTTAGTCCCCTGACCAGGGATCGAACCTAAGTCCCCCTGCAGTGGAACTGTGGAGTCTTAACCACTAGACTGCCAGGGAATTCCCAAGGGAGCTGTATTAAATAGCATATGTGCTTGTTGAAGGCCTGTCTTTCTTTCTGACAGCAGGACTCCATCTGTCTTGTTCACTGATATGTCCCCAGATGCTAGCACAGTTCCTGATCACAGTAAGCACCCAATCAAAATTTGTTAGAAGAATGAATGAAGGCATAGTCTAATCCCTTCTGCCAGAAGAGTCTGAGACACTAGGATCAGGGCAAGATGCCTGGGAACAGTTACAGGACATTAATATCAAGATGAGAATTAAGTGCAAGATCAATTTCCTCCTCAGTCAGCTCTTGTTTATTCTAACAAACAGATCTGAACGAGTGACCTGGACCACAGGCCAGGGTCAGTGGATTCATGGAACATTGACTCCATTCTTCTCTCCCTCATCCATGGCAGATACTAAAATTTAAGTCCTCACAGAACACTTACTTGCTGAACATGGACATGGCCTGAGAATATTTTACAACAGAGCACTCCCAGCGGTCACTGCCAATTGCTTGGAGATGATGAGAGATATAAAACCTATTTAACATCCTGAGCATAGGTGACAGGGACGGGCAGGCACTATTTGACAAAATGGATATAAGTTACACCATGAGATGGCACTCTTAATATTCCTTTTTTAAAAACTACCTTGCTAAAAATATTGAGAAACAGAACACATAGAATGATAATTTACAAATCATAATTCCTACAGCTGATGTCATGCATTGTCATTTTCGTGTTCTGTCACATTGTCAACAATTACAAGTTCCCATCTCCTAGGATGTCAGTGCATTACAACCTGATGATGGCGGACACATACCACTTCCCCCACTCTTAACCTCTTAGATGATGGTCAGCATATCATCTGGGAAGAGGAGGGTTCTCCGATAGAGAGGGTGAGTGTAGAGGCAGGGAACCTAGTAGTGCCACAAAAAATTTTAGCTTCCTCTTTTATCCTAGCTTCAGACACCCCTTATCCCCTGGTCAGTCTTTATTGCTTCAATCTCTTGAAGCTGGCTCTCTAGCTCTCTATTCTGCTGCTTTTCTAGGACCAAAGTTAAGGATTATCTACCATGAGTAAAGGTCCCACCTCTTGGCCGACAGCACATGTGTCAGCACACTGGCAGTATAAGTAAGATCCATGTGTGTATAATTTTACAGCTGTATAAATGTTATCTGCCCTCTCAACAAACCTGTCAAGTTGGCAATATTGCACCATCATTTTTAGATGAGGAAATGAGGTTTAGGGAGGATATGTGACTTAGCCAAGGTCTCACAGCTGGTAAATATTATAGCTCAGTGGGGCTCAAATCTTGTCCTTTGTTTCTAAATCTCATTCTTTTCCCACAATGTCATGCAGTCTCTCATACTTATTTTCTTTGTTTATGATAACTTGCTCTTTAAGGACTACCATAAAAAGAGCAGGATATCCAGGTGCAATTAAGGTAGATCTATGGCTGAGGCTGGGGCCAGGCTTGTGGAAATGCCAAGGCCAGAGGTAAGTGCACAGATGGAATGTCTGTGCCCAGGAAAGGAAGAAAGGTAACCTTTTCTCTGGCATGAGATCCTATAAGATAGGAAATCTTTTGTTTCTTTTATAAATGTTTATATATCTATGTGTGTATACGTATACATATACACATGCATATATGTATACACACATGCATATATGTATACACACAAATATATATACACATATATATCATTTCATGTCTTCTAAGATGCATTTTTTTCATATTTTATCAAGGAACCTTACAATCATTAAATCAATGGCATCTCACAATTTCTGGCCAGGCTGTAGTCATGCTGTAGTTTTCATTGCCAGTGTGTACACATCAAAATTTGCAGAATGACTTTTAGCACTTGGAGAAAGTTCTGGATACAATAATGAAGCACTTTTAAAAAATGCTGTATGAGCAATGCTCTAATGGCATGAAGGATAATATTGTAGGCAAAAACTTTGGATTGGACAACTCTGAATGACAGGTGATTAGAAAATTCAGCCTCTAAATGTGAAGATAATTTGAAGGCTCCTCAACCATTTAATTTTACCTATATTATTTTAAAGTATGCATGGGAGGGATAACAGTCTACTGTTTGTTTTAATAAGTCTTTTAATAAGTATAAAATAACATTTTTGTCCTAAGTATTAGGAAAACGTGTCCTAGATTAGCTGGCAAAGCTTTTCCTTTCTCAGTGGTACAAATAATGGTGCATCTCACATTTGATGGCATCTTAGCATCAATAAATAGAACTCATGTATGTATTGTGTATGTATTCATATGTGGGTGTGTCTATTCTGCAACCTTGAAGAAAAATGTAGTTGCAGGTCTGGCCTGAATCAAAATTGTGAAGTTATCTCATTTTGCTTTTCATGCCACCAACCACCCTGCCCCACACTCACAGCCAGTATTTGGGGAGACTGGCAGCAAAAACTGCAATTATTAAGGCCTTCTTGCAACCCCAATGTGGCAAAGATTGCTGGGATAGACTATGAGAGGCAGAGTACATTTGAGAAATGCACAGATTTGTTTTTTCACTTTGATTTCTCCCCCCAAATGAATGTCTTCAGTTCAGCTGGGTAATCTGACTTCCCTTTTAGATCCACATCCATTGTACTTTACACCATGAATGCTGAACAAAAACTCTAGAATTCAAGTCCCTTCTTGCCTTAGTCATTCTATTATTTTAATGCATCACAAATTTCTTTGTAGCTGAACCCAAGGCTCTGAGGCATTCTTGAAATAGTCCTTTTAAAGCTGACATTTTTAAATCACCCCTAACTCAAATTAAAATGGTTTTGACATGGTGTTCTGAGAAGGCACAGTGCTTAATAGCAAACACTTCTCATGTATTGAGCAGGATTAGTCAGCCTAATTCTAAAAAGATGTCATAATGAGTATGCCGCAATAGATGTTTTAAAACTTGCGCCAAATTTGCTTCTATTTTTTTTTTTTCCTTTTAACATCTTGGAACGTGAAGGGAAAGTTCCACTTCTGAAAATGAAGAGAAATCTCTTATTACCAATTACAACACATGATGCAAGAAAAATGGATAAGGTTCAGACTTATTATTTCTTTTTCCTAGTGGAAGTAAAATATATCAAAAATAGTTGCTTCTGGACAGTATAGATTTTCTTCCACTCTGTGCAGAAAATGTTCTTAAAATAGAACACAGAGAACTTAGCTGAAAACCATGCATAATTCAGCATAGAGAGTTAACCATAATCTCTTTACTCTGTTCAGGTAAATGGTCTGTGCTCTGAAGACAGGAATTTTCCAGATAGTGGTGAAAAGTCAGGTTATATTTTTCTTCAATACAAGAATCTGTCACAAATGGAGGCTCTGGCAATCTATCCTGTGGCCCCAAAGGGTCAGATCTGAGACAGGATGCAAATACAGCGTTGGGGTTGATGCTTGGAGAAGCACCCATGCTTAGTTCTGAGCACAGGGATGAGCAGAATGGGACTGGTCCTTTGAATGCTGGATGATTTATGTGAAAACACATATTGATTTCCTTCTTCTGTAATAGGGAAATACCAAATTATCACTTATACAAATTTTGACTTGATTTACAGAAATACTTTTGAGACAGTAGTGCCTCAAATTTAAGAACATGACTTCACATCTCTGGCTACTCCATTTGTTAACCATGCAAGCTTGGGCAAATTACTCAACCTCTTTGTGCCTCAGTTTCACCACGTATAAAACAAGGATAAAAATAGTATCTAATAGGACTTCCGCTTCCCACCATGATGGGATAATAAGAAACTACTGCCTTAAAAATCCAGAACACTGGGAAAATGTATAAAACACTGGTTTTCAGCTATTGTACAACAGGTAACACAGCACAGTGATCCCTGAGAGAAGAGAAGTATGAGAAAATTACCAAGGCTGAGGGAAAAACTACTGAAAAAAAGAAGACAGAATAATCCTTGGAGCTCAGGGCTAGGAATAGTTTGTGTTCCCACCACCCAGGGAGGAAAAACCTCGTAATGCATGAGGCATGGAGTAATGCCTCAGTAATGAGGACAAATTATCCCTAGACTAACAGCTGATCCGGCCCCATTTAATGAGGCTTAAAAGCAAGGCTTGAAAAACTAAAACTGATTCCAAGAAACTTAACTGTATTCCAGAATGAAGTCCAAAAATACTTCAAGGTATAAAAAAAGTCCCACAACTCAACACCATAAAATTCACAATGTCCAGTATCTAATAAAAATTTACCTGGCATGCAAAGAAGCAGAAAAATATATGCAATATAAGGAGAACAACCAGTTGATACAAACAGACCCAGTAGTGGCACAGCTGATTAAATTAGTAGTCAAGGACATTAAAACAACTATTAGAAACATATTTCATATGTTTAACAAGTAAAAGAAAAGAAAGCAGAGGCAGATAAGGAATGATATGGAAGACAGATAGATAGATAGATAGATATTGATCCTCACTGCTACCTCCCCTTCATATCTGTGGCTTTTCTCTAAAAAGTCCTTTTCTCAGAATTTGCTTTTCCCAAGTACTTTAGTCTCCGTCATTCCCTTTCTTCCAGTAAATAAAGTGTCTTCACCTTCTTTAATTTAGCTCAAAGCAGGGTTTAAACCTTGGATGAAGACAAACCTCCCATTCACTCATAGATTGGGAATACATTCGTCTACACACTAGGAGGAGGCTTAGGAACCCCACGGATGGTCTGGGTCTTCCCCTTGGGGCCCCTACCTCTCCCAGCTCCACTGGCAAAACAGCTCTGGAACCTGGGGGCACAGACCAGGTAGATAGCAAGAGCTCCTGACAGACAGCAAGGGCTCCTCACCAGAGCACAGTGGAAAGGTAAGACCAGCCCTCTGCCAGTGACAGCAACTAGAAGATTAATTAAAGTCACTCAGACCAACAGGTGGGTCCCCAGACCTGCACAGCACTGGACACATTTAGGCCCTGATTTATCATTTCCACTGTGTTCACTGAGCATGCATTTAAATGTCTCTCCAAACAGACTGATCCATTTTTGCTCCCAGCAGCATTTAGGCTCTCCTCTACCACCACCCTTCTTCTTGGGGGCGGGGTGGGGGAATGTTACATGCTAACTAGGAAAGTCTTCAGGGAAGGGAGAGGGTAGAAAGAACTTGTGTGGGACTGTCAGGGCCCTCATCTGGCCCTCAGAAGCCAATCACTGGGAGCAGCACTGCTGACTGGGGCAATTTACATTAATCAGTCCATGTGCCCAGCTGTATGCAGACAGCATGGGCTAAAAGCATGGAGGACAAAAATGAATGTATTTTGAACGTACTATGTGCAAGAAACATTTATTAAATTATATTTAATCCTCACAACAACCTTGAAAGATACATATTCCTATTTTGTAGTTGACAAAATTGAGGCTTAGAGAGGTTGCGTGAGTGACACAGCTAAATAAAGCCTGAGGAGACAAGTCTCATTTACAGAGCAGTTGTTTGTCCTAGGGCTGTATGAGCTGTGGAAAAGAGGACAGCACTGCGGCTAGGGACCGCAGTCCTGGGTGGGCTCCTGTAGGAAGTAGCACAGCTGCTGGTCTTTGAGAAACAGGCTGTGAAGCAGGATGAGAGAATTTGACCTTAGGGGAATAGCATGATAAAGCAAAAGAGCAAGAATGATCAGGGCAGTGAAAAGGCCCATTGATGGGGACAGAGGCTGAATGACATCAGAATGGATGAAACCGATGGATGCCAGTTTTGATCTTTTCACATGGGCACTGATATATATATAGACGATTTTATGCAGACAAGGAAGTTTTAGGAAATCTGGCTGTTCCTAGAGAGCTAAGCTATTCCTTTTGGGGGGGGGAGTCCAAAATCCAGATCTCCTTGGAATTTCTTGCTATGGTACTAGAATACAACTGAATGAGATCATAAGAGCTGACAGTTATTAAGCATTTAAAATAAACCAAACACTGCAATAAGCGTTTTCCATGTCCCATCTACTCTCCACTATAACTTTGGTAGTTGGATGTTACCTTCATTGAGCACATTTCAAAGAGGAGGAAACTGAGGCCCAGAGGCTTAAGTACCTTATTTGCTCCAGTTCACACCATTGAGCAGTGAGCCAACTGTAGGCACAGGCAGTGAGATTCCAGAGCCTGTGCTCCACCTCCTCACAACTCAAAGTGTGGGCTGCAGAGCAGCTGCGTGGGCCTCACCTGGGAGCAGTAATACTTGTATATGAAGATCTTTTTCTTAATGAATATGAAAGTACTTAGAAAAACATAAAGCGTTGTCACAGGGAAAGTACTAGGAATACCTTTCAGCCATTGGATTTAGGACCATGACCCTTTCTTGGGTTATGCCTTGCATATGTAAATCTCAGCACAGAGCTGAATGGGCCTAGATGCTCTTGAGCAAAGCTCTATAGCAGGCGTTGGCAAACTTTTTTTTTTTGTAAAAGGCCAGGGAGTAAATATTCTAGGCTTTGCAGGCCACATGTTCTCTGTCATGACTACTCAACTCTGGCATGAAAGCAGTCATAAACAGCACATAAACAAATAAGGGTGGCTGAGTTCCAATAAAACTTTATTTACAAAAACAGGTGGTGAGCTGAATTTGGCTCTCAGGCTATAGTTTGTCATCCCTATTTTAGAGCACCAAATATTACCCTCTGAAAGAGGGGCTATGGAAGGGAGGGAAGGTAAGAAAAGATACTTCAAACTGAACAGACTTTCTACTAGCCACCTGGATGCAGGACATTTCAATGGGGGCAAGAAATCTTTGGATTCTGGGTGTCTGGGATGAACATTACAACTACTAACAGGGTGAAGAAGAGTATCAGACTATTTATGACAGGGAGACTTTTTGCCCCTTCATATCCAACTCTTGTTAGATGAGCTCTATAAAGTAGAGGGAAATGTCAACTAACATCCATCAATTCTTTTTTATTCATTTCTCTTTACTGAATGACTACTATATACCATGTAGTATAAATAAACACAGGATAAATTATGCAGTGTTCCTGTTCTCAGAGAGCTCATAATCCAATGGGGAGGAAGATGTAAATAGGTAGCCTACCAATGTGCATGCTAGCTTGGAGATAACCACGGGGCGTTGCATGAACTTGGAGGAGGACATCTTACACAGACCAGGAGAAGGGAATCAGAGCAGCTTTCTGGAAGAAGGTTACCCTCCATTGATACTTGAAGGCTTGGAGGATATGGAATCAACTAAGTGAAGGAAGAGTGGCAGAGTAAACAATGTGCAAAGGCTAGAGGCAGGAGGAAGTGCAGGAGGCTAAAGCAATGTGAGTGCAAAACCAGAGAATTAGTCTGAAAAGGGAGTGGAGGGCAATGGGTGAAGGAGAATCTGCAGCCAGATTATCAAAGGTCTTTGCACCCTCTGAAGGAGGTGGGCTCAATTCTTAGGGCAACGGGGTGCACTGAAGCCTTTTAAATCAGAGAGAAAAAAATGCATGGATTTCTGTTTTAAGAATCCAGAGAAATTTTACTAAGGTTTCACTATGGAAAATGGATGTACTGGGGAGGAGAGGGTGGGGTGCAATACAGAGGAGAGGCCAATCAGGAAGCTCTGGCAGTGACAGGGCTCAAAGAGAAGGGGTAGTCCTAGAAGGAAGAATTATAGAAGGAGAACTGATAGAGCTTGGTGAGTTTTGAAATGTCAGTGGTGAGAGAGAATTAAAGACACTCAAGTTTCCAGCTGAGTAACTGGGTGGGTGTTAGTGTCATTTATAGCAACATTCAATACAGAAGGAAGGTCAGGTTTGGAGGAGAGGTAGTGAGATCAGCTTTTGACTCTGAGTGTCTGTGGGACAGACTAGTGAAGACGCTGAGTAGGTAGGTATATGGGACTGGAAGTTACGGAGAGCTCTGGGCAGGAGGTAAGGAATTTGGAACATCAGCTTTTAGGAATTGTGATCAAAGGGATGGCAGAGAGGAGACCACACAAAGAGGGTGAATAGAGTAAGAGCAAAGGGCCTCGGAGGAATCCCAGGGGAGAGATGGTCAGAGTAGGGAGACCCTGAGGGAGAAGGGAAAGGGCACCACTGATGAGGGAAGGAGGACCAGGAGAGAGTGGCATAACATCATTGCCAAGAATGGCACATGGATTATCTCCTGTAATGTTTCCAACAGCTTTATGGCTAAATCTGATCATTCTTATTTTACAGAAAAGAGAACAGGGAATCAAAGGGGAAAAGTAACTTGACTAGGTTTGCAGTGCCAGTAAGGTTTGGAAGTGGGATTGAAACATGTTTGTTTTTTAATTTGAAACCTATGTACTTCTATCCCACAAGCTACATCACAGGTTTCAATAATAAAATGAATGACTTTTATTTGTATGTACTTTGCTCTAGACATTGTTATAAACATTTAAAATATATTCACTCATAATAATCCAATGATATACAGTACCAATAATGTAGTACCATTATTATCCTTATTTTTCAAATGAGATATATGAGGCACAAACTTGTTTAAGACTGTGCAGTTAAAAAAAAAGGCAGATATTGGATTTGAACACAGAAAATCTGGCTCTCAAGTCTGTGTACCTAACCATTACACTATACAACTTGAATTGATCTGAAACTTTTCATTCAGCAAAGGCTAATGGAGTGACTACCACATTCCAGGCATCGTGTCCAATGCTGCAATTAAAAAATGTGCTAAAACATTACAATTCCTACCCAAATAGATCTTACAGTCCAGTACCTCATAGAACTGATTCTCAATCATATTTAGAAAAGACAAACAATGAAGAGACAAAAGAGTTGAGTGACAGAATGTGGAGGAAACTTGAACTGGGGACAGTTGAGGGAAATGCAGCCTTTTATTTAACACCTCAGTGTGCAGTACTTTTCTAGACCTGAGATGGGCTATAATGGGCAAACTGGTTTAAAGGGCACAGTCACTTAACGATATTTCAGACTTGCCTTGACCTGAATTTGTCTCCCCTTGTGTTTTTCAGTGGAAGGTATTGTTGTGATGGTTAATTCACTGTTCATGAGACAATCTGCACTTTTAAAAAAATCATAAAGCTTTTTTCAATCTCCTTTTTATAGTGGGAATAGACTGAGACATTTAGAATTTAGAGGACTGGGATTTATGGAATCATGGAGTTCATCCAGTGCTGGATGATTGGGAGGATATTAACAACTCTGGAGCCAGGAAGGGGAAGAGTGTCTACTTCAGGTGGGAAGGACTCTTGGGTAACATCACCCAGGACAGTGGGAGCCTCCCCCCAAAGAAGCTAAGACCCTTGTTTCTTCTTAATAATGGTCTCTTCTATCTCTGGATAATAGCTCTTTTCCCAATGCTCACCATGGGATTTCACCGTTATGGAGATGAGAAAGGTCTGAATTCAGAGGAATCTACAATAGATGTTACAATGTGGAGAAATAGTAGTTACTTATAAAAATAAAAGAGAGAATAATTCCCCTATTTATTAAAAGCCAAGTTTGAGCTATCTCATTGCCTTCAGGAACTGCCAGGCTGACCTGCCAATGAAGTCTCCTGAGAACCTATAAGGCTTTTTGTCCTCATACTATTATGGGAGATCCCAGGGAGACTACAATATCCAGAGGGAAGTTTGGGAAGGATTCCCTCTACAGATAACTAAAGGTCATTTCTGAAATAGCTGTATTTACTCTTTGAGACATGCTTCAGGGACTGGACTAACCAGTCATTGAGGGTATTACAGGTAAGTCTAAAATGCCCATGGGTTTGACCTGTTTCTTTGCATGTAGGCTAGCTGCCTATTGGACCACACAATACTACTATGTGTAACCTTTCCAGCAAATACATTTGCCTCAGGTCAGTGCTGTCAGGATGTATTTTTCCATACATCAGAAATCAATGCCAAAACTAGCCCCTACCTCTGCTTACTGATACCTGATATTTCATCAGTGCCCCACCCATCCATTTATCCATCCATCCTGGTCATCTAGGAAACACTGGATGACCATTTACTTTACTGAGCCTTACTCTGAGGGCAAGGAGATGAATCAGACACATCCTCCAAGCTGCTCACAGACTATTAGAGAAGAAAGATAGGAAAACAATACTTGCAATAGAGTGAGATAGATTCTATGATAGTTGTATATCAAAAACAAAAAATAGATTGAGCTCCCATCTCACATCCTGTTCAGAGCGACAATCATGGGAGAGAGCACAAGTGTGAGAGAACTAGTCAGCAAAAGTCTCTGTCTATATCCCCATAGGGCAGAAAGAAATTCTTCATTGTTAGAGCTTTACCTGTCACAGAGCAAGAGCTTATTTTGCCTTTGTAAGAGAGATCTTGATAAGGAGAAGGCTGGAAAGTTGGGTCTAGAGGAGGCCTGGAGGAATTTGTGGAGAAGGCAAGAGTGGATACAGTATTTCCAGGCTTTCACAGAGAACATGGCAGCTTCCCCACTTCCTTCTTCACGTCCTTGTTTCCTAACTTCCTTAACGCCTGAAAGATTTTTAGCTCTCTTGAATAACCACATGAGGAACATCAATATATTTTTTGCTTTGTCAAAGGAAAACAACTTAGGATGCTAGGAACAAGACAGTGGAATGAGAACCCTCAGAACCTCCTTTTCCCATGAAGATACTGATCCAGCAACAATACATGAATCAATTCCCTCTGTGAGAAAAGCAGAAGCCAGTTAAAAGGATCCTGTACCCCAAGTGAGTGCAAAACCAGCTGTTATAACTATAAAATGTTTTATGTATGCCCCATGGTAACCACAAAGAAAATACTTATAGATGATACACAAAAGAAGATGAGAAAGGAATCAAAGCATGTTTGCACAAAAAGTCAACAAAATACAAAGGAAGATTGCAAGAGAGAAAAAGAGGGACAAAATTGCCATAAGATAGACAGAAAACAGTGAACAAAATGGCAATAGTAAGTCCTTCCCTATCAATAATTACTTTAAATATAAATAGTTTAAACTCCCTAATCAAAAGACATAGAGTGGCTGAATGGATTAAACAAAGCACAACAAAACAAAGATTCAACTATATGCTGTCTACAAGAGACTCACTTTAGATTTAAGGACCATATAATGAAAATGAAAAGATGGAAAAAGATATTCCACATAAATGTCAACCAAAAGAGAGCAGGGATGGCCATACTTATATCAGATAAAATAGACTTTAAGTCAAAACTGTCACAAGAGATAAAGAAGGACATTGTATAATGATAAAAGAGTAATTCATCAAGAAGATATAACAATTATAAATATATATGAACCTAACATCAGAGCACACAAATATATGAAACAAACACTGACAGAATTGAAGGAAGAAGTAGATAGTAACACAATAATAGTAGGAGACTTCAATACCTCACTTTCAGTAATGGATAGAACATCCAGACAGAAGATCAATAAAGAAACAGAAGATTGAACAACACTATAGACCAAGTGGACTTAACAGAAGTATAAAAAACATTCCACACAACAGAAGCAGAATACTTATTCTTCTCAAGTGCGCACAGATAATTCTCCAGGATATAGTGTTTTAGATCACAAAAAAAAGTCTTAACAAATTTAAAAATATTAAAATCATTTTCTGACCACAATGGAATAAAACTAGAAGTCAATAGCAGAAGACTAAAAAATTCACAAATATGTGGAAATTAGATAACACACTCTTGAACAAAGAAAAAAATCAAAAGGGAAATTAGAAAATATACTGAGACAAATGAAAATAAAAACACAACATATGAAAACTTAAGAGATGCAGCAAAAGCAATACTAATAGGGAAGGTTGTAGCAGTAAACAGCTATATTAAAAAAGAAGAAAAATCACAAATAAACAACATAAATTTATACCTCAAGAAACGAGAAAAAGGAGAACAAACTAAGCCCAAAGTTAAGAGAAAGAAGGAAATGATAGAGATTTGTGCAGAACTAAATGAAATAGAGAATAGAAAAGCAATAGAAAAAAAAATCAATAAAACTGAGAATTGACATTTGGAAAAGATCAACAAAATTGACAAACCTTTAGTGAGACTAACTAAAAAGAAAGGAGAAAAGACTCAAATAAATAAAATTGGAAAGAGGAGACATCTCAACTGATGTCACAGAAATAAAAAGAATTACAAGAGACTGCTATGAACAATTATACACCAAAAAAATTGGACAGCCTAGAAGAAATGGATAAATTCATAGAAACATGCAACCTACCAAGACTGAATAATGAAGAACTAGAAAATATGAACAGACCTATGAGTAGTAAGGAGATTGAACCAGTAATCAAAAACACCCAAATAAAGAAAAGCCCAGGACAGCTTCACTCAAGAATTCTCCCAAACATTTAAAGAAGAATTTATGTCAATCCTTCTCAAATTTTTCCAAAAAACTGAAAAAGAGGGAATACTTCCAAACTCATTTTTTGAGGCCAGCATTATCCTGATACTAGTGCCAAAGACACTGAAAGAAAAGAAAACTACAGGACAATATCTCTGATGAATATAGATGCAAAAATCCTCAACAATATACTAGCAAATTGAATTCAACAATACATTAAAAGGATCACACACCAAGACCAAGAGAGATTTATCCCTGGGATGCAGGGATGTTTCAACATATGAAAATAAATTGATGTGATACATCACTTTAACAGAATGAAGTATAAAAAAATCACATGATCATCTCAATAGATGCAGGAAAGGCATTTGAAAAAATTCAATACCTTTTCATGATAAAACACAGAACAAACTAGGAATAGAAGGAAATTACCTCAACATAATAAAGGTCATATATGAAAAGACCACAACTAACATCATAATCAGAGGAAAAGACCTGAAAGCTTCCTCTCTAAGATCAGGAACAAGAAAAGGATGCCCACTCTCACCACTTCTATTCAACAGAGTATTGGAAGTCTCAGCCAGGGCAAATAGGCCAAAAACAACAACAACAACAAAACAAAAAACAAAGGCATACAAATCAGATAGGAAGAAGTAAAACTGTCCCTATTTGCAGACAACATGGTCTTACATGTAGAAAACCCTAATTATTATACACACACACACACACACACACACACAAACTGTTAGAATTAATAAACAAATTCAGTAAAGTTGCAGGTTACAAAACCAACACGCAAAAATCATTTGTGTTTCCATACACTAACAACAAACTATCTGTAAATGAAATTAGGAAAACAATCCCATTTACAATAGCACCAAAAATACTAAAACGTTTAGGAATTAACTGAGGAGGTGAAAGACTAGTTCACTAAAAACTACGAGAGAAGTTGAAGACATAAACAAATGGAAAGACATCCTATGTTCATGGATTGGAAGAATATTAAAATGTCCCTACTATCCAAAGCAACCTATAAATTCAATGCAATCTCTATTAAAATTCCAATGTTATTTTTTGCTGAACTAGAAAAAAAAACCGAAAATTCATATGGAACCACAAAAGACCCTGAATAGCCAAAATAATCTTGAGAAAGAAGAAAAAAGCTGGAGGCTTCACAATTCCTGACTTCAAAACATTATAAACATTATAAAGCTATAGCAGGTGTATATATATATATACCAGTGAAACAGAATAGAGAGCCCCCAAATAATCTATGCATATACAGTCAATCTTTCACAAGGGTGCCAAGACTTCACAATAGGGAAAAAATAGTCTCTTCAACAAACAGTACTGGGAAAACTGGATATCTACATGCACACACAAAAAATTGGACCCTTATCTAACACCATAAACAAAAATCAACTCAAAATGGATTAAAGACTTAAGCATAAGACCTGAAACTTTAAAAATTCCTAGAAGAAAATGTAGGGGAATAGCTTCATAACATTGGCCTTCACAATGATTTCTCAGATACAATACCAAAAGCACAGGCAACAAAAGAAAAATTAGACAAGTGAGGCTACCTCAAACTAATTAGACAAGTGGGACTACGTCAAACTAAAAATCTTCTGTGTAGAAAAGGAAACAATCATCAGAGTGAAAAGTTAACCTATGGAAATGGGAGAAAGCATTTGCAAACCATATATCTGGTAAGGGGTTAATATCCAAAAAATATAAGGAATTCCAACAACTCAATAGCAAATACCCAAATAACTTGAATAAGAAATAGGCAAAGGACTTGAACAGACATTTCTGCAAAGAAGACAAATGCCCAATAAATATGTGAAAATATGCTCAACATCACTCATCATAAGGGAAATGCAAATCAAAACACAATAGCGAGGGAGGAGAGAGAAGATGGCGGAAGAGTAAGACACGGAGATCACTTTCCTCCCCACAGATACATCAGAAATACATCTACACGTGGAACTGCTCCTACAGAACACCCACTGAACGCTGGCAGAAGACCTCAGCCCTTCCAAAAGGCAAGAAACTCTCCACGTACCTGGGTAGGGCAAAAGAAAAAAGAATAAACAAAGACAAAAGAATAGGGATGGGACATGCACCAGTGGGAGGGAGCTGTGAAGGAGGAAAGGTTTCCACACACTAGGAGCCCGTTTGCGGGCGGAGACTGCAGGTGGTGGAGGGGGAAGCTTCGGAGCCGCGGAGGAGAGCGCAGCAAGAGGGGTGCGGAGGGCAAAGTGGAGAGATTCCCGCACAGAGGATCGGTGCCGCCCAGCACTCACCAGCCCAAGAGGCTTGTCTGCTCAC
>NC_041214.2:27975266-27977627 GCF_002837175.3 Physeter macrocephalus
TATATCCACTCTTTTTCAGATTCTTTTCCCATATAGGTCATTACAGAGTACTGAGTAGAGTTCCCTGTGCTATACAGTAGGTTCTTATTAGTTATCTATTTTTTATATATTGTATATATGTCAATCCCAATCTCCCAATTTATCCTTCCCCCCTTGGTAACCATAAGTTTGTTCTCTACATCTGTGCCTCTATTTCTGTTTTGTAAATAAGTTCATCCATAACATTTTTTTAGATTCCACATATAAGCATATCATGATATTTGTCTTTCTCTGTCTCACTTACTTCACTCAGTATGACAATCTCTATGTCCATCCATGTTGCTGCAAAGGCATTATTTTGTTCTTTTTTATGGCTGAGTAATATTCCATTGTATATACGTACCACATCTTCTTTATCCATTCATCGTCAATAAAATGTCCATGTATTTTTGAGCAACCAAAATTAAGGGGAAAACAGATCATTTAAAAATATCTGTATGGCGGGGAGAGACGATGGCGGAAGAGTAAGATGCGGAGATCACCTTTCTCCTCACAGGTACATCAGAAATACATCTACACGTGGAACTGCTCCTACAGAACACCCACTGAACGCTGGCAGAAGACCTCAGCCCTTCCAAAAGGCAAGAAACTCTCCACGTACCTGGGTAGGGCAAAAGAAAAAAGAATAAACAAAGACAAAAGAATAGGGATGGGACATGCACCAGTGGGAGGGAGCTGTGAAGGAGGAAAGGTTTCCACACACTAGGAGCCCGTTTGCGGGCGGAGACTGCAGGTGGTGGAGGGGGACGCTTCGGAGCCGCGGAGGAGAGCGCAGCAACAGGGGTGCGGAGGGCAAAGTGGAGAGATTCCCGCACAGAGGATCGGTGCCGCCCAGCACTCACCAGCCCAAGAGGCTTGTCTGCTCACACGATGAGGCGGGCGGGGGCTGGGAGCTGAGGCTCGGGCTTCGGAGGTCGGATCCCAGGGAGAGGACTGGGGTTGGCGGCGTGAACACAGCCTGAAGGGGCTAGTGCGCCACGGCTAGCCGGGAGTGAGTCCGGGAGAAGTCTGGAGCTGCCGAAGAGGCAAGAGACCTTCTCTTCCCTCTTTGCTTCCTGGGGCAGGAGAAAAGGGGATTAAGTGTGCCGCTTAAAGGAGCTCCAGAGACGGATGTGAGCCGCGGCTATCAGCGCAGACCCCAGAGACGGGCATAAGACACTAAGGCTGCTGCTGCCACCACGAAGAAGCCTGTGTGCGAGCACAGGTCACTTTCCACACCTCCCCTCCCGGGAGCCTGTGCAGCCCGTCACTGCTGGGGTCCCGGGATCCAGGGATGGCTTCGCCGGGAGAGCACACGGCGCGCCTCAGGCTGGTGCAACGTCACGCCGGACTCTGCCACTGCAGGCTCGCCCCACATCCGTACCCCTCCCTCCCCCGAGGGCGTCCTACGTGCAGAGGTGGGGCCAAGTCCAAAGCTGAACCCTAGGAGCTGTGTGAACAAAGAGGAGAGGGGGAGGTCTCTCCCAGCAGCCTCAGAAGCAGCGGATTAAAGATCCACAATCAACTTGAAGTGCCCTGCATCTGTGGAATACATGAATAGACAGCGAATCATCCCAAGTTGAGGAGGTGGACTTTGGGAGCAAGATATATTATTTTTTTCCCCTTTTTATCTTTTTGTGAGTGTGTACGTGTGTGCTTCTGTGTGAGATTTTGTCTGTATAGCTTTGCTTTAACCATTTGTCCTAGGGTTCTGACCATCACTTTTTTTTTTCATTTTAAAATTTGTCTTAATAATTACTTTTTAATTTAATAACTTTATTTTATCCTACTTTATTTTATCTTCTTTCTTTCTTCCTTCCTTCCTTTCTTCCCTTTCTTCCTTCCTTTCTTCCCTTCTTCCTTCCTTCCTTTCTTCCTTCCGTCTGTCCCTCCTTTCTTTCTTCCTTTCCTTTTTATTTTTTCTCCCTTTTATTCTGAGCCGAGTGGATCAAAGGCTCTTGGTGCTCCAGCCAGGCGTCAGGGCTGTGTCTTTGAGGTGGGAGAACCAACTTCAGGACACCTGTCCACAAGAGACGTCCCAGCTCCACGTAATATCAAACGGCAAAAATCTCCCAGAGATCTACATCTCAACACCAAGACCCACCTTCACTCAACGGTCAGCAAGCTACAGTGCTGGACACCCTATGCCCAACAACTAGCAAGACAGGACCACAGCCCCATCCATTAGCAGAGAGGCTGCCTAAAATCATAACAAGGCTACAGACACCCCAAAACACACCAACAGACGTGGACCTGCCCAGCAGGAAGA
This sequence comes from Physeter macrocephalus, assembly GCF_002837175.3. NCBI lineage: Eukaryota > Metazoa > Chordata > Mammalia > Artiodactyla > Physeteridae > Physeter > Physeter macrocephalus. The sequence continues at coordinate 27,977,554 of NC_041214.2, forward strand.
CAAGATCCAGCCTCATCCACCGGAACACAGGCACTAGTCCCCTCAACCAGGAAACATACTCAACCCACTGAACC
>NC_041214.2:27978468-27979354 GCF_002837175.3 Physeter macrocephalus
GACATATTTAAAGTGAGGAAGGAGAAAAACCTACAACCAAGATTACTCTACCCAGCAAGGATCTCATTCAGATTTGATGGAGAAATTAAAACCTTTACAGACAAGCGAAAGCTGAGAGAGTTCAGCACCACCAAACCAGCTTTACAGCAAATGCTAAAGGAACTTCTCTAGGCAAGAAACACAAGAGAAGGAAAAGACCTACAAGAACAAACTCGAAACAATTAAGTAAATGGTAATAGAACATACATATCGATTAATACCTTAAATGTAAATGGATTAAATGCTCCCACCAAAAGACACAGACTGGCTGAATGGATACAAAAACAAGACCCCTATATATGCTGTCTACAAGAGACCCACTTCAGACCTAGGGACACATACAGACCGAAAGTGAGGGGATGGAAAAAGATATTCAGTACAAATGGAAATCAGGAGAAAGTTGGAGTAGCAATTCTCATATCAGACAAAATAGACTTTAAAATAAAGACTGTTACAAGAGACAAAGAAGGACACTACATAATGATCCAGGGATCGATCCATGAAGAAGATATAAGAATTGTAAATATTTATGCACCCAACATAGGAGCACCTCAATACATAAGGCAAATACTAACAGCCGTAAAAGGGGAAATCGACAATAACACAATCATAGTAGGGGACTTTAACACCTCACTTTCACCAATGGACAGATCATCCAAAATGAAAATAAATAAGGAAACACAAGTTTTAAATACATTAAACAAGATGGACTTAATTGATATTTATAGGGCATTCCACCCAAAAACAACAGAATACACATTTTTCTCAAGTGCTCATGGAACATTCTCCAGGATAGATCATCTCTTGGGTCACAAATCTAGCCTTGGTAAATTTAAGAAAGTTGAAA
>NC_041214.2:27979838-27981808 GCF_002837175.3 Physeter macrocephalus
AGAAGGAAAGAAATCATAAAGATCAGATCAGAAATAAATGAAAAAGAAATGAAGGAAACGATAGCAAAGATCAATAAAACTAAAAGCTGGCTTTTTCAGAAGATAAACAAAATTGATAAGCCATTAGCCAGACTCATCAAGAAAAAGAGTGAGAAGACTCAAATCACTAGAATTAGAAAGGAAAAAAGGAGAAGTAACAACGGACACTGCAGAAATACAAAAGATTATTAGAGATTACTACAAGCAACTCTGTGCCGATAAAATGGACAACCTGGAAGAAGTGGACAAATTCTTAGAAATGCACAAGCTGCCGAGACTGAACCAGGAAGAAATAGAAAATATGAACAGACCAATCACAAGCACTGAAATTGAAACTGTGAATAAAAATCTTCCAACAAACAAAAGCCCAGGACCAGATGGCTTCACAGGCGAATTCTACCAAACATTTAGAGAAGAGCTAACACCCATCCTTCTCAAACTCTTCCAAAAGATAGCAGAGGGAGGAACACTCCCAAACTCATTCTATGAGGCCACCATCACCCTGATACCAAAACCAGACAAAGACGTCACAAAGAAAGAAAACTACAGGCCAATATCACTGATGAACATAGATGCAAAAATCCTCAACAAAATACTAGCAAACAGAATCCAACAGCACATTAAAAGGATCATACACCATGATCAAGTGGGGTTTATTCCAGGAATGCAAGGATTCTTCAATATATGCAAATCAATCAACGTGATACACCATATCAACAAACTGAAGGAGAAAAACCATATGATCATATCAATAGATGCAGAGAAAGCATTTGACAAAATTCAACACACATTTATGATAAAAACCCTGCAGAAGTAGGCATAGAGGGAACTTTCCTCAACATAATAAAGGCCATATATGACAAACCCACAGCCAGCATTGTTCTCAATGGTGAAAAACTGAAACCATTTCCACTAAGATCAGGAGCAAGACAAGGTTGCCCACTCTCACCACTCTTATTCAACATAGTTTTGGAAGTTCTAGCCACAGCAATCAGAGAAGAAAAAGAAATAAAAGGAATCCAAATAGGAAAAGAAGAAGTAAAGCTGTCACTATTTGCAGATGACATGATATTATACATAGAGAATCCTAAGGATGCTACCAGAAAACTACTAGAGCTAATCAATGAATTTGGCAAAGTAGCAGGATACAAAATTAATGCACAGAAATCTCTGGCATTCTTATACACTAATGATGAAAAATCTGAGAGTGAAATTAAGAAAACACTCCCATTTACCATTGCAACAAAAAGAATAAAATATCTAGGAATAAACCTACCTAAGGAGACAAAAAACTTGTATGCAGAAAACTATAAGACACTGATGAAAGAAATTAAAGATGATACAAATAGGTGGAGAAATATACCATGTTCTTGGATATAGAAATAGATGGAGAGATATACCATGTTCTTGGATTGGAAGAATCAACATTGTGAAAATGACTTTACTACCCAAAGCAATCTACAGATTCAATGCAATCCCTATCTAACTATCACTGGCTTTTACAGAACTAGAACAAAATTTTTCACAATATGTAAGGAAACATAAAAGACCCCGAATAGCCAAAGCAATCTTGAGAATGAAAAATGGAACTGGAGGAAGCAGACTCCCTGACTTCTGACTATACTACAAAGTTACAGTAATCAAGGCAGTATGGTACTGGCACAAAAACAGAAATATAGATCAATGGAACAGGATAGAAAGCCCAGAGATAAACCCACACACATATGGTTACCTTATCTTTGATAAAGGAGGCAAGAATATTCAGTGGAGAAAAGACAATCTCTTCAATAAGTGGTGCTGGGAAAACTGGACAGCTACATGTAAAAGTATGAAATTAGAACACTCCCTAACACCACACACAAGAATAAACACAAAATGGGTTAAAGACCTAAATGTAAGGCCAGACACTATAAAACTCTTAGAGGAAAACA
>NC_041214.2:27982202-27982959 GCF_002837175.3 Physeter macrocephalus
TTGATTTGTGACCCAAGATGTGATCTATCCTGGAGAATTTTCTGTGCGCACTTGAGAAGAAAGTGTAATCTGCTGTTTTGGGATGGAATATCCTATAAATATCAATTAAAACTATCTATTTATCTATTTTGTAAATTGATACAGCCACTATGGAGAACAGTATGGAGGTTCCTTAAAAAACTACAAATAGAACTACCATATGACCCAGCAATCCCACTACTGGGCATATACCCTGAGAAAACCATAATTCAAAAAGAGTCATGTACCAAAATGTTCATTGCAGCTCTATTTACAATAGTCAGTACATGGAAGCAACCTAAGCGTCCATCAACAGATGAATGGATAAACAAGATGTGGCACATATATACAATGAAATATTACTCAGCCATAAAAAGAAATGAAACTGAGTTATTTGTAGTGAGGTGGATGGACCTGGAGTCTGTCATACAGAGTGAAGTAAGTCAGAAGGAGAAAAACAAATACTGTATGCTAACACATATATATGGAATCTAAGAAAAAAAAATGTCATGAAGAAACTAGGGGTAGGACGGGAATAAAACACAGACCTACTAGAGCATGGACTTGAGGATATGGGGAGGGGGAAGGGTAAGCTGTGATGAAGTGAGAGAGTGGCATGGACATATATACCTTACCAAACATAGGGTGGATAGCCAGTGGGAAGCAGCTGCATGGCACAGGGAGATCAGCTAGGTGGTTTGTGACGACCTAGAGGGGTGGGATAGGGAGGGTGAGAGGG
>NC_041214.2:27983000-28007870 GCF_002837175.3 Physeter macrocephalus
GATAGGGAGGGTGAGAGGGAGGGAGACGCAGGAGGGAAGCGATATGGGAACATATGTATATGTATAACTGATTCACTTTGTTGTAAAGCAGAAACTAACACACCATTGTAAAGCAATTATAATCCAATAAAGATGTGAAAAAAAAAACCCACAATAGCTATCACTTTACACCTGTTAGAATAGCCACTATGAAAAAACCCCAAAAACCAAAAAATAAACAAAATAATAAGTGTTATGAAGATGGGCAGAAATTGGAACCATTGTGCACTGTTGATGGGAATGTAAAATGGTTCAGCTGCTATGGAAAATAGTATGGAGGATCCTCAAAATATTAAAAATAGAACTACCATATGATCCAGCAATCCCACTTCTGGGTATTTATCCAAAGAATTGAAATCAGGATCTCCAAGAGATGTCTGCACTCCCATGTTCACTGCAGCATTATTCACAATAGCTAAGAGGTGGAAATAACGTACTATCCTTCTTTCCCCACACCCTCCTTAATCTTGGCAACCATTAAGCTCTTCTCCATTTCAATAATTTTGCAATTCAAAATGTTATATGAATGGAATCATGCAGCTGTAGCCTTTTGGGATTGGCTTTTTTCACTCAGCCTCATGGTCTGGAGACTCAGGTATCAACAGTTCATTCCCAATGTGTTTTCAAAGGCATTTTAACACCTAGGGGAAGTTCTTCATGAGCTTGTGTGAATATGCCAATAAAATCCCTTGCAATGTTATAGGAGGAAACATATTCTCTAGAGTCGTTCCTATCTCTTTTACCTTTGGTAGTGTATATGTGTCAATGCTACTCTCTCACTTCGTCCCAGCTTACCCTTCCCCCTACCTGTGTCCTCAAGTCCATTCTCTACATCTAAACAACCACCTTCTGGAGGTTTCAACACTGTGGTAATGGCCACAAACATTTTGAAAAGTTTCCAATGTGATTTTTGTGCATGTGAACTTGAAAAGGGAATAAAAATGTCAGTGGCCATATTCATCTTGCATAAAATATTTGAACTTTATGCTGCACTAAAACAATAAATTGTCTCTGTAATAAGACATGGGTGATTAAGCAAGAGAAACAATTCATATAGCTTGAGTTGAAAAGAAGCAGTGCAAGTGAAGTAATGTAATCACACCCTAGGAACTCAAGGAGGGGGTGTGTGCCCAGCGGAGGTGACTGGTTTATGCTTCTTTGTATAATGTATAAGGGAAGTGTAATTTAATTTTCAAACAGCAATCTTTAGAAATCAATTAGGTGTTTATTCCAAGGAGGGCAAACACCAGTCAATGATTTACAGACTTCTCTACAAGAGAAGGGTAGTTCAGCATTTAGCGCTCAAGTCTTGCCTTACACATCTCCGCAGGACTGACTCCGGGGGTGGAGGATGTGGTGGGACAACAAGGAGAGGTGTCCTTCTTTGCAAGTAGCCCCTTGCTTGGGCTCCTTGGTGGAAGAACAGACCCTGGTATTTCTCATTATACTGTAGACTTGCTTTTTCAGTCACCTCTAATCAGCATTTTCCTTATCTTTCTCAGAACATAGAACATAGGCAGTCAGTCTAATAAGAATTAGCAAACGAAGATTTTGCGGTCATTAAAGTTTGGGGAATGCTGGTTTAGTCAAAGTTAAGGAGGCATCTTTACCGCAGGAGTGCTCAGACCCTTTGATATGACGCTGTGCTTGGGAGATCTACAGATTATTATGAGTAAGATTGTACAGTTATAATGACTGATTGTAAGATTGTAATCAGGATTTTTTTTTTAACTTGTCTGACCAGGGGACCTCATTTTCTTGTGAAGATTTACCCAGACAAAAGCACTCTGGGTCCCACTCTGAGGGGCCTTGTTTCCTGTCTGTGGGGCCTGCGTGCACAGAGACACCATAAAAACAAGAAGATACGCTCTACGCTGGGGGCACTTTCCATTGTGTTTCTTGATGTATCACCACTCCCTAGGACAGTGCCTGGCTCATAGTAAATGCTTACTGAACACAGGTTGAACAACTAAAAGTAACTATTATCGCTTGGGGAATTGTGCTAAACTTTTTAAATATATTACCTCATTTAACTCTCAAAACGATACAGAGAACTAGGTCTCACTGTTACTTGCTTCTATAGATGAGAAAACTGAGGGTTACGATAGTTCATTAATTTTCCCAAGGTCATACAGATAGGAAGGGGCAGGGCTGGGGCTTGAATCCAGGTTATATGACTCCACAGCCCACGCTGGTAACTGTTTCTCTACACTTCTTCTAGGAAAGAACAGATACGTAGATAAATGAATCCAAAACACATGCAGGAATCACTCACAGGAAGGGAACTAGCCCAAGTGGCCCCACTGAAACACCCCACTCCTCTGAGCTAACTCATCCTTGGACATGGCCTTCCAGAATACTCAGGGATAACACACATTTCCAGAACCCTCCTGGCTGCAGAGGCTGGCACACATGCCTGTGAGAACTGGAGTGTCATCAAGAACCAGTCACCAGAATCACTTGGCTTGATCTTCAATTAGTTACGTGGGGTTCTCTTTAAAAGAGTCCACACTGAACACTGAGGCATTTGGAATCAAACAGCCACAGGAACAGGGGTTAGGAGGTTGGGGGAGGCGGGGGATGAAGGCCATGGAAGCAGTTAAATAATCGCTAAGGCTTCCAATCAGGAATTAGGAGTATTTATTTTAGCACAGTAGATGGAGGCTCAGGAGAGAGGGCGTCTCAACCTCTCAATGTTCCCAGTATGTCTCCATGATGCTTCTACCCCCACTGTGGCAGACAAGAAATAACAAACTTGCCCAGGAAAGTGGACATTGATGTGGTAAAAAGCCTGGCGCAGAGATGCATTCTGAGGATCCCTCTTTGGAAACAGGAAGTTCGTCTCTCAGAAAGTGCTGAATCAGGACCCGAGCACCCAAGGGTCTCTTGAGCTCTGGCCAAAGGCTGGCAAAAGACTCCAGAGGCCAGCTCCGCCACTGGGAGCTCACCTTTGCTTCCTCCTGCTGATGCTTTCTCCATGCATTTTGTGTTGGCTCCAGGTAAGAAGTCACCTCTGACCCAGGATGGGTAGGACATTTCTTGGTCAACACGACTGCATCTCAGCAGAGGACAGTGGTTAAGAAGAAAAACTTTCAAGCCAGATTGTCTGGGTTTGATTCTGAACGCTTCCACTCTCTAAGTGTGTCTGCTTTGAGCCAGTTATTTTATTTCTCTGGGCCTCAGTGTCCCCATCTATGTAATTGGGATAAAAATGACAGCATCTCTTAAGATTATGGCAAGGACTAAAAGACAGAAGAGACGTAAGGTACTTACATGTGAGGCTCGTCTTCTTCATGACTATATGTCTTGCTGACCCTCTGGTTTTCAGATCAGCCTCGGTGTGTTTAGTGTGGCAAGACAGCCTCTTGGTATTGGATCAACTCCAGGGCACTGATAAATTCTACTTTGGGGAGCTGCAGTGCCGGGGTCCCAGTCCTGGCTGCCCTGTGAGTCCTGTAGACCCTGGATCCTAGGTCTCAACACAGGTGCCAGCCAACTTTCAGCACAGTTCCACATCAACCCCCGAAGGATGGAGATGTCACTGGAATTCCCGAGGTCTGCTGGCATCAGAATGAGACCCGGAGGGGCTCCCTATCTAGAATGTCCTCCTGCCTCTCAGAATTCCAGGTCTCAAGCATTTGCCCCACATTCTGATGGGATGTTTAGTTCTTAGCTGCAGACATACTCCAAGGACTGTCTAGAGTGATAATTGAGAATTAAAGTCATAGGCAAAGACTTGAGGACAGCAACTGTGTGTTTAAATTTATTATCCTGCTGAGTATCCATCATGTTTCAAGCCATAAGAGCCCTTAAATGATATTATTAATTCATTCTTTCAATAATAGAAAACATTTTTTCAGCAACTGGTAAAGGCCTAACATTGCAGAGATTCAAAGAATAAGACTTGGCCCTTGATTTCTGCTTTGAATGGAGGTACATTTGAAGTTAGACCCAGTATGGGACTCGGCTCATGTGTGTCCGGGGCCTGGCTATCTCCTCACCTGTCCCCTACTCCCCACCTGCTCTCAATGTGGTCTCCTTACAGCCCCAAATCCACAGTCCCACAGAGACAGTACCTCAATTTACTTTATGGCTTCCTGGCCCCAGAGGCCAAATTTATTAATGTAGATAATAATATTGACCTCACCAGCTGGTTGTGAGGCTCCAAGGACACAGTGTAGGTGAACCTGCTGGGCACGCAGAAGAAATATCATCCTCCTTTCCTTCCCTGGATGGAAACTGCCTTGTCTCTGTCACAGATCAGCACAAAATGATATTTGGTCTTGTTCTGTTCTTTCTTGCCTCTGAGTTCATGCATCTGCTTTTGCTTTTGGATTTTCAATTAGATGGAATGCATTATGGAAGCAGACGCCAATTCTGCTCATGTATCTTTATGATGTATTTCTACCGAAGACATTTCTACTGAATTAAATGGAAATGGCTCTTGGAGAATTTGCCTCTGAATGCACCCAGAATCTTCTTCTTGAGTGATGGTGTTAATAGTAATAGACAAGGGCGGGGCACTTGCTATGCTGCCCAGGCAAGGATGCTTGGTTCCAAAGCTAAACACATCTAGACCAATTTAAGGCTAAAATTGGAAACTGTCTGTAAACTAACCACGGGGTTCAGGTGGGAAGACAAGAGGCCGGGTTCCACATGTGGTCCTGATAACGTGCACAGCTCTATGTTTCCAGGGAACCTGCACTCCCTGCTCCCACCAGTGTTACAGGCTAGCGACCAAATACATCATGACACTGACATATAGCATGATGAACACAGTGAGACGACACTTGGAAGGTGGGCCACCTCTGCCAGGGGGTGCTGTGAGCAGATTAGAACGCAGGCCTCTGAGGACTCCTGCAACAGGTGACACAGCACACTCTGTACCCTTGTGGATGCTTAAAGCTGAACTGATGCACCTGACTGTTTTCATCTGGGAGTTATTTTCCTGGTAGCAGGGAAACCATGAGAGGCAGGATAGCATAGCATCTGGAGCCCGACGGCCCGGCTCTGCCACTTACACATGTTGAAAACATACCTGAGCCCTCACGTCTCCCATCCTCCATCTAACATCTATAAAATGAGGAGAATAAAAGTGCCCACTGCCTGGGGCCGCAGTGATGTGGAATGAGTGAATATGGCCAAAGCTCTCGTAACAGCAAGGAGCACAAATACCATAACCCAGTCAAAAAATGGGCAGAAGATCTAAATAGACATTTCTCCAAAGAAGATATACAGATTGCCAACAAGCACATGAAAGAATGCTCAACATCACTAATCATTAGAGAAATGCAAATCAAAACTACCATGAGGTATCACCTCACACCAGTCAGAATGGCCATCATCAAAAAGTCTACAAACAATAAATGCTGGAGAGGGTGTGGAGAAAAGGGAACCCTCCTACACTGTCTGTGTGAATGTAAACTGGTACAATCACTATGGAGAACCATACGGAGATTCCTTAAAAATCTAAAAATAGAGCTACCATATGATCCAGCAATCCCACTCCTGGGCATATATATCCAGAGAAAACTATAATTTGAAAAGTTATATGCACACCAATGTTCACTGCAGAACTATTTACAATAGCCAAGGCATGGAAGCAACCTAAATGTCCATTCCTGGGCATATATCCAGAGAAAACTATAATTTGAAAAGTTATATGCACACCAATGTTCACTGCAGAACTACTTACAATAGCCAAGGCATGGAAGCAACCTAAATGTCCATCGACAGAGGAGTGGATAAAGAAGATGTGGTACCTATATACAATGAAATATTACTCAGCTGTAAAAAGAGAATGAAATAATGCCATTTGCAGCAACATGGATGGACCTAGAGATTATCATACTAAGTGAAGTAAGTCAGACAGAGAAAGACTTATTATATCACTTATATGTGGAATCTAAAAAAGATGATACAAATGAGCTTATTTACAAAACAGAAACAGACTCACAGACTTCAAAAACAAATTTATGGTTACCACCGTGAAACATAGGGGGGTGGGAGGCATAAACTAGGAGTTTAGGATTAACATAAACACACTATTATATATAAAACAGATAATCAACAAGGGCCTACTGTATAGCACAGGGAACTCTACTCAATATCCTGTAATAACTATATGGGAAAAGAATCTGAAAAAGAATGGATAAATGTATATGTATAACTGAATCACTTTGCTATACACCTGAAACTAACACAACATTGTAAATCAACTATACCCCAATACAAAATAAAATTTAAATTAAAAAAAAAAGAAATAAAATTTCCAGAGAAAAAAAAGAAAAACCCAAAGCCATAAGTAAGCAGCAGATGTGATAGTGACAATGCTGTCTTTCAGAGACATTCCTGTCTACCTGAGATGGCACGCCCTCAGGGAGATGCGGAGGTCAGCCAGGAAGTTTGGAAGAAGGCAGGCTTCCAAGCAGGTGCTTTCCTGATGAGTGCTTTACCAAGCGGATGTGCAGAAGCCCAGCTGCCCCAGTGTCAGAGTTGAATCCACTGGCCAGTCTGGAAGGGCTGGGCACTGCCCCTCCATCAAGGCACCACATGTGCTCCTTCCCACTGTATTTACCAGCCTCTAGGACACCAAGATAGGACTTGCTCCGAATGAGAAGTGAGCAGCATACATAAAATATTAAAAAATACATCAAGAAAGAGAACTCTGGAAACAAGATTGCTCCTAGATAAAAAAGCCACCCTTGTTTTCTTAAGGAGCTCAAAATTCTCTGAATGAAGGAACTGTGGTTTGAAAGGTTACCTGTGGGAAATCTGGAGCTTTTAAAGCCCTGAGCTTTAATTAAAGCTCACTCATGGGCAACTAATGTGTGAGCTCAGAGGTCCCTTGCGTGCTCTCTGGAAAGGCAGGCCAGAAAAGGGCTTTGATGAAAGGAGAAACTCCTGAGTCCTTGGCACCCATGTGAGAGCCGTGGGCCCCCGTTCCCGTTCCCTCTCTTTAGGAAAAGTTGTAAACCCCACTCTTCAGAGACGAATGCACCCGGGCCCCCGAGTGCCCATCATTCCTGCAGTTCATGTATGATGGTTGCTGTGGTGCTACCCAAATGGACCATAGCGTGGTTGGAGTTGATGCGCTGGTAGTATTTTTTTAAATTCTCAATTATTAAAATTAAAAAAAATAGGTCCACGCTCCTTCTACAATAATCTTGTGTGTGAACCAAACGCTGCTACTTGGGGTTTCCTGCTCCACCCAGGTTGGGTTCCCCTTTTGCCACTCCACCACCTCTGTTCACGTTGTTCAGTGAGATGGTTCAGATTATTGCACCATTTAATTCTGCCTCACATGACTGTGTTTGTGAAGGCTGTTTCTATATCCTCATCCCCCTGGGGACTCCACATACTCTGTTATCAGAAGCAAAGTCAGGTAGTCATTTTCCCTCAACAGATTCACTGCAAACATTATTTTTGCTCCAGGTGTCATGGGTCTTGGGCTATTTTGTAAAACTGTCACCCGCCTTGAAAGGTGTCTGGGGAGAAAGCTCCTGTGGGCTAAATTTGGCCCAAAGACATGCTTGCTTGACCTGCTCAGTGTTTTAAAAAATCTGAACTACTTGCTGAAATGTAAAATTCAGGAGGTTTAGATGGATCAACTCAGATTCCCCTTGAAAATCAGGAGAGCCAGCAATCTGGGCCAACAAGGCAACAATTGCTGGGTCCTGCTTTCCCTGAGAGCAGACCTTCTCCAGCTCACCACGATCCCAGGGCTCCTCTGTCTTATACTCTGCCCCCTCACTCGAATTCACATCCTACTTGGTCCTTGGGTGGGGTCTTTCCAACCCAAGAAGTAAGAACTAAATAAGTGAGCAAAGGTTTATGAGTGCCTGGATTGCACTGAGAGCACCACCCCAGATCCCTAACGGCTCTGCAACTAAGGGGATGCAGGATGTTGCATCTTTGCTTACATAGCATTGATGAATACAGGCAAAGAAATAGCAAGTTCAATGACTCCAGAGTTTTGCTTCCAAATCTGCCAGTATGTTGTGAGAAAGCCCCTAAACAGAGAAGGTAAGAATGCTAGGACCAAAGCACCCAAGATTCAGCGTCTTGTTACTCCACGTGTTCTGCAACACAAACGTCGGCGTATTGCCCTTAAGAAACAGCGTACTAAGAAAAATAAGGAAGAGGCTGCAGAATATGCTAAACTTTTAGCCAAGAGAAGGAAGGATGCCAAAGAAAAATGCCAGGAACAGATTGCCAAGAGACGGAGGCTGTCCTCTCTGAGAGCTTCTACTTCTAAGTCTGAGTCCAAGCAAAAATGAGATGTTCTAAGAGAAATAAATAAGATCAGACACCAAAAAAAAAAAAAAAAAAAAAAAAGACTGGACTCTCTTAGCTAATAGGGGTGGCCATTTTTCTGATAAGAACTGGGAAATTTCTGCTGATAGTAGCTTAGTTACATAGACATTGTGTTTTTACAAAATAATAACATATTTCTTGTCAACATTTATTTACTTTTGTTTTTATTTCCTGAGTTCCAGCTCCATGATGAGCTCTTGAAAAATGACCACAGGTCCTATTCCTGGTCATCTTTCTGCTGGAGCAGATAGAAAATGGATCAGTTCTTCTATGCTGAGTCATTAATTAAGACTTTGGGGACGATCTGGTTCATTGCCAGGCCACAAGAGTGCTAATGTACTTCAGAGCTAAAGCAGAACATGGTTTGGTTTCTTCCTTCCTTTCTGCTTTAGAGAACTTCTAAAAGTTAAAGCATAATTTCCAAGCTTCCTCTGCACTTGACATTTCTTAAATAGTTTCATTTTCTAGCCCAACAACAGTGCTCTTGCTTTCCAAGGCAAATATGGCTTTTTTTTTTTTTTTTCTTTTCTCTAGAAGCAGCTGACTGGGAGAAAACCAAAGGTGAGAGAAGGCTATCTGAAGAAATATGTCATGTGCTACATACAATTTCTAGGGCCAAAATCCCTCTCTCAAGACACCAACAATTTCTATTCCTTCCAGATCTTGAAAAGGTACAGAAAATATCATAATCATATTGTAGACCAAGATTTATTTTGCTTTTTGCATTTTCCTACCTTTAAATATTTGTCATGTACAAAGAAATTAACAAAACTGTATTTTAATGGTGACTATTGAATGATGATCAGTTTTTCTTGGATCTCAGCAAATTGTGGAGGAGGTGCCACTGTGGGCTGAATGAGGATGAATTCTAACAGGAAAAGTCAGTTCTCGGGGCAAGTTACAAGTCTGCTCCACGGACAGCCATCCTGGGTCAAAGTGGCTTAGTTTAGTTTGTCAAATTATTTTTGATTGGCGAAAACATCCCCAACCTTGGTGCAGAATTGCTTTTAGAAGAGTGAAATAACAACCTGTGCTTGCTTTTTTTTTTTTTTTTTTTTTTGCGGTAGGCGGGCCTCTCCCGTTGCGGAGCACAGGCTCCGGACGCGCAGGCTCAGCGGCCATGGCTCACGGGCCCAGCCGCTCCGCGGCATATGGGATCTTCCCAGACCGGGGCACGAACCCGTGTCCCCTGCATCATCGCATCGGCAGGCGGACTCTCAACCACTGCGCCACCAGGGAAGCCCCAACCTGTGCTTTTTAAAATAACCTTTTCTCTGAGGATATAGAAACCAAACTGGAACATGTAACAGACCCTCAGCTCCAGCCAGAGCCAGCTCCCGGGGAATCGCAAAGTCAGCCAACTCCAGCTTGACATCCCCTCCTTTCTCTGTTACCTGGCAGTTAAGAAATTGCCCCCTGGAGTCACATTGTTGGGATTCAAATCCTATTTACTAGCAGTGTGACCTTGGGCAAGTTATGTAACTTCTCTGGACCATGGTTCCTCATCTGTAAAATGTAATGATAGCACCTCCTGCATGGGTTTTTGTAGGATTAAATGAGTTAGTACATATAAAGCATTTATACTAGAGCGTGGCACATGGTAAAGTCTTAAATATGTCAGATTATCTATGGAGCATCCTTTCACTCCACTGTCAGTTGGCTTCCCAGGTTTTCTTACCTGGTCTTGGATTCACCGTCTGGACATATCCCTCCCATTTCACTCCCATTACCATCAAAATCTAATATCTGCATGGAACTCTGAAGTTTACAAAAAGCACTTACACTCTAAACCTCACATACTCTTTATATCAACCCCAGGTATTATTCCCCACTCTGCTTGATTGTTTTGGACAACTTGGCATCACCTTCTCTCCTCTGTGTTTTGTCCTGTATCACAGGCCTAGAGTCCTGGGAACTAGATTTCCTAGAATTCTAACCAGCAGGTAACAGCTTTCTATCTTTGTAAGACTAACAGCAGACAGGCACGTGTAGGAGAGTTTGAAGGTGGAGGAGGAGCAGAGCCCTACTGCCCCTGAAGCCATGGGGGGTGAGCAGCCATGGGGGCTCTCCAGCAGAGAGCAGGTGGAGGGACTGATGCCAGGTGCATCGGGCATCCTTCTGCAAATTACCCCCACTGGTGCTGCAATTCCTGACTTCCTAAATGCTAGTGGTGGCTTTCCCTTTCCTTCACCCCACAGCTTCTCTAAAGACCTTATGTCCTCTAATCCCCTCTGTGAAATCCCTTCCTGTTGGAAACACCTGGAATGTTAGCCATTTTCTTGACCAAACCCAGACTGATACACTTGCTTTATATTAAATAACACACATTGAGTATGTACTATATACAAAGCATTGTTTTAAGCTTTTCACAAATTACTTATTAAATCTAACAATAATGCAGTTTGAAAAGCTGTGCTATTATCCTGATTTTTCAAATTAAAAAAATGGGGCACAGAGAGGCTATGTTACTTGTGCATGATTATTACTAGGCTCTCCCAACTCTCTTAATTTACTGAATGTTTGTTCTATGCCTGGCATTGTGCTAAATGCCTACATGAACAAAGAGTCTCAGGTTTCCCGAGGTAACACTGGTAGTTAAGAGCCAAACAAGGATTCCCATCCCTTCCCAACTCCGCATGTTTCTTTCTCTCCAACCTCTGATACCTCTTACATGGAGACAACTATCATGGGGATAAAGACAGATACACTGTTATGGTTAAGGGGTGTCTGGCTAAGAACTAGTTGTCTGCCCCGTGTTCTATGTGCACCTTACATTTTACGGAGGAAACTGTTTTATTCCAAAGAACGAGCCTGTAGTAGTGGGTCTTGAAGGCCGGGGAGAGTTTGTGATTGTCATAGAAGGAAGAAGTGGGGGTAAACAGGGAAGGGGAGAGGAAATGAAAAGAAGAGGATGTGAATGCTGTAAGAGGAGTGAAGAAAAGAATAAGGGAAAAGGATGAGGGCAGAGGAGCAAGAGGGAGGGAGAAGGACGGCAAAATGATGGGCAGCTTTTCTGATTATCAGACCTACCAGTGGCACAGAAGAGCAAGGGCAGAAAGAGAATCTCCCCACCTTCTATTTCTACCAGGGGATTCAGGTCCCTGTCATTGCAAAATTTAATAACTAACTGCATTTGCTAAAATATTCACCCCTCTGCCCTAGATTTACATCATAATCACAATCCGTGTTAGTTATTTTAGTTGCTTGATAAAAATTTGATACATTCAGATTAATGCACATATAATAAATAGTCTAATTTTATTACCTTGTATAAAGACTTCCAAAATAGATGGTATCTGTGCTTTTCTAAAGTGTAAGAAAACAGATAAGGCTTCAGACAGTCAAAGAAAGATTGCTTTCATTAAATTATGCAGTTATTGAATTTCTCCCCCTATGCTGTACTCTCCCTGGTCTCAAAGCTGTCTGCCACATGAGTAATCACTTGTGGTGGGAATTTTCCCTCGATCTCTGGATGTGATCCTTGAAAACACCATTTAAGTAATTGGGAAATTCTTTATTGAAGGCCTGCAAGCAGTGAAGATGTGTTAGAAAGAGGTCAGGCGAGCTGGTAAGTGCTGTGCCGAACTATTTGGAAAAGATGCAAGTTCTGACTCCAGTCCCTGGGATACCTTGAAGCTAAAGAATATTGATCACTGACTCTGTGCTGGGCACTTTGAAAACCCTTTCAAAGTGCGTAGGCAGGTTCATCCCTTTTTCTAAAAAAATATATAACAGATAAGAAAGCTGAGGCTTGGATCACATTATCTAAGACAGACTTAGAATGGCTACTTTGGGGATACCTTAGAGTCATGGTTCTTTATTTTAGATTAGAATGATAAACCAAACTGCCAGGCTTGGTTGAACTTTCCAGATCACCAACTCTTGAACAGATTGGCTCAAGGATGGGAATTAAGTTTGGACCTTCCACCTCCTCTGGGGTCTCTGCTCTCATATTCCTCCAGTAAATCCTCTTCTGCTTCAGCCAGCCGGGTCTGTTTCTGTTGTTTGCAACCAAAGCGTTCTGACTGAGAGAGAACAGAGCTGGGTTTGAGCCTCGGTCTTCATGAAGCCAATACTAACCCCCTGTGAAGGAAATGAGACTTGTCCTCCTGCTAACCCCACCAGGGGCCCTACATTCACATCACAAGGTCAGACCTTAGACCAGGCGAATGAGGGTAGACCAGATGTTCTCCTGGACCAACAGGGAAGACAAGACATTAGGCACCAACGGCTACTCCCCAGGACAGTGCTTCTGCCTGGTATTCTGGGCATCTCTGGACCTGCTTGCCTAAGCCTGGGGGGACAGGTGCTCCTCACTTTACTCTGATAGGAATCAATAGGCATCCCTAGTTTCCTTGGAACTGGCTTCCTCCACTGCTCACGCCAAGCAAAATGGTCCGGGAGAGGGATTATGCTCTCTGTCCCCTTCGCTCACTGGCATTTCCTGAGGGTACTTGGCATCATCTCGGTGCCCCTTTCCCCCTGCCCAGGCCTGCATTCCAGGAGAAGAGATCTCACCCAAGGTCACCCCAGTGCCCACTCCCAGAACAAAAGCTACTCATCCTGCCTCCTCTTTCTTTGGGGCCTGAAGCTATGCAGATCCCGGGTGACAGTAATACAAGTGTAGTGGTGAGATGAAGGGAGAGGATAATCCCAAAGAGCCCAGGGCTGGTTTGGCTTTATCTAGTGTGTTGCATTCCCTCCTAAGAGTGACACTTTGAGAGAGGATTTTCCAAACTGGGTGCATTCAGCAGGCTGCCTGATGCTCACTGGGTCTAATAACCAAGTGGCAGAGGATTGGGCAAAAGATTAAGAAGAATTGTCAGTGGGGCGACATGCTAGTTTCCATCACACATTCGGAGGGCAAGTGTGGCGATGAGGAGGAGGTACACTTAGTGGCTGAGGTTCCAGAGGACAGAACTAAGAAAGAAGGATGGGAATTAAAAGGGGGAAGATCTTGGTTTACTATGGGGACACATGTTATAATTAGGGCTGCCTTCTCTGGTACTGAGAGTTCTGTCCCTTTAAGTATCTGAGCAAGAGGAGGAGATGTCTGCCCAGGGATGCTGCTGGAGGGACTCCAGGCTCTAGAAGAGAAGATCTGATCATATGATCCCTGAAGTCCCTCTCTCTTGAAGATTCCAGGATTACAATGTACTTAAACGTTGATGGACAATAGGGGAGTAACTAAATAAACTGTTCTATCCATGTGCGGAAATCTTGACAGCCTCTAAAAAGAATGAATCAGAGCTAAGGGTGCTAACACAAAACCAAACTTACAGCATACTGTAAATTTGAAAAAGCAAGCTGCAAAGAGATATTTCCATGTAATACTGTACATTTTGGAGGATATGTGGGCACATGCATACAAACATGCAAACACACACACACACACGTCAGGGAAATTAATACAAGATATAGTTGAGGAGTCTGGGACTGGAAATGGTAGGTGAGAGGAGTTTAGACTCATTTGCAATGTTTCTCTTCTCTTTTCTTTTTATTTGTTTAAACAAGGAGAATATATTAATGTACTACTTCTGGTATTAAAAATGAAAGGAAAATTGCTAATGGCTATGAGGTTATAAAAATGAAAGGAAAAGTGTTGATAGCTATTTCTCCCAGTTAAGGAGTCTGAAGTTCCACCTTGATGGTTGGTTGGTTGGTTCATTCATTCCTCAATAGCCATTGAATGGCCCCTGTGCGCTGGCAGTGTAAAGGAGACAGGGTATGGTGGAAAGACAGATGGAGTTCTCCCCATCAAGGAGCTGATGGTAGAGGAACCAGGAACTACAATAGAGTGTGGCGAGCACACAGCCCAGGCAGGAAGCATCAGGATCAACTTCCCAGAGCCTGAGGACTGAGGCCTGGGGCAGGGGATCCTAGAGTGGGGGATAAGTATTCTGGGTACAAGCAACATTATGTGGCAAGGTCTAGAGTGACCAGAAGGGCAGCCTATTTGAGAACATGAAATAAGGTTGTTATGGTTGCTGGGAGGTAAGTGGGACAGGAAAAGATGAAGCTAAAGATATAGGCAGAATGCAGATGCTAGAGGGACTTACGGGTCACGTTTAAGAGTTTAGACTTTAGCCTAAGTCAGCAGGGAGTCACTGAAGAATTATAAGCAGATGAGAGGTTGAGGGTGGAACTTCCGGCTCGCTAAAGGCGGTTTCCGGGCCGGGTGGCTCTGGGTAGTCCTCAGAACACAGCACATAAGCTTTCTACTTACATCAGTCTGGATTTCAAAGAGGTACAACCAAATCAACTTGTAATTATCTGTATGAAGATTAATTGCTTTGTGGATAACCTGTGGCAACTGCAAAACGTTAACCCATAACTGATCTTCCATTCTTGCACAGGACAGTGATGGCTGCCTTTCTGTCATCAGTCACCAACTCCCCTAGGCCTGCAAACTCATTCTAACACTGGATGGAGCCTAACCAAATCCAGAAGGAAAATCTCTGCCCAAAATGATTAAAATAATGCATAAGAAAGCCAAGTGGAAATGACTGCTCATTCAAGGGAATGCCCACGGCAGGAACCCATCACATTCCTGAGGAGTCAAATGTCCACGGTTGATTCAGCGCAGCCACGCAGGAAACAGGGGACAGGGAAGGGGCTTGGTTCTTGGCGTCACTGCACTGCTGTACAATGGAGTCCTGGTTGCTCACTAGATCCCTGATGTTTGACAGGTCACTTAATCCCTGGGCAACAGTCTCTGCATCTGATATCTAACATGGATGATACAGGGAAAATCTATGCAGTTTTAGAGTCAAAAGTCAACAGGCATGCTGAGAATTGGGAATCAAGCATAGTCAAAATTACACCTGAAAACTAAAAACAACAAAACCTTACATCCTCTTTGAATTGTGAACACCAGGCACTTGGAAGCCCAAAAGATTCCATAATTTTTTCTTTTTCTTTTCCCATATTTTCCTGATTACTGGAGGTGAAGGTCTAGTCTGAAAGGCTGAGGGAGACATGGTGAACAGGGTGAGGGGCAGGGAATGTAGAGGTGAGATAAATGCAGGTTTCTCTCTTACAATCCACATCTGCTTTCATTCAAGTAAATTGAATGTGTACGATGATTCAGCTCCATTGTACCACTGTAGCTATTACAACTACTTAAAAGTTTTTTGTTGTGGGGATAAATAGATATATATGAATTACCCAGCATATCTTATGTGTTTTGGGGCCTCTCCTTCTGTCTATTGGTCATAGATAATTGAGAACAGACCGCTCATCCCTGCAAACAAATCACTCTAGAATGGACCTTAAAGAACAGAGCTGGAAGTTTCTTTAAAATCATCTAAACTGAATTGCTGAATTTATGGAGGAGGAAACTGAGGCCAGGGAAGGGAGTGATGTACCAGAGCCACGCTGCTGGTAAGTGACAGGGCTGGGACGAGGTCCCAAGTCTACTGACCGTCATATCTCCGATTCTACCAGGCGGAGCCTCCACAGGAGGCTGGCTCTATCCATCCAGGGAATGAGGCAACCCTCTCCAACCCTAAGTCTACAAAACCTTTCTCAAAAGTCATGCTCACTGTAATGTAAAGAGCAGAGTCTCTAGTTACTGTTGAAGTACTTGAGAGTAGGAGTGGGGGGATTATGAATTCGGAGACTTGAAGCTTCCTAGGAAGCTGAGGGGATGCTGCAGTATCCTTGACTTCATGGATGTCTAAGTACTTTTTATAAACCCTCCTTGTCCCCAAATTTCATCCCAATTATTATAAATAGGTCCGCTCTGCAGGTTTCTATAAAAACCCTCCTCTCTCAAGCCCACTGCGTGGACAGGGCCCACTAAGATCTACTCCAGATGAAACATCCAGGCAAGTGGCATCCTCCCTGAGGAATGGGGCAAAGACTGGTCAGGACACAGGTGGCTTCATTGTGATGAGTTATCCAACCAAAAGGGAAGCAGCTCGATGTCTTCTTGGGCCTCTACAACCTCAGCTCAGGCTAGCGCACGATTTCCCTGAGGATGGCAAGAGCAAAACTGAACATTTCTCTCAAACTTCAAGAGTCTGTACTCCAGGTGGCAATGCCTCTTTCCTACTGGGCGTGTGTCATGTCGGTTGACTGGCTCCTTGATGCCAAACACCTGCCTGAAAGTGTGTAATACTTCCAGATGTTTCTTAATATCCAGCATGCTCCAGCTACGGCTCTTTCTATCCATTTGAACACCGCAGCTCTAGTACTAGGGTCGCACCCTTGAAAACATATTCTGATCACTCACGGGAAGTGGGGATTGGTAGATTTAGGAAGTGCGAGGGAAGGGCTCTAGTGTCAGGCAAACAGAAGGTCAAATCCTGATCCTCCACTGACACAACCAGTAAGTCCCTTTGCCCCAGTTCCTCATTTGTGAAACAGGAACATGGCAGTAACCTCCCAGAGTCATTACACAGATGTGGTCATACATGCAAGGCTCCTAATAAAAGAGGGTGACACAGTAGGTACGCGGTGAGGAATGGATTTTCTCAGAAGAGCCAGGGGAGGTTCCATCTTGCTCACCACTGCATCCCAGCACTTAGCACATGGCAGGAGCTCAATAAATATGAATAAGGGAGGGAATGTATGAATACCTGAATGGCCCTGTAGGTACTTAGAAAGTCCTTGAAATCTATGTGAGAACTCAATTCATTACACTTAAAAACTTAAAACCGCTTCAAAGCTGAACCACCGAAAAGCCCTCTTCCACTACCACTTGAACTGAGTCCACTGCATCTTATTGTGCTGGCCTCTTCATGCCACTTGTCCTCTCCAGTTTCCAGCCCACAGGAAGGGGGGTGTAGAGGGGCCCTGTTACCTTCTCAGCCATTAAATACTGGGGTGCTCTGCTCACTCAGCCTGGGGAGCTGCAGGTTCAGACAGCAATGCAGACATAGCTGCACTTCAACATGGATCTCCTGTCTGGAAGGGCCCCTCATTAGCAGCAGCTGATGCAGTCTCACTCGGTACCCCTTGGAAGTATGTACGAAGGCACTGCAAGGACCACCCCTCACAAAAGCACCCAAATCTGGCCCTGGCAGTTAACGTCCTGCCAGAATTGAGAGGAAAGTGCTATCTCTCACTAATCAAATGAAAATGAAAAGGATCCATTAATGGCCACCTAAGCTCTGTGGTTGAAAGGAAGTAACCTGCTGACCCAAAAGTCCATTCAGCCCCCCACATACCCCTGATCCAGAAGTGCAAAGTCAGTACCTACCCAAAGGCTGAGCCATCTTTTTTCTACTAAATGGTTCCTGGTTTGATAAGCAGAATGCTGTCCTCCGAACAACATCCTCAACTCTCCACTCTGACTCCTGCTGACAACCACCAAGAGACACACATCATTGTTTGTTACTCTATAGATAGTTGAAGTCCCTAAGTTTCAAAAATCTGAGAGCAAGAAATGGGAGTCAGTAGATGAAATTGCAGTGACATATTTTTCCTAAATAAATGGTTCTCATAGGAAGCTGCTGTGACGGTCACAAAGATATGAAGAAACTTGGAAGCAGTTCAAACTGGGAATTGTTATTTTCTATCCATTGTATGCTTGCAGAGTATAAAATAACCAGAAAGTGGTGATGGGTATTAATCATAATAGGTTAGATTAATTGAACTCTTTCTATGTGCCAGGCATGGCTACAAGCTCTTTACAAGTATTGATTCATTTTATTCTCCTAATTACCTGCTGAGAAGTAAAGAGAAGTTACACAGCTCACTTGAAGTCACAAGGTCTTTAGTTGCAGAACTGGGTTAAAAGATACAAATAATGTGAAAACCCAACAGAATTAATTAAAACAAGATGAGTGACATAAGGATTGCAGCAGAACCCCAAAATGCAGGACTACAATGAAAATTTCTATTGGTAGCACATAAAAGCAAAATGAACACTGGAAAACTGCATGAGTGATGAAAGTAATAAAACAAGAAGATGTCTAAGAAGGCAGGTAAATGCCAAAGCAACACATGACAATATCAGAACACACAATACTCACAGAGGGCAGAGAGTCTAAGCATTATCTGTATTAGGGGGAAACAGAATCAGTAAACAAAGATAATGTAAATTTCTCTTGGCTAAAATGAAAAAAGAGAAACAAAAAGCAAACAAAAAAGATTAATCATAATTGTAAGATTAAATGATCTTACTGTATTCCAAAATCAGTTAAAAGAAATCTTTTCCTGGATACAGCCAGCTAAATTTACTAAATCAAGGATTAATAAGATTACTTTTAAGACAATTAGTAAAATACTTTTACTCATAAGAAATTAAGTTAGAGCCTCACCAATCCTACATCAAAACAAATTTCAAATACAGGTATCTCTGCCTTTTGAAAGTTTGCTTTACACCCCTTCACTTCTTTGAAAGACCTACATTAGTACCTGCTTTCACTAACTGAAAGAAATACGAAGAGGATTTTCACTTTTGCAAAAAGAGGCAAAAAGCAAAAATAGCATCTAGTGTTTGTTTTTCAGGGAGGCTTTATGCACCTCGACCAGAATGACACCACCAAGCTCTTTAAAGCCCAGGGAACTATACCCAGCACCTCAACATCAAGACACCATAACTTTGAACTGTGTCTGTGAGCATCTGTGCTTTATCTTGATTTATTTTGTGTATCCATTAGCAAGATATGTCCTAAGATAACTGCTCTTTGCTTTATGCCATTTTGGCTTATGAAAGACTTGAAAGAAATGCTCTACCTTTGGAGAGTGGGGGAAACCTGTAGTTTAAAGAGTTAATTTTAAAATGAGCCATGTATAAGCTTGGGGAAAAAACTGTATTAGTATTGTTTGGATATTTGGATGAAGAACATTTTTTCTTTTGACTTAGAGCAAAAAGTAATGGGAGGGACTTCCCTGGTGGCGCAGTGGTTAAGAATCCGCCTGCCAATGCAGGGGACATGGGTTCGAGCCCTGGTCCGGGAAGATCCCACATGCCGCGGAGCAACTAAGCCCGTGTGCCACAACGACTGAGCCTGCGCTCTAGGGCCCGTGAGCCACAACTACTGAGCCCGCGTCCCACAACTGCTGAAGCCCGCGCGCCTAGAGCCCGTGCTCCGCAACAAGAGAAGCCACCGCAACGAGAAGCCCGCGCACCGCAACGAAGAGTAGCCCCCGCTCGCCACAACTAGCGTGCCTAGAGCCCGTGCTCCACAAGAGAAGCCACCGCAATGAGAAGCCCACGCACCGCAACGAAGAGTAGCCCCCGCTTGCCGCAACTAGAGAAACCCTGTGTGCAGCAACGAAGACCCAACATAGGCAAAAATAAGTAAATAAATATATAAATTTATATTAAAAAATACCATTATAAAAAAAAAGTAATGGGAAACAAAATCACAAAAGAAAACATCAATGGATTTGACTAATACAGTTTAAAATTTATATCCAAAACAACCTAATCAAAATTTAAAAGCACAAGAGCAATATTTCTTACAAAAAGTACAGCAATAGATTACTATTAAAAAGAAATTAGAGATAGCTATTTTTGCATTTTAATAGGGAAGCAATAATCATTTACAAATATATGAATAAAAAACTTACAAAACAAAAAAATATATATACCCATAAACATTTTGGAAATGTTCACATTCCCTAGTAATCAACAAAATGCAAAGTAAAACTGCAGTTTTGCTTTTGGGGCAAAACAGAGGAGAGAGCAGTTTGTTTCTTAATTGTTGGTAAGTCAGTTCTTTTCTGGAAGCCAGTTCTGCACTGGATACCAAGAATACTAACAGTGTACAGATTTGACCCACCAATTCAACTCCTAGAAATGTATCCCATGCACCAATAAAACAAGTGCATCAAGGGGTATTCAGGAGGACTTCTCCAATCCAGGATGCTCCATCTGCTCTGCTCTAGATTAGTTTAAATCCTACCATCAACCTCAGTCCTCACAGGTGTTTTGACCTTCTGAATTTGTGGATCATGTTCCCAAATGTCATCTTATTTAATTTTTGAAACAACTCCCTGAGGAAGGTATTATTATCATTATCCCCACTTAAAGACACTGGAAGACAAAAAGGGCAGGTCAATGTAGTCTGAGTTAAAGGTCACAGAAAGTTTTCTCTGCTGGCTGAAATCATGCCACGAAGACATGAAAATATAATGACAGAATGGGAAGCACGGATCACCTAGACCAAATCCTTTCTCTTAAAAATTAAACAATTGGCTTTCAGAGAAGGGAAGGTTCTTACTGAGGTTCACGTGGTGATTCTGGAACACTCTTTCTCTTGCACTAACTCATTGGAAAGCACAAACATTCCTGGGAAGGAGGGTCTGCTCTCAAACTCTTCTCTTTTCTGTTTGTTAGATTATTAGCTAAAACACACGCATTTTAGAAGTTGGAAATGGGACATGTGATGGGTCACTTGTGATGGAGAAATAGGAGGTTAAGGAAGCTCTGAAAAAGGGTCTGGGAATCTCCCAACATTCCACCCTTGCACAGGAGGGCTCTGGTCACACAGTGATCCTGGGCGTGGGTAAAGAAGTAGGAACAGAAGAAAGAGAGAACCAATCCCAACTGCTCACTCCTCTACTCAGATCAAGGCAGGCTCTGATATCTCCCGGGACTAAGAATTCCTGGTTCAAGTAGCTGTGTTGTAGACCTACAGCTGCCATTTCAGGCCAACCAAGTGCCTGTTGGCCCCTGAGATTTCCCTGGAAGGACCCTGGACAGCGTTCCACCAGCATTCCAAAGAGAAAAACCCATCAGACCCTCCCTAAACAGAGATGCTAACAGGGCAAGTACAAATGTCTCCCTGGAGAGTCCATGGGGAGCTTCACTGGGAGATTTTAAACCTGATCTCAGCCTCTCTCCTTGGCTGCTCTGAATCCACTTGGTAGTACATTGATGAAATCCTTCATTATTTAAAAGAAGAGGCTCTGAAGAATTGGTTGGAGGAGCTAATTCAGGTCTGGAAGATGAGTCAGGTTTGGCTTTTACTGTCAGGCGTCCTCACAGTTGATAAGAGCAGATGGGTCTTAATGAAGCCAGATTCCACCTGGAGCACTTCAAGTCCATTTCCTGTTGGCTGGGGCCGCAATTCCTCCATCAGTTCCTTTGGGGATACTTTGCCAAATACCTGCCCTGCCACTCACCCTTAGCCTCCGCCTTGGCCTCCGCTTCCAAGCTGGGGAAGGCTGGCCCCATCCATGACAGCATGCCCTTCCCTCCAGGCATCCGCCTCCTGCTGAGCCCAGGTCTCCACTCTGGAGAAGGAGAAGGTGTCCTGTGGGTTCCCTCCCTGCCCCTCTCAACTCCCCGACTCCACTACCAATAACCCACCCACCTACCCTCCCACCCCAGTGAACAGACTAATTCGGAGTTGTGTACAGCTATGGGTCTCAGCCGCAGTATTTCCACAGGCAGTAATTTGTTACTAATAAAAGCAAATGTTCTGAAGTTTGTGAATGATTTCCTTTCTATTTTTTTTTTTTTTTTTACACAGGAGTGGATTCAAGGTTATATCGATAATAAAATCTCTTACCCCTGTGCCTTCTGGTGCATTTTTTTCAGGGACGGAAGATGGAGCTCCCAGCCCCTAGGGGCACAGCGCACACTCCACCCACCCCCTGGGCTGACCAGCGGGCACCACTGGTTTGGAGCTTTGTGAGGCCTCATAGATCCAGAACAGGGGACAGGCAGGTCTGACCCGTCGCGAGCACTCCTGCAGCCTGGCTGCCTGTGGGGCAGTGACCAGGGTAACAAGACCCCAGGCAACTGCAAGGACCTCAAGGTGGCTCGCGTTGCTGCTCAGGTGCGGGGAGGGGAACCCATCAGCACCTCTGGCTCTTCCGAGAAAGGACATTTGGACATATCTGGAGTGACCGGCTGAGTATCACACTGCTACCCTTAGTTCCAGATCCTTCACTGCACCCCCAAGTTCTGCCCAGGTACCACGTTAAGTCAACCAACTAGCCAAGGAATGTGCCTTTTTCCAAATTAACACAAAACCACAGACACACGTGCAAATAATTCTAAGAGCTAATTCACCGAGAAGTTACGATGTGCCAGACACCATTTTCCGTGTATTCATTCATTAATAAACCCCTCAAATCTGGGGCATAGGTATTGGGATGACATTCACTTATGGGTGAGGAGAGGGAGGTACAGGGAGGGTCAGTAACCTGTGCAAGGTTGGAGAGAAAGAACCGGATGATAACCCATCAGTTCTCCTTCTCTGGGTCATCACGTCTTCTGGGAGGGTCCCAAATAGCAATAGCCCCCACTTGTAGATCCCTGCTGCATGCCAGAAGCTATTTCAGGTATTACAATTTCCATATTCCAGAAGGGGAAACTGAAGATTTGAAAAGTTAAATGACTTACTCAAGATCACACAGAAAGTGATGAAGCAAGAATTTAAGGTCGAGCCTTTTTCTAACATGCCGCGCTGCATCCCAGAGGACATTTTCCTTTGGAAAATGGAGAGCAAAAGGAAAGGGGAGATCCATGGAGATTAATCGCAAAAGGAAATATCCTCATAGGGCAGTCCTGGTTGCCTCCTACTAACGAAGACCCAGAAGAAACACCCTTCTCTCCTGTCTTTGTTCCCTCCGCCAGCATCTGCCAGTTAGGCAGAACCTGGGAGCTTACTTCCTTCCCATGTGAAGTGCAGGTTCCAAGTTAAGTACAAATCTTTGCAGCGTTTCCCTCTTCCTTCCCCTCCTCTTCTGTCTTGGAGCATAACGCTGTTCATTACCATCCCTGTAACCTCTCCAAGATAAGCACTGCCAGGAGAAACCATTGTCTTGTCAGAAAAGTCCATTAAGGCTGTCAGGCTCCCTAACAAATCAATCAGGCACCAGGAGGCCTTTCAAAACAATATCGTTTGCTATTCAGGCGGAAACAAATAACTTTCCCAGGTGAGCTGCAGAGGCGCGGGCCACGGGCCAAATTGCGCCACGGTCTCAGGAAAGAGCTGACATTTTCCACCAACAAATGGCACAGGGTGTGCTTATCTCTCCTGTATTAAAACAAAACCACCCTTTTCTTGACCCCTCTTTCCCCATCAGCTAGTCCCCGGTTCTCTGTGGGTCCGGACTCACCGTCACCAATTTCTTTCCTGCTGTTTTCTATTGCACCAACTCCAATCAGACGTTCCTTCACCCTCCCCTGAGACTGCCCTTCTCAAGGTCATCAAAGACCTCCGTGTGGCTACGTGCCATGACCGTTTCTCAGTCCTCACTCGGCTTCCTTGACCTAGCAGCAGCAAGTGATCACTCTCTATCTTTGTCAGAGATACTAACTGCTGTAATAGCCAGTCCCCAAATCTCAGTGGCTGAAAATCGTAAAGGATTATTTCTCACCTGTGACACATTCCGGAGTGTGTGTGTGTGCGTGTGTGTGTGTGTGTGTGTGCGCGCGCGCTGGGGGTACAGCTCCACAGGGTCATTAGGGGACCAGATCCTCCCATCCACAGGCTCCACTCTCCCCTGAGGCCATGGAGAGCAGGAGATGTTGTTGGCCAGGCCTGGAGGTGGCATACCTCATTTCTCACCTGTGACACATTCCGGAGTGTGTGTGCGCGTGTGCGTGTGTGTGTGTGTGTGTGTGCGCGCGCGCGCTGGGGGTACAGCTCCACAGAGTCATTAGGGGACCAGATCCTCCCATCCACAGGCTCCACTCTCCCCTGAGGCCATGGAGAGCAGGAGATGTTGTTGGCCAGGCCTGGAGGTGGCATACCTCACTTCCACCCGCATTTCACTGTCTAGGACTCAAGGCACATGGATACACCTAATTTCAAGGGAAGGTGGGAAATATAGTCTAAATCTGTGCCCAGGAAAAAGACGAATTGCTTTGGGAGCATCTTACTAGTCTCATCCATGCTCCAGCCAAACTTTCTTCACTTTATTTCCAGATACTTTATGCTCTTGCTTTTTTCCTAATGCACTGGCTATTTCTGCTCAGTCTCCTTTGCTTGGCCCAGATCTTCCCTCAAACATCTGAATATGCCATGGCTTAAAAGAGGAGCTGTATACCAACAATTCTCAATTTATTTCCCCAGTCAGACCTTTCTCCCAAGCCCTAAACTTGAGTACCCAATTGCTTACTTCATATCTCCACTTGAATGCTAGAAGACATAGCAATGGATTATTCTAAAGTGAATGCCCAGTATTCCTTCCCAAATCCACTCCATCCACAGCCTTTCCAACTCAGGCAATGGCACCTCCATCTTTCTAGCTTGGGCCCAAAACCTTGGCGCCATCTTAGACTCCTTTATTTCTCTCACATCTCAAATATAACATACCAAGAAATCCTGCTAGAAGACCTAAATAGACATTTCTCCAAAGAAGATATACAGATTGCCAACAAACACATGAAAGAATGCTCAGCATCATTAATCATTAGAGAAATGCAAATCAAAACTACAATGAGGTCTCACCTCACACCGGTCAGATTGGCCATCATCAAAAAATCTAGAAACAATAAATGCTGGAGAGGGTGTGGAGAAAAGGGAACCCTCTCGCACTGCTGGTGGGAATGTAAGTTGATACAGCCACTATGGAGAACAGTATGGAGGTTCCTTAAAA
>NC_041214.2:28008034-28051425 GCF_002837175.3 Physeter macrocephalus
ATGCTAACACATATATATGGAATCTAAGAAAAAAAAAAAGGTCATGAAGAACCTAGGGGTAGGACGGGAATAAAGACACAGTCCTACTAGAGCATGGACCTGAGGATATGGGGAGGGGAAAGGGTAAGCTGTGACGAAGTGAGAGAGCGGCATGGACATATATACACTACCAAATGTAGGGTGGATAGCTAGTGGGAAGTTATAAAGCAGAAACTAACACACCATTGTAAAGCAATTATACTCCAATAAAGATGTTTTAAAAAAAAAAAGAAATCCTGCTAGCTCTACCTTCAAAACCTACCCACCAAATAAATAAATAAATAAATAAATAAATAAATAAATAAATTCCACTAGTTCTCACCTCCTGTTAGACGTCACCAGCCTTCCCAGCTGGATTATTGCAGTGTCCTCCTCCCTGGCTTTCCTGATACTGCCTGCATCCTCCTACAATATATTCTCAATGCAGGAGCCAGAGAAGTCCTACCAGAGGTAAATCAGTTCATTCCACTCCTCTGCTCCAAACCCTGAAATGGCTCCACTTCACTCAAAAAAACAAACAAAACAAAAAACTGAAGTTCTCACCAGAGTCCACAAGCCATGCTTGATCTTCCCCACTCCCATCTAGCCTCCAGCCTTTCCTTAAACAATTAGGCAAGCTTCCACCTCCAGGCCTGGTACTGACAATTCCCTCTGCTTGAAATACACCCCCCCCCCGCCCCCCCGCCCCATGACACACAGCTCATCCCCTCCTTCCTTCAATATCACCTTCACAGTGAGGCCACCTGATGCTCCCAAGCCACCTCCCTGCTCTGCCTTCTCAGGTTTCTTTCCCTTTTCATTTTTTTTGTCTAACCTACTATATAATTTACTTATTTGCTAAATCTCTTGTTTATTGTCTGTGTCTTGTTCTCACCTATGTCAGAATGTGAGCTTTACAAGGGCACAGAGCTCTTTTTGGTTTACTGATTTGTATCCTAAGTTTCTAGAACAGAGCTGACCACATAGTAGGTGTTCAATAATTTTTTTTGCATAAACAATTAGTATTTCACAACACCAAAATGTATAGAGTAGTCACAGTTACTCTCAGAGTGGCCAAGATTTTGACTTCCCATGCCTCTGTTTCAGTCCTGTCAACGAAAAACCTTCCTGGCTGCCCACTGAGTACAAACTCCCAGGTTGGCAGAGAACGTGCTCCACATTTTTGTCCCATTGCTTTTTCTTGCTGTGGCTCCCACTTCCTCCATACGTGAGGCCTGTGTGCCAGGCAAAGGGACCCGCCCCCCCGCCCCATGACACACAGCTCATCCCCTCCTTCCTTCAATATCACCTTCACAGTGAGGCCACCTGATGCTCCCAAGCCACCTCCCTGCTCTGCCTTCTCAGGTTTCTTTCCCTTTTCATTTTTTTTGTCTAACCTACTATATAATTTACTTATTTGCTAAATCTCTTGTTTATTGTCTGTGTCTTGTTCTCACCTATGTCAGAATGTGAGCTTTACAAGGGCACAGAGCTCTTTTTGGTTTACTGATTTGTATCCTAAGTTTCTAGAACAGAGCTGACCACATAGTAGGTGTTCAATAATTTTTTTTGCATAAACAATTAGTATTTCACAACACCAAAATGTATAGAGTAGTCACAGTTACTCTCAGAGTGGCCAAGATTTTGACTTCCCATGCCTCTGTTTCAGTCCTGTCAACGAAAAACCTTCCTGGCTGCCCACTGAGTACAAACTCCCAGGTTGGCAGAGAACGTGCTCCACATTTTTGTCCCATTGCTTTTTCTTGCTGTGGCTCCCACTTCCTCCATACGTGAGGCCTGTGTGCCAGGCAAAGGGATCCACCACACCTTTATCCCCCTGCATCTCTGCTTCTGGCTTCCCTTCTCCTTTTGAATGAAGCCTCTGGGACCCAGTCGTCTTTCAATGGCCATTTCACGAATTACCTCCCATAACAAAGGTGAACTGAGACCACATTAGTCTTTAAAGGCCACGGTGGACTTTAGGGCATCTCTCATGTCAGCTTCCTCACTAAGTAAATGTTTAGAGGGCAGGGCCTTTGTTATATTCACCTCAATCAAAAAGGATAGGGCTTTAAACTCATTTATCTCCCTTTGATTTAAGAGAAGTTTTACTCTGTGTAAGGATGGGGGACCTAGAGGCAAGCAGGTCACCTTCCCCGACTTCAGGGTGGTCCCTGTTGGGAGAGGAGAGAGCTAGATGAACAAGCAATTCCAAGGTCATACTGTCAAGGTCCCAAAGAGGGAAGTATTGTGTGATGGGCCAGTGGGATGGGGGAAGGAGCTGGGAAGGCTTAGCAGGAGGCGGTGCCTGACCCAAGGCCTGAAGGTGGGGTAGGTGTTGAAAAGAAGAGACAGGTGTGGGGGGAGCAGGCATTCTAGAATAGAGATCAGTGAGGGACTCAGTAATATTTGTTCAGTTCAATCTTTGAGAAATGTTCTGTCTTTGATGCTCTTTCAAATGTTTGAATATATACATACAATGCCTTAATGAGATTGAAGAATTACTCGGATGCCTTAGAACCGGGGTCCCCAACCCCCGGGCCATGGACTGGTACCAATCCATGGCCTGTTAGGAACTGGGCCACACAGCAGGAGGTGAGCGGCAGGCGAGCGAGCGAAGCTTCATCTGCTGTTCCCATCACTCCCCATTGCTCACATTACCGCCTGCACCATCCCCCCGCCCCGCGCCCCCCGCCCCCGTCACCCTGGTCCATGGAAAAATTTTCTTCCACGAAACGGATCCCTGGTGCCAAAAAGGTTGGGGACAGCTGTCTTAGAACCAGACACACTTTTAAAAAAAAATAATAGGGGCTTCCCTGGTGGCGCATTGGTTGCGCGTCCGCCTGCCGATGCAGGGGAGCCGGGTTCGCGCCCCGGTGTGGGAGGATCCCACGTGCCGCGGAGCGGCTGGGCCCGTGGGCCGTGGCCGCTGGGCCTGCGCGTCCGGAGCCTGTGCTCCGCAACGGGAGGGGCCACAGCAGGGGGAGGCCCGCATACCACAAAAAAAAAATAATAATAATAATAATAATAACAGGATCTTGCATTTCAAAATAGCCTTTTTAACACTTCCAGATGCTTTCACATCCATGATACATTCTGGTTTTTGTTTTTCACTACTGTTCTGTAGACATAAAGAACATGGTAATAACACTCCCATTTCACAGATTTAGAAATAAACTTGGAAATGTTGTATGGCTTGCTAACATAGACAAGCTAATTGTTTTAAACACAGGTCCCCCCTCTTCCCCTCTTAAGACTTTCTGCTACATTTGGGGGTCATTACCTGGAGTCTAAGGATGGAGTGGTTTAGGGGCTCCATGAATCCCTTAATACTTAAGCGAAATTCTCCGAGCATTTTTCAGGGCACTAAGTTCTCTATATTTCATTAGATATCACAGGGACTGCGATTTTAAAATGTGTACAAACTATTGTACCGTACTACGGTCAAGGCATGATGACCTTGACCAAGGACGAACTTGGGACTGGTTCATACAGCTTCTTCCTAGAATGAAGCTCCAGGGGAAGAAGAACAGGCTACATGTAGAATACAGACTTCTCTGAGCTGAACTGCCTTCATGCCTGCACTAAAGGTCTCCTAGGAAGGACCTGGAAATAGTCACCAGCTGCTCCAATCCGAGCATAATAATGCCCTTCAGCCAGAACTTGAACTCTATTTGTGTACAGTGTTTGGGTTCAATGCCACTAAATTTAAAAGACCGTTGCAATTTCTAACACCCATTGTCTGATTTGGATGAAATGTCATTGAAGTCTAATTAAGTGACTGCTAGAGGCAAACTTTGCTGGGTCCACCTGATGGTCAGGTACTGTTTAGTTTGTTCATCCCTGTGGGTCTCTGGAGAACAACTTTGGAGTGTCTCAGATTCACCTGCAGTGCTTGTTAGCCATCTAGCTGTCCACAGCTCATCCAAGCCCACTGACCCCATCTCTGGGAAGGCCAGCTGTGGGCAAGCGTGGGGACTCTGGGATGGAAGGAGATAATTGGGAGAAAAGATGTCAGTGTGTCCCAGTCATCCCTGGTGACAATAACCAACTGGGCAGGAGCCTGAGTGGCTCCAAGTTTGAAAAGCACCCAGCTGATTGGAAGCACTGATCTATTTGGTGGTTTTCAAATCTGGCTCTGCATCAGAATTGCCTAGAAAGTCTCAAGACAATTCTGATTCCCAGGTACACTTCAGACCTACTGAGTTGAATTCTTTAAGGAGGAAACACATGAATGTGAGTTTTAGGTCTGTAGGTGACTCTGATATTCAGGCAAGGGCATGGATGACTAGATGTAGGATTACTCTGATGAATTAAGCCTGGACAGCCACAAAGACCATGCAATTTGTATGTGGTAGACTGATTTTCCACTTCTGGCCCTGATGCCCTTGTGGAAACTTGAGAGAAAGGGAGGGAGTTAGCATCTAGATGGAAGATGAGCAGGCAATAAATCATTGCACCTGTGGGGTTTGATCAGGTCTTGGCGAACCAGACCTGGGTATCAGATGAGAATCAGACCTGGGAACCAGAAACAGACCTACCCGGGAGCTGACAGAGTCAGGCAAGTAATCGAAAGCCCCTGTGTCTCTGTTTATTCATCTCTGAATTGGGGATAATATTAACTTCAGCCTAATGCGATTGTTCAGAGCAGGGAGTGGGCATACTACCACCCATAGGCTAAATTCAGCCAGCCTGGTTTTTTAGCCCACAGGCTAAGAATGGCTCTTATATCTTTAAATGGTTACATTTTAAATGGTTATATTAAGTACCTACCTAACAGCTTTGATGTTACCTTTTGACCTGCAAAGCCTAAAATATTTACTGTTGGGCCCTGTAAGAAAGTTTGCTGACCCCTGGTTTAGAGGGTTAAATGAAAGAATTGATGTGAAATGCCTGGCATGTATTACATGTTATTTACAAGAACTTTCAGGATCTGAGACCTCCTCCTGGCTGGCAGCCAGGAAGAAAGAAGGGACATCAGTCCTACAGCCACAGGAAGTTGAATTCTGACAACAACCAGGGAGCCTGGAAGAGAACCCCAGCTCCAGGTGAGAACGCAGCCCTGCCAACACCTCGGCTTCTGCTGGTGAGACCCTGAGAAAAGGACCCAGCCACACCATGCCCACCCAGTCTTCTGACTCTCAGAAACTGAGATTGTAAGCAGATGTCTGTTTGTCTTTTTGTTTTTGGCCACTGAGTGGCTTGCAGGATCTTAGTTCCCCGATCAGGGATTGAACCCAGGCCCTCAGCAGTGAAAGCGCAGAGTCCTAACCACTGGACCACCAGGGATTTCCCAGATGTTGTTTTAAGGCGCTAAATTTGTGGCACTTTGTTAAGCAGCAAGTGCAAACTCAGACAAGCCTGCAGACACCAAAAATCTGACTTTTCTCACCAGGAAAAGGCACTCTGACTTTCCCCTCACTCTCTGGAAGTCTCCTGCCTACTTTTCTCTGCCTTCTCTTCCAGGTTCCCTGGCATCCATGGAGCCCCACCGACTATCCCTCGCACTCAGGGAGTTTGCAGTCCTTGGAACGCAGGCCCTTGGGTATGCCACTCAGCTATGCATGACTTCATCCATTCCTCAGGGGTTCCCTGGACCAGGTGCAGGGGATACTGACACAAACAAGCCAGGGCTCCTGCCCTCAAGGAGTCGCTAGTTCAGATAGAGCAGGGTATGGTAACACCTTCAGTGCAGCATACATGGAGCAGGAGAGAGAACTGTGCTGGGTCTGTTATGCTCAGCAGTGCTCACTGAGGCCTCTGTGTGCCAGACACTCTGCTCAGCCCTGACGATACAGAAGTAATTCAGCCTGCAAAAAGCTCACCTACTCTTGTGACTCTGGCTCAGCCTCACAGCTGTGATGGCTACAGCAGTGTCATTCACCTCCAACCCAGCTCTAACATGCCTCTGCCTCAAGACACTGCCAGGTCCTCTAAGGCAGGAACTGACATCACACCCATGCCTACATTCTATCCCATGACTCAGAGAGAGTTGAGAATTCAATTTACCAATTCTCAAATGCTCTCTTCTCTAAAATTTAAGCAAATTCCTCCCTGTTTTTCTTCCACCGACTTTCACAAAAACATTAGCAATGCATCTTTAATACACTGAAGGTCTGTTCTCCACAATTATAAAATACTGAAGTTAAATCCTCATAAAATAAACAGAAGTGAAGTGATTGAAAGGTTTCATCCTTTGCCAAATGTGTGGGTTAATCTATGTGTATGTAGGTGTATATGTGTGTAGTGTGTTGGCAAAGCAGTAATTTTTGGCCTTCGAGTAATTTTTTTCTCGGACCTCCACTGGCCAGCTGGGCCAATCCAGGAGAACAGAGCCACGCTAAGGCTTATGCGGTCTGCCCACGCTGAGGGCTCAGCTCTTCTTGTGGTTGCCAGGGTGTGTGTGGCACAAATACCTTAGTCCCATGGTTAGCTGGTCTGCCTTCCCCAAAGTCACCAACATACCATGAAATACGCAGCTGGGCCAGCCCATGGTGACACAATCATTGGCTGGTCCAGAATGGGCAATTTGATTACAGCTAGAAGTCACAATTTAACAGGACCATCAACTAAGACCCAAATACAATGAGGTGAAGACATTTTTTTCTACTGCAGAATGCATAAAATATCCACGCGATATAGTGTAATGATGCCATGCAAAAACTCTCCTTACTTTTGCTTGAAGCCTCAGTACATTTGACAGGCATCTTCGAGACCACTTCAAGAGCCACAAATGAAATTCTCAAGTTTCTCAGGATCTGTAGGGTATGAAAGCTGGAAATACCTTAGAGATAATCCAATCTAACAAGTCTAATAATCCAAGTCTATCCTCTTGATTTACATATGAGAAAACTGAGCCTCAAAGAGAGGAAGTAATTTTTCCGAAGTTACGTCCTGAGCTACATGCAGAATAGAAACTAAAACTGAAGCCTCCTGCCTTCCAGAGCAGGGTTTCTCAATCTCGACACTATTGATGCTTTAGGTCAGATAATTCTTTGGTGTGGGGAGCCGTCATGTGTATTTTAGTATGTTTTGCATCATCCTTGGTCTCTACCCACTAGCTGCCACAGCAACCCTCCACCCCATTAAGAAAACGAAAAAATGTCCCCGAACGTTGTTGAGTGTCTCCTGGGGGGCAAAAATCACCCCAGCAAAGAACCAGTGACCTGAACGAATGATGCCAGCTGATGTGAATTCTGACTCTGAGATGTACCTGGCTGTATGGTCTCAGCAAGTCACTTAACCTTTCTGAGACTGAGGTTCCTCATCTTTAAAGTAAAAATAGTGCCAGCTTTACAAGTTCACATGATTGGTGAATGTAAATGAAATTATGTATGTAAGTCTGTCAGTAAAGTGCCAAACACAGTAGGCAGGCAGTGGCTATTATTTTTATGAGTTGTGATAGTTTGATACCAGTCTATTTCCAGCAAGCTCTTTCTCCTGTCTGCAATTTGCTGTAAATGCCACCGAACAATCATTTCCTAATGGGGACAGCTACCTTGGCAGCAGTAAGCCGAGGCTGGGGCCTCCTCACATTTGGAGGAAAGGGACAGTGCTTGTGAGTCAGGCAGGGTTGTATTTGCTGTGCAGGAAGACAAGCTATGTGCTTTTTTGTTTGTTTTTGTCATGTCTGTAAGCTTCCTTATCTCCAGCTGCAGCGTTCTGCAAAATTAAATTCAATTAGTATTTGTCATCCTTTTCCTGGCTGAGTAAGTCAACTTCTTTTATTGCTGAAACTCAGAAAAAAAGTGGAATTGCCAAAGAGCTCTGAAGATTTCAAGGTTTTGAGAAGGAAAGCCCTGAGCAAAAGAGGGGAGAAGTAATTTTTTTCATAACAAAATAACCATGGTGTCATTGTGATCACAGATAATGTTCAGGTATGAATATAAACAGAAAGTTCAATGCTGGGGTTTTCAAACTCTGGCTTTACTACAAAATCTGTGTGTGGAGAAACATAATACTGTCCAATACATGAGAGTGGGACAGCTTTTGCTGTTCTGGCTGCCTCTCTCTGTTTGCGCCCCACCGTGGGTGTTTATGCTGGTTGGGAATTCAGGGGACTTGAAGAAACATAAGCATCTTCAGAGTCAGGACTGATCATCTCATATCCACCCTCATGACTGAAAGGGGTCAAAGGAATTTGTGATGGTGACTTCCTGGGTTCATCCCTGTCTCCTTTCTACCCTGGAAATGGCAAGTGGTACCCATTCCATTCCAGCCCTTGGTTTGACCAGGCAAATGCATGCTGAGACAGCTGCTCTTTACCTTCACTCCCATCTCCAGGCCCTGTCCATGCAATGATAACTCATGCCCTAACCCTACATCCAGACGTCAGACCTCCTATTTCCTTGGTTTTCATTAATGTGACTCTGGGTTTTTTTCCCAAACCACCATGAAGTTTGGGAAAGCTCTGCTATCTCTGACGATGATCAGGACACACTGATGTAGCTAGGAGGCTCCTGTTCTCTCTCTTTTGGCTGTCTTTGGAGCCAGTGGACCTGTCCCCAGGTATTCATCTTACACAACAAGAAAGATGACTTTGGATTCCTGAGGAAATCCACTAGGATTAACCATCAGAAAGATGATCCACCTAGGGAGGTGCCCATAGAGTCACATCTATTTCTGAAAACCTCTTCTCCATCATGATGTTCACTATAGGAGGGTGTGTTTTGTTTGCTCATGTAAGCTCCATAGTGAGAAGTCCTTGACTGTCTCATTCACCACTGTAATTCACATGCAGTAGACTCTCAAAAATTTCTTACAAATGAATAAATGAACAAATGTGGGATAGGCAAACATCCCTCTTCAGCAGTGTGCAAACCTCCAAGTGTACAAAACCCACAGTCCTTCATCCTTCACTGCCTGGGTAGCTTAAACCAGAGGACACATGCTGGTGGCCTGGGGCAAAATTCAGCCATCAGTGTTATTTAATCTCTAGATTGTCTGCCCACACAGTGCTCTATAGATAAAACTGAATTATTTACTTTTTTAAAAAATTTTGGAAATCTCATACAAAATTCTGGATTTCTGGCTTCTTTTGGAAAATGACAAGACCTGGTAGACTTGGGGTTACATTTATAGAAGAAAATCATTAGACTTTTTCCTATTTACTAAGCATAATTAAAAAATCCTGGAGATATATATACATAGGAAGACTCTGAAAGTTGGAGAGAGCAAACCAGTTAGGGAGCTTGGACCCAAGAAACAGCATGATGGTGAGTTCCCTGGGTTTTCTTTTTGCCTCATATATCCCAAACCTGAAGCTGAAGAAGGCTGCAACTCAGAAATGTGAATAGGCACAGAAAAAAAAAACAACAACAAAATCCCAAACAAAAGGTTGCTTTCTCTAGCCAAAGGACCAGAAAAAGTGCTACATAGCAAAACAAATAATTTTCATACAATTGCCACTCTATTCAGATAAATGCTATATAAAAAACTGTGGGGCTTCCCTGGTGGCGCAGTGGTTGAGAATCTACCTGCCAATGCAGCGGACACGGGTTCGAGCCCTGGTCTGGGAAGATCCCACATGCCACGGAGCAACTGGGCCCGTGAGCCACTATTACTGAGTCTGCGCGTCTGGAGCCTGTGCTCCGCAACGAGAGGCCGTGATAGTGAGAGGCCCGTGCACCGCGATGAAGAGTAGCCTCTACTTGCCACAACTAGAGAAAGCCCTCGCACGGAAACAAAGACCCAACACAGCCATAAATAAATAAATTTTTGTAAAAGAAATAAAAAAACTGTGACCTCATCTCTACCCATGCCATAAAAGGCTGAGTAGGGATCCTAGACCTCCAGTCTCATGATGCTGTAATGAGGTATCCCAACATAACTTGCTAAAGTTTTGTCAGAGAGTGTCAAGTAGGGTGCTGGGACTTTCATCCCCAACAGGCAGTAATGATGACCATCCTACAGTGTCAATGAAGACCATGTGGGGAGCCTGGGCGTCCACCCTCACCTGACAGTAATGAGGAGCCCTCCCTGCTCCCCACTGGGGTGGTGTCACAAGAGGCTTAGGAAAGAGTCAGGACTTTTACCGTTGCTCAGCTGTAATGAGGCTGTCTCCACTGCAGTATCACTGGAGACCACGTGGGAAGCTGGAATTCCCTCCCCAACCCAGAAGTAATGAGAAAGCCCCTTCAGGTGTTAATGAAAGCCAAGTAGAGAATCTAGACCCTTACCTCCAGTTGTCAGTAAGGACATGGTGCCCACCCTCCTCCCGTGCTCAGTGTCAGAAAAAGCCAATTAAAACAGATGGTATAAATAAGATCTAGAGTCTCAGAAAATAATATAAAAATTTTCAGGTTTCAACAGAAAATCACTCATTATACCAAAACTTAACAAGATCTCAAGCTGAATGAAAAACAGAAGTGAGAGAGTGGCATGGACATATATACACTAACAAATGTAAAACAGATAGCTAGTGGGAAGCAGCCACATAGCATAGGGAGATCAGCTAGGTGGTTTGTGACCACCTAGAGGGGTGGGAAAAGCAGAAACTAACACACCATTGTAAAACAGTTATACTCCAATAAAGATGTTAAAAAAAAATAGATGGCACGGCTGAGATAAAGGACATATGAGAATTATCTGACAAAGATTTTAAAGCAGGCATGATAAAAACACTTGAATGGTCAATTAAAAACATGCATGAATCAAAATAAAATAGAAAGTCTAAGCAAAGAATTAGAAAACCTCAGTAAAGAAATGGAAGCTATAAAGAAGAACCAAATGGAAATTTCAGAAGGGAAAAACACAATGACTTAAATAAAAAGCTCAGTGGATGGGCTTATCAGGAGCATGGATGAAGGAATCAGTGCACTGGAAGAGAGAAAAACAGAAATGCCCAATCTGAGCAACAGAGGGAAAAAAAACTAAAAAAGAGTGAGAGAGAGTTACAGAGCTTCAAGGACCCATGACAAAAGATCTAACATTCACATCACTGGAGTTCTGGAAGAGAGGAAAAAGAGCAATGCTGGAAAAATATTCAAAAAAAAAAAGTAATGGCTGAAAACTCTCTTTTGGACAAGAGACACAAACCTATAGATTCAAGAAGTTGAGTGAATGTCAAACAGGATAAACCCAAAGAAGTCTAAGCCAAGGTGACACAATTAACTTCTGAAAATATAAGACAGAAAAAATATTGAAAGCAGCCAGAACAACAATTTATCTATAGGGGAAAAACAATTAGAATGACAGGGGATTTTTAACCAGAAACCAAGGAAGTCAGAAGGAAGAAGCACAATATTTTTCAAATGCTGAAAGAAAGTAATTGTCAACCTGGAATTCGATATTCAGCAAAAATATGCTTCAGGAATGAAGAGGAAATCAAGACACTCTCAGAGGAAGGAAAACTAAGAGAACTGGTCATCAGAAGACCTATTCTGAAAGAATGGCTAAAGGAAGTTTTTGAAACAAAAAAGAAACTGTAAAAGAAGGAAACCTGGAACATCAGGAAAACAGAAAGAACATGATAAACAAAAATAAGGGTAAACTTTGGAGATTAATCCTTTGTCAGTTGCTTCATTTGCAAATATTTTCTCCCATACTAAGGGCTGTTTTTGGTCTTGTTTATGGTTTCCTTGGCTGTGCAAAAGCTTTTACGTTTCATTAGGTCCCATTTGTTTATTTTTGGTTTTATTTCCATTTCTCTAGGAGGTGGGTCAAAAAGGATCTTGCTGTGATTTATGTCAGAGAGCGTTCTGCCTATGTTTTCCTCTAAGAGTTTGATAGTGTCTGGCCTTACATTTAGGTCTTTAATCCATTTTGAGTTTATTTTTGTGTATGGTGTTAGGGAGTGTTCTAATTTCATACTTTTACATGTACCTGTCCAGTTTTCCCAGCACCACTTATTGAAGAGGCTGTCTTTTCTCCACTGTATATTCTTGCCTCCTTTATCAAAGATAAGGTGACCATATGTGTGTAGGTTTATCTCTGGGCTTTCTATCCTGTTCCATTGATCTATATTTCTGTTTTTGTGCCAGTATCATACTGTCCTGATTACTGTAGCTTTGTAGTATACTCTGAAGCCAGGGAGCCTGATTCCTCCAGCTCCATTTTTCGTGCAGCTCAATAACAAAAAAACAAACAACCCAATCCAAAAATGGGCAGAAGACCTAAATAGACATTTCTCCAAAGAAGATATACAGATTGCCAACAAACACATGAAAGAATGCTCAACATCCTTAATCATTAGAGAAATGAAGTACACCTAGGGGTAAGACGGGAATAAAGACACAGACCTACTAGAGCATGGAGCTGAGGATATGGGGAGGGAGAAGGGTAAGCTGTGACAACGTGAGAGAGTGGCATGGACATATATACACTACCAAACGTAAAATAGATAGCTAGTGGGAAGCAGCCACATAGCACAGGGAGATCAGCTAGGTGGTTTGTGACCACCTAGAGGGTTGGGATAGGGAGGGTGGGAGAGAGAAAGATGCAAGAGGGAAGAGATATGGGAACATATGTATATGTATAACTGATTCACTTTGTTGTAAAGCAGAAACTAACACACCACTGTAAAGCAATTATACTCCAATAAAGATGTTAAAAAATACATATGGGTAAATATAATAGACTTTCTTGAGTTTGCTAAATTACATTTGACAGTTGAGGCAAAAATCATA
Organism: Physeter macrocephalus; assembly: GCF_002837175.3. Lineage (NCBI taxonomy): Eukaryota > Metazoa > Chordata > Mammalia > Artiodactyla > Physeteridae > Physeter > Physeter macrocephalus. The sequence goes on from NC_041214.2 coordinate 28,020,679, forward strand.
ACATTCTCTGATGTGATTCTAAATGCATGGAAAAAATATTTAAGACAATTATAAACGGGAGAGTAAAGGTACCTAAATGAGGTAAGGTTTCTATATGCTGTCTGAACAGACAAAATAATGACACCAGTAGACTCTGATAAGTTATGTGTACATACTAGCCAGAACCACCACTAGAAAAGATACATTAAAAGATACACTCAAAAACACTATAGATAAATCAAAATGAATTCTGAAACACATTCAAGTAATTAACTGGAAGGTAGGACAAAGAAAACAGAGTTGCAAAAAGACAGAGAGAACACAGAGAAAATAATAAATAAAATGGCAGACTTAAACCCTAAAAATGTCAATAATTACATGAAATGTAAATGGTGTGAATACACCAATTAAAAGACAGAGACTGGCAGAGTAAATTAAAGATCCAACATATTGTCTGTGAGAATCTTACTTCAAATATAATGAAAGAGGCAGACTCAAAGTTAAATAATAGAAAAAGATATAGCATGCAAACATTAATCACAGCAAAGCAGGGTCACTATATTAATATCAGATAAAGTAAACTTAAGAGCAAAAAAATCGGGCTTCCCTGGTAGCGCAGTGGTTAAGAATCCGCCTGCCAATGCAGGGGACACGGGTTCAAGCCCTGGTCTGGGAAGATCCCACATGCTGCAGAGCAACTAGGCTCGTGAGCCACAGCTACTGAGCCCACATGACACAACTACTGAAGCCCACGTGCCTAGAGTCAGTGCTCCACAACAAGAGGAGCCACCACAGTGAGAAGCCTGCATGCTGCAATGAAGAGTAGCCCCCACTTGCTGCAACTAGAGAAAACCCACGTGCAGCAATAAAGACCCAACACAGCCCAAAATAAATAAATAAATAAATAATTTTTTAAAGAGCAAAAAATTGCTAGAGACAGAGAATAACACTATGTAAAGATTAAAGGGTCAACTCACCCAGAAGACATAGCAATTCTAAATGTGTATTCACTAGACAACAGAGCTGCAAAATATGTGAAGCAAAAACCGATAAAACTGAAAGGAAAAACATAGAAGTTGAAGCTTTCAACAGCCCTATCTCAACAATTGATAGAACTGGACAGGAAATCAGTTAGGATATAGAAGAAAATCAACAACACTATCAACCAACAGGCACTTTTAGAACACTTCACCCAACAATAGCAGAATATATGTTCTTTTCAATCACCTGGAGAACTTATACAGAGATAGATCCTGAGCCATAGAACAAACCTCAAAAAATTTGAAGGAATTAAATTCATAGAAAGTATGCCCTCTGACCACAAAGGAACCAAAGTAGAAATTAACAACAGAAAGATAACAGAAAAATTTCCAAACATTTGGAAACTTAGCAAAACTCATGGCTCAAAGAGGAGGTCTCAATGTAAATAAAACTAATACACTGAAGTAAATAAAAATACATCCAGATTTGTAGGGCACAGGTGAAGCAGTGCTGAAAGGAAAACAGATAGCATTTAAAGCATACATTAGAAAGCAGAAAACATCTAAAAATCAATAATCTACACTCTCACCTCAAATGCCTAGCTAAAGAATAGCAAAATAAATCCAAATGAGTAGATGAAAGAAATGTTAAGATAAGAACAAAAATCAATGAAATAAAAAATAGAAAAACAATAGAGTAAAATCAGTAAAATAAGGAGTCGGTTCTTCAAAAAGGTCAGTAAAATTGACAAACCTCTAGCAAGTTTGACAAAGAAAAAAGAGTGAAGACAAATTTTCAATATCAAGAGTGAACTAGTATATATAATTACAGGTTCTTGCAGACATTAAAAAGATGATAAGAGAATACTAAAAACAACTCTACACAAATACATCTGCCAACTTATATGAGATGGGCCAATCCCTTGAAAAACATTATCTATCACCACTCACCCAATGTGAAATAGATAATTTGAATAGCCTTATAACTATTAAGGAAATTTAATTTATAATTGTAAAACTCCCCAGAAAGCATTTTCACTGAAAGACTCTAACAAACATTTACAAAAGAATTAACACCAGTGCTACACAATCTCTTCCAGAAAATAGAAAGGGAGAAAACATTTCCCAATTCATTTTATGAAGATAGTATTACCCTGATATGAAACCAGATAATGGCATCTGGTTTCATGTCAGATGAAGAAAGATGAAGAAGATGACAGACAAATAAAGAAGATGGCAGACTAATATCCCTCATGAATATGGGAGAAAAAATCCTGAATAGAATATTAGCAAATAAAATTCAGTAGCATGAATTTTACAAGTAGAATTATACATTATGAATAAACAGTGTTTCCTTTAGGGATGCAAGGTTGGTTCGATATATGGAAATCAATCAGTGTTATCACCATATTAACACACTATAGAAGAAAAACCACATATTCATATCAATCAATACCAGAAAAAAAGAATTTGACAAAATCAAAACCCATTTATGACAAAACAAGGACAAAAAACCTCTCAGAAATCTTGGAATAGAATTCTGCCTCAACTTGATAAGGAGAATCTACAAAAACCCTATAGGTTATATTATACTTATTGGTGAAAGAGTGAATGCTTTCCCCTAAGATCTGAAACAAGGCAAGAAAATCTTCTCTCATTTCTAGTCAGTGCAGTAAGGGAATAAAAGGAAACAAAACTGTTTCTAATTGCAGATGACATGATTGTCTATGTAGGGGTTCAGCAAGGTTGCAGGACACAAAGCATAAAAATAAACATACAAAGGCAATTGCATTGGACTTCCCTGGTGGCGCATTGGTTAAGAATCTGCCTGCCAATGCAGGGGACACGGGTTTGAGCCCTGGTCCGGGAAGATCCCACATGCCGCAGAGCAACTAAGCTTGTGTGCCACAACTACTGAGCCTGTGCTCTAGAGCCCGCGAGCCACTACTGAGCCCGCGTGTCACAACTGCCAAAGTCTGCACACCTAGAGCCGGTGTTCCACAACAAGAGAAGCCACCACAATGAGAAGCCTGTGCACCACAACAAAGAATAGCCCCTGCTCGCCACAACTAGAGAAAGCCCGCATGCGGCAACGAAGACCCAACACAGCAAAAACAAACAAAAAAAAAGCAATTGCATTTTTATACACTAGCAATGAACACATGAACAACAAAATTAAAAATACAATATCATTTACAGTCAAGCCCTCTTTGTAAATTAAGTTCAGACATTTAGAGTCATGTCTGATGGACTACATGTGGGCGTGAGAGGAGGGGTGAGTGGAGACACCCAGTGGAAACCAGACAGCAGGCAAGAATATCTGCGCTTGTGAGAGAAAAGAGAAACACGACAAATGAGAAGAAACTCAGATGGTAGAGGGCAGAATCAGTAGCAGAAACTTGAGTGGAAGGTTACGTACCACAGCACAACTCTGGCCTGCATGTGAACCTATCCTACACACCTAAAGCTTGGGAGCACCCATCCACCTCTGGGAAGGGAGGACAGAAAGAAGTGTAAACACTAGGAGTCCAAACAACATTTCTGCGGGAACCCTAAGCAAGGGTGGGCCAGAAGAGGAGAAAGGCCATTTCCTCCTTGGCTGGGAGAGAGGTGGTGAGGGGAGGTGATGAAGTCCTATTACTGGGCCAATCAGTATCATGATGGATCCCTAAGTTCAGCATTAGAGTAACAAGCATCACAGGTGGGCAGTGATGGAGCACCCACTGGTGGAGGCTGAGATAGAATACACACCCAAATGGTATGGCCAGCCCAGGGCAGACACCATAGGGGACGGGAAACAGCACTGAGAAGGATGGCCCAAAGATCGCTGAGGTGGAGGGACAGCAGGGGGGCAGGCAGCAGCGGGGCAAGCTGTGGTGAGTGTTATATCTGGCATCTTACCTATTTAGGACTCTAAGAGAGAGACACAAAAAAGGCAAAGGGCCAAGGGGTACTCTGGACACTGGACTTGGGGCCAGAGAGCATCATGTTTTTACCCTTGCAACCTTCAGCAAAACGGGCCAGGAGTGGGCTTTGCGGACATGCCCACGCTTTCCAAATTGTTTTCCTTTTTCTTCCCTGACCTTGAAATTTTGCTATTGGTATCATTAATGTGCAGAAAGAACTCCTGCCGCGCTGGGATTCACCTTTCTACTAAAAAAAAATACAAAGTATTATATTTTAAAAGTCCCAAGCTGATCATTGCCAGGGATGTCATTTACCATGGCACTCAGCTGGAACTTAGATAAATAATAATAATTTTTTAAGTTTGTAGATCATATTGAACTTGGCTTAATAGGCCCTCTCTCCAAATCTCTGAAAGGATGGCTCATAAAAAACTAATTAGTTTATACAGACTGTCAAGGTTCATGGAGGACAGCTGGCCTTTGATGCCCCATCTGTGATTACAGGCAGCTACAAGATCATAAAATTGAGCTCTGAACTCACGTCAAAGTATTCAGTGATCTCATGCTGGACACTGTGCCAAAGCAGAAGAACTGAACTATAAATGCCTGCCTGTACTCCTGTTGGAATCTCACAACAAGCTAAGACATTTAGGACTTGCATTCATAGGCCCCTAATTCCTATTAAAGTAAAACCATTGACCTTACAAATCCATGTTCATAATTAATATTTGTGATGGGGTCCGATTCCAGGCCTATTCAATATGGCTACTGTCGTAAGCTGCAGAAATAGCTTCTAGAGAAGGGATTTGAATCAGTATTAACTTGTCTAAGCTTGGCTATTAAACGGTCCAATTATGGACAGTTGCAGCTGGTTTTCAATTATCATTGGTCTCACCATGATGATCACTGGTTACGGCTTTTTAAGAGGATTTCTTTAGTGTTTTCAAATTCCCAGTGCCTTCTTCTCTATGCTGTTCCCTTATTCTAAATTTCTTGGGCTCTTTTCTCTCCTGTAGCTCAAACAATGCCTCATGCCCTCAATACAGGAAACCACATTAACAGGTGGTTTTTATTTGGCCTCTTTGGTTTTCAGAGACAGAGACATAGTCATCTCAGGGCAGAGTGGAGATACAAGTACAGAGATCAGCAGGAAACCAGGACCACTCAAGAACTGAGGCCACAGTTCCCATCAGGGACCACTTAAGACTCTGTTCCCTCTGGTCACATCTGTTTCTCCCTGGGACCAGTTGCCTCCTCTCAGTCTGCTGACCAAGCCCTTATACTGTGATTTGCATGTGTCACAGAAGTTTTATCTGCAACCCTCACCCTCCAGTGTGGCCCCTCAGTACTCAGACAGGAAGCCAACTGGCCTACGTGGTCTTTTCTACCCAGGTAGCAGGTTACGGGTTGAAACTAGCCAACTCATCAGCCACCTAGAGTCAGATGTCCACCCCAGGTCCAATCACAGTCAGGCAAAGGGGCTGAGTCATGTGGCCTAGAATCTGGCCACCAGGGGCAGTGAGTGTGAAAGTACCATAAACATGCTGGCATCACACATGGCAATAAGGCCAGAGATTGGAAGTCCTTTATGCTTGGATGTCTTTGAGCTTGGAGCTGGAAGGGTGCCTGTGCCTTTTGAGTTGTTTCTCCAGCAAAAGCAAAGGCTTTGTTTTTGTTTTGTATGTTTCCTGATTTGTTATATGAGGATCTCCGGACTTTGGACTTCAGTTGGGCCCATTGTCTTTGGCTGAGCTGGACAGAGTCAGGGACACTGACATGGAGATGAATGAAGCTAAGAGTGTCCTCAGGGACTGAGGCCAGGAACTTGACCTCAGGGGCACTGTGCTCACTCCCACTGAGTCCACCAGGCATGGGATGAAGCAGAACCAAATGATGGCAAAACAGAACAGTGGTTAACAGGGAGCAGTAGAAAACAGTGCACTGGGGAGCCCTCCTGCAGAAGAGAATCACCCTCAAAATTGGGACACCTGGCAACATTTTTCTGGCAGGAATATCAGGATTGCTACAGGCAAGTCCAGTGATTGCTGTGTGGCTCCCATTTTCCTCCCTTTTGAATCAGAATTTATTGTGTTTTTCCTTTCCCCGGAGGGTGTGTAGGGGAAGATAAATTATCTTTTTAGTTCACAGTTCTCTGGATCAAGAGGAGCTGCATCCAGACCTGATGAGGATCACAAAACCTTGGCTTCAAGCTAGATGCCATGACTGGATACCACTTTTGGGAGTCCCAGGATGCAGTGAGCATATTTTGCCTGAAGAGGGATGTGAATAATTCTGGCCTAAGAGTAGTGATAGAATGACTGCACTGATGACCCTAACTTGTCACCTCTCTGTGCCCTTTGGTACTTTGCTCCTACTCTGGGCTTGGCCATGTGACTTGTTTACCTAGTGGGACAGTAACAAATTGCCCCAAGTAGCTGCTTGCAAAAGTCCTTGCACATTTCTGTGCTTTTAAGCTTCTCCACAATCAGCACAGGAATATATATGCTCTGGCTAGCCTGCTGACATGCCTAAGATTACATGCAGGAGAACAGTGTCATCCCAGGCAAGGCCACTCTAGACCAGCCAGCCTACAGCCTGCCCACCAGCTGTCTGCAGACACCTGAATGAGCCCAGCTGGCATCAGCTGAGTCTGACTCAGATTAGCACAACTGCCCAACCAATAGGTAGCCTCATGAGAAAGAATGAATGGCTCTTGTTCAATGATCCTAAGTTTTGCAGTGGTTGCTGGACAGCAACACTTAACTGAGATGTCAACTTTACCATTTGGAATGACAACTTCTTTACTACTATGTTCTGAGCAAATTATACAATCTGACTTAACTTCAGTCTCTCCTTCTATAAAATAGGGATAATGAGAATGCCTATTTCAGAGGACTGTTGTAAAAAGTAAATGATGTAATGTGTGTAAAATACCTACTACAGTGCCTGATATGTAGTATGGGCTCAATAAATGTTAGTTAATTTTCAGTGCTGTGTGCAAGTTGTTTCCTGTACAAGGATGTATGATCAAGGGGACAGCTTAGGGGTTAAAATCCACCTCTTTCTCCACTTACCAAGTAACGTGCTCTGGTGCAGGACAGTGTCTGTCTGAAAGAAGGGGCAGCTGTTTCTAATTGGCACTGTTACCATATGGGCTGGCAACAGTCCTGCTATTATTATTAATTGTATTGTTCACTTTTCATCTTGTTTTAGTATACTGTCATTAACTCAGAATCCCAGGAGACTTGAAATTCCTACATTCAAGGCCATCTCTCAAGCTCTCTCTCAGGGCCAGCACTCAAGTTTTCCAACCTGGGACTCCACATCCCTCCTGCTGGGGTAATTAACTTGCTCCAGTTTATCAGGACCTTCTCAGTTTTGGCAGTAAAAGTCCCACAACCTAGGAAACTCTCAGTCCCAGGCAAATCTCCCTCCTTGAATGTCCCTTACTCTTCATCCTTATTGATGGAGAACAGCCCACAGTATCCAGTGGTTCTCCCTTAAGCGTTAGTTTTACCTGGAGCATGACTTCACCTTCACTAGAGTCTTCTCATCGAGAAGGTCAGGGTCACTGGTGGATAGCTTTCTACCTCCAGTCAGCCCCTGTTGTGGGGATTTACCTGGGACCCTCGCCCTCTTCTTCCTCCTTGACTGACCACCCCTTGCTCCCAAGCTCCTTCCCCTGCACTGTGGCTCTAGTCCCTCCTCCAGCCATCCCTTGTGACCATGTGTGACCACACTCACAGGGTCTCCAGCTGCTGCCAAAGAACCCAGTCCAACCAGGCTCCTGTGGAGAGGTCTGGGATACCAGGATTAAGCATAGAATGTGATGGAGGAGAAGTGAGCGGTAGAATCTTTATGATGAGATGGGCCATCCAAAACTTACCAAGGCTGCAATGCCACATGGCCTGAGAGAAGTTAAAACCAACAACAACAAAAGGCCACGTGGCAGGGGATACACAGACAGACAGTTTCGGGTGGACCAAGAAAGAGGATAATTAACAAGAAGAAAAAAGTGGAAGGATTTGTTATAGCCAAGAGAAAACATTCAGGGCAAAGACCCCCAAACTCATGGGCAGCAGAGAACCAGGGAAGCTCCTTATTCTCCCTTCGGCAGAGCAGCTCCACCCTAGAAAGTGTGGCGGCAGGAGTGCTGTGTTCTCTTCTCAGTGAGGTTAGGGCTTTGTGCTCCAAGCTCTCGGTGCCCAGGGATGACCTGATGGCTCCTGTCTACCCCCACTGGAGCTGAGATCTGCCTCCTGAACTGCTCGGCCCTCAGCAGACAGGAGGGAGATATAAAATGTGTGAAAGGGGAAAATTGGAGTGAATGCAGTGCCCGTGAAGGGATAACCAAGAAAGGAACCCCATTATGCCCCCAACCCCACATCCATCACTGTCAAGGCTGGCAGCTGCCAAGCTGGCAGAAGAAAGAGAACCAAGGAATAGAAATGATCAACACTTCAATTCCAGAGTGGTGGATACATCAGGCCTGCCTTTCTCCCAGCCTGCCTCGCAAGCCCCTACAGGACCAGAAGAATCAGGACCATAGGTGCGGTCCAATAAGCCTTGCTGCTTCTGGGGACTTCCAACGGACCTTTTCGTTGTCACCACCCTCCCCGTCCCCCCAGTGATCACAAGCATCACCTTGACCAGATCTTCTGCCTCATTTACTGGTTGTTGTGCCTTCAGCCCTCAATTCTTTTCAACTTTAAAATAACTTCTGTATCGTTCTCAAGTCACATCTTGCCTACAGCTGGAGACGCTTAGAGCACAGTCACTGTAGTGAGGGGGAGACATTGCCATAGGGATGGAGGCCTGAAGCCTGCAGAGATGGGGACAGGGGACTCTGCCACAGGCTGCAGACAGGGTTGGAGTCCCCTCCAGTCCTTACTTCCCAGTCTAATCTGAACCCCACCATCTGCTCGAAAATTGGGCAACCACAGATCATATCAGCAAAAACATCAGACAACACAATCTCAATCTGTCACTGAAAATAGGACACATCTGTTTATTATTTTTTTTACTTACTGTCTATGAACTAAACCATAACATAAAATCCTGACTCCTGTGTTTATATAAGAAAGGTATTTTAAGCAAAGTTGCCCATGGCAGTGTAATTTTTTTTAATGGGAAAATCTTGTAAACAACTCAAATATACAAAACATAGACGCATGATTAAGCAAAATATGATACAGTTATATGATATATAATTATGCCTACATTTAAGTAGTATTCTGTAGTATTTTTGAATCTGTTTCAATCTGCTTGGAAAATGTTCTGTGCAAAGAAAAAAAAAATAAAGACTCTGAACCATACATACTATGATCCAAATTAATAAGAGCTATGTATCGAGACATGAATAAAAACAGTCTGGCAGGGTTTTAGGAGTGTGGGTATACTGTTTTATTCTTTACTCTTTTTAGTAATTTTCACATGTATTTGAATGAATAGATGCTGGTTCCTGTTTATGCTAGATTCCAACTCTGTGAGGTCCAAGGCAGTAGCCCACATGGTAGATTCCAGAGCTAAGTCTAAACCTGATTCTCTGCAGGCCCTGCTATGCACTGACCTCTGGCTGAGGCCAAGTGAATGCTCAGAGAGCAGGGTGGGACACCACCCTCTGGCCCTCAGGAATGACCCCCGCGGCAACCAACTTGGAACGCAAAGGCGCATCAGTGGTGAGGCTGACACAGACGGGCCCTCTGCTGCCAGGACCACAGCTCAGAGAGCCATGGGGCACGACAGACTGAAGATGGCTGTGTCCAGTGCCAGTGATCCCGAGGTTGCTGGATGGGGCAGTGAGGCCTGGATGTGGCCATTGCCTGGTATCCACGTGGTACTCAGCCAAAGACCTCTTTCATGGTTTTTTGCCACTGCACAAACTACCTAAATACTTATTTACTTACATTTTTCTTTAAATTGGGGTATTAAAAACTTTGTTGAATTTATTTTAAAAGAAAACTGAAAAGCCAGCAATATGTGCCTCAAATAGAGCGTAATCTAAATAAAATACAACAGAATGTTATTAAAATTCTAGCGCAATGCTGTTGCCTACGGAGTGCTATTGGGATAGCGCTTGCTCTATCTCTGTCAAAAAGAGAGATTAGCAAGTGTTTGAGAGGTACTGAAGACATCTTGAGCCTCCCAAATTGCACCTCTCTCCTTGACATAATCAGAAAGATTTTTTAGAAAAAGTTAAAAGGGAATGGATTAGCATGGGATTCAACTTTCTTTAACACTATGTCCGGGTACCATGGAAATCTACTGCCAGTGACATATGCCTCAAACACTGGACAATCGGCAGAGGGGAAAGAAGGCAGGACTTGGAGTCTGAGGGTCTGGAATTGAGTGACAGGGCTGGTCTGTCCTTAGCTTGGTAACCTGGAGCAGTTACTTAATTTCTCTAAGTCCCAATGTCCTTATTTGCAAAACGGAATCATAATAGCTGACCTACTTTTTCCACAGGGTTGATGTGAGGCTTGGATGTAATTTTGTGTGTGCAGGAGCTGGCACACGTGTGTTTGTGTGTGTGTGTGTGTTTATAATAAAACGGCACATGGTCTGCGGCAATCTAAAAGTATATCTTGCAACGAACAGGTTACTCCACAGGGATAAACGATAGGTAGAATGTAAGGGGATGTTCATTTTCAACTAACATTTACAGAGTTCTGCACAATTCACAAACGACTTTCCCCTGCCTTAGTTAACTGGCTGTCCCCAGACGGCCACATAACCAAACAATCCAGGCAACGTAGCTTGGTGGTGCAAGTGGGTGACGGCATCAAGCCTTCAGAACAAACTCCAAGCTTACTTTTCTTCTTTCCTTAACATCACCATCACAGATTTTAATCACACCATTGTAATCAACCTAAAATGAATAAAAGACGGCTATTGATGATAATGAGAGTTATTATTACTCTGACTACTCTCATTACTACCATTGCTAGGATTATCAGAACTATGATACACTGGACATCTCCTGGCTGCCAGTGCGCTTGGTACTTTGCATTCGTATCTCATTTAATCCATGTATTAGCCCAGGAATAGGTAGTGTATTTACCTCCATTTTAAATATAAGGAAACTGCCCCTCAGAGGAGTTCAGTACCTTATCTAAGACCATATAGCTGGTCAAAGGCAGAGGCTAACTGTGAAACCATGTGTGTCTGGTCAGAGCCTGGGACTGTTCACAACCAGGATTCCTTTTTCGCTATAAGACACCATCGCTGCACAAGCCCCCAGGGAGGGTCTCTGCCATTGGGCAGCTTTGAGGCCCAAAGCACAAACAAGGGCCCTGGGTGAGTCCAAAGACAAAGAGGCAGATGCTGGGCAAAACAGGGAGGACCCATGGAGACAACCATAGAGGAAAAAGCACCTTCTGCTACAACCGGTTAATCAAACCAGGCCAAATCATGTCCCAGGCAATTTTCTGGGCAGCCTTCAGAGACTCACCCAGGCTAGGAAGCCAGTCAATTATGCCTGATCATTCTCTGTAGCCCTGTCCTCCCAAAAGACAAGTCCAGACTGGCCCAGGGTAGACAAATGAGCAGTTCTATTACCTCTGAAAGGCAATCTAATTCCCTTCAAATTTAAAAGTTTCCATGGTTTCCTAACAGGCCTCAGTGGGGCTCACGTAGGAATTAATAAGTTCACAGTGTGCCCAGCTTGCTTTCATTACCATTTTTTTGCCATGCAGTGGACAGAATTTGCATTATGACTCAAGGATTTTTCCGTATGTGATTCTCTAAGATCATGTCCACTGAGCTCAGACACCGGGTTGAGAACTGAGTCAGGTCTCACGGACTTGACTGAGGTCTGAGGGAGGTTTCGCTGACTGAGACAGAGCGCCTCTGCTAATCAGATGGGTCAGGAATCAAACAGAAATATCACAGGGAAAGGGAATTCACAGCAAGGATGAAAGCCCTGGGCTCCAATCCCAGCCCCACGGCTAGCCTGCTCTGGGAGACTGAGCAACTTTCTTGGGCTCCCTGTGAGTGAGTGATCTCCTCTATGAAAGGAGAAGAGAGAAGGATCATGAAAAGTAAACTCAAATTTACCAAACTTCTACTATATATCTTGAACCTTTGCAACATGCATCCTAGACATTCTTTAAATTTAATCAACACAGCAACCCTGGGAAGCTTATACATTTATTCCACAGATGAAAAGAGTGAGATTACTGTAATTGGTGAATCCATCTTATTGCCATGAAACCACACCATTAGAATGAGCCATACAGGGTCAGGGAACGAGAGGTGCGTGTGAATGTGACCGCAAATGCACACAACTTCTCTGGAAAGCATTTTAACAGGTTTCAGAACTTTAAAATATTTGATCAATTAATTCCCACTCTGAAATCCGTCCAAATGACAGAATCAGAAATGTAGACACATACTGTAATACAAAAGACTTGAAATAGACAAACTGCCAGTCATCTCACACTAGTCTGAATGGCCATCATCAAAAAGTCTACAAATGATAAATGCTGGAGCTGGTGTGGAGAAAAGGGAACCCTTGTGCACTGTCGGTGGCACAACCATTACGGAGAACAGTATGGAGGTTCCTCAGAAAATTAAAAACCGAACCACCACAGGATCCAGCAATGTCACTTCTGGGTATATACCCAAAGGAAATGAAATTAGGGTCTTGAAGAGATTATCTGCCTTCCCATGTTCATTGCAACATTATTCAGCCATGAGAAAGAAGGAAATCCTGCCATCTGTGACAATATGGATGGACCTTGAGGGCAGCATGCTAAGTGAAATGTCACAGAGAATGATAAATACTGTATGATATCACTTATATGTGGACAGTGAAAAAGCTGAACTCCTAGGAACAGAGAGCAGAATGGTGGTTACCAGGGGTTGTGGTGGAGAAATGAGGAGATGTCAGTCAAAGGGTACAAACTTCAAGTTATGAGTTTGGGAGATCTAATGTTCAGCATGGTGATTAGAGTTAATAATATTATATTATATACTTGAAAATTGCTAAGAGAGTAGACCTTAAATATTGTCACCACAAAAAGAAGTGGTAATTATGTGAGGAGACGGAGGTGTTAGGTAACACTATGCAGTGGTAATCATTTTGCAACATATAAGTGTATCAAGTCAACACGCTGTATGCCTTAAACTTACACAATGCTATATGTCAGTTATATCTCAATAAAGCTGGAAAAAAATAAAAGAATGGTAAACTATAGAATATTCATTGAGTTGGAAATCATGCAGCCATTTAATGAGATGCAGAAGAGTATTTAATAAAATGGTGTATATTCATTAGTAGGAAAAATAAGTTATAATATTGAATATAAAGTGTATCACTTTATCCCTTTTGGATTAAAACAGAGTCGCAAGACGACCGGAAAGAAATACACTAAAATGTTAACAGAGACTCTCTCTGGGGGTAAGAAGATTTCACATTTTCTACAATAAACACATTGTCATAATCAGGACATATATAATAAAAGCGATTTTATATCCCTGAATTTTGTATTTATCCACAAAACTCAATCATGATTTTTATTTAAATGAGTGATATTTTAGGTAGGAAATTTTTCTTAAAAAGTTTTTAAAGATGGAAAATCTCAAGAGAAACAAGACAGAGCAAAAGTGATACGGATGGAACCATCCCCCCATGAGCTTATAGCTCATCTCACTGGCTAAGCTGGAAAAAAAGAGCACTGGGATGAGGGTGGAAAAAGTGACACACAATACCAGAGCAGTTGATAAGGGGGGGGGGGACCAAAAGCTGCAGTTGACTTCAAGAAGTGATGGAGCTGGCAGATATGAATTTTTCAATTCTATGAGAATGACAGGGATCTGAAATAAATCTTCAGTATTTTATTTTTAAGATAAATGTTTTAAATGCTTTAAGATAAATGTTCTTTGCAGCATGGATGGCTGGCTAGCGTCTGTGTCCTGTCTCAGAGCCAATCATAAATAACACTGAGAAAAATAGCTTTGACCATTCTAAAAAGCACCCTTACGTTTTACCCTTAAGAACTTGGAAGATTATATTTTGATGCATTAAGCTAGATTTTTTTTTTTTTAACGCAGCTGCAAATATCAGGCAGAGTGTAGAGATTGTCTTCAGATGGAAATAACTGCTCAGGGCTTCGCTTAGAAGCAAACCTTAGTTTCAAGAGGTGTCAGAACACCTGTGGTCACATCTGATGGTCAGAATACAACTTCAAGTTTAAAAGTATTCGATGGATTTAGAATTGAAGGAAATCCTTTGGTCAATCTTCAGGTGAAATGATTTACTGTCCTTCAGGTCGACAACCAAGGAAGGTTAAGTGTTTGTAATCCAAACTTTCAAATAGCAGATTTGCTTGCATTTTTTTTTCCATTTTAGTCTTTACATTAGAGTTTATAAGTTTACTGTAGAACAGCTTGTTCAATGACCTCAGTTTCCTAGTACACTATTGGATGAGAACAGGCCTAAACGGAGGCGGACACAAAAAATAATAAGACACATCCCTCATCTTTTAAAGTGTTGGCCTCACTACCTTACAGTGACTTAAAAGCATCTGTTTACTTCCCATTTAATATGTCATTAGTTTTTTCACTTATATCTTAAAGAGGGGTCACACACTTGAATGGGAAGATGAATAAAGGACCTGCACATGCTCAGTCTAATGAGGGAAGCCGCAACACAACTCTGTATTTCAGATCTAATTCATCAAGATAAACCAGAATCCTGCAGTTGTATGCAAACTTTCCCAACTTCTAAATGCTGTCTCTATTTCAATTTTTAAAGCACACAGTGCATGCCAGTCCAAACATTCCCAGGACCCAAACATTTTTGCTAGTGTTTGTTTTAAAATCTCATTTCCAGGGGGTTGGTGAGAATTGCTGATCAACCTCAATATAGTTATGTCCAAGAAGGGGATGAGTTGGAATATTCGCAGGCTGGTAAAGAAGGTCTGGGGAAGACACCTCATCTACTGTGGAAAAGACAGCATGGGATATACACTGCCAAGTGGCCTTTGGTTGAGCTGGGACCTCTGAGGATGGCTGGAAGATGTATGGAGATGTCCCAACTCTAAACACCATGGAAGTCACAGTTAGGTACCCTTGGTGGTTATCATTCTACATAAAATAAAGATTAAGCCTTCTTCTGAGAGTCTAGAGTATCTCCCCCATGCTCTGCGAGAATGCTTATGGGTTTGTCTTCACATAAGGCTGAATTTCCCCATTTAACTCACCCCCTCACTCCTTACTTTATAATGTTCTGTAATGAAAAAAAGGACTTCACGAGCTTATCTCTTAGAAGTGTGAAAGAGCCAATTTTTTCTGCCCAAGTAGCTCATAATGCAACAGACAAACTGTCAGAAAAACTAGACTTCATCATGGTAAAAACCTCAGCCTGGCACCCATCTATCATAAAGCAATCTTCCAGAAATCTTGAAAACCTTCATTAAATTTCCTGTCTTTCTCCTGACAGTTATAAAATGCTAACAATATCACTCATGATGTAGGCATCTTCAGAAATTCTTTGTCCAACCCCTCCCTGCCCCGCCCCGCCATCACCCATCCCCTTTTCTTTGCCAAAATCGATGGAAACATGAGACACAGCCATCTTCTTTCACACACCCCTCCTGGGACCTGGCCCTTGCAGGAGGTTAGAGGAGGAAGCAGTGGTCATCTTGATGACAAAGAGAAGGCTCTCTAGCCACAAGCTGCAAGGGCAAAATGGCACTGCCTCCAGATTCCCCCTCTAAAAGACACACCCATTTTGAAGCTCAAGGGCACAAGTTTGTCCTACCCTTAGCAAATAACTCCCGATCCTGTTTTCTTTCCTTTTTCTCTTGTCAATCTACCAAGTTACAAGTCTTCACCTGTTCATGATATGTGAGTAGTGGGGACAGTGGGTTACACATCTTCTCGTGTCGATGAGAAGATACAGAATTTTCCCTCTTTCTAGAGGGAAAATTCCCCCACAGGCCTTGCTGGCCCAGCTTTTCCAACTCCAGAGGCCACTTCAGCAATATACCATTCTCTCAGAAGAAGAAGGTATAAGGGTCTTGCATTGGAGGCAACACCAAGGAGAAAACCCATGAGGAGATACAGAGTCCACACCAGGAATCAGAAGAAGCATACAGCTTTGAAAGCACAAGCTGATCTGTGAGAGCCACAGGTGGTGACAAGAGCCATGAAGCCCAAGCCTGGGTTTCGTGGAGGTTTCCCAACTTGTCTTCCAAATGAGCAGAGCCTAACCATGCTAAGCTATCATCTCACCTGCAAAAGGAACCGGTGCATCTTTATCCAGGGCGACAAGTGGTGGGTCCAAAATGACTGTGTCGTTGTTCTCTGTTATGACCCCATGATACGAAGTCTCAATCCACGGCTTGTGCTTGTTCACTGGAAAACAATGGAAACAATAAAACAAAAAGATTGACTTTTAAGATCATTATTTGAATCCATAATATTATTGTGAATATTGCTCAAATCCCATTATTTCTATTTCTAGATGCCCAGTATAGATATTTTTAAAAATTAATCAAAAGCTTTAATTCTTAAATGCTACTATCTATGCAGAGATGTTTCAGAGTTAAAATCCATTATCAATCAACAAACTAGCAGATTACAACTTCGTGCTGGGATTTCTGACCTCAATCTTATCCAATCCATCATTAGGAGCCGTTACTGAATTTTATATACATGTATATGGATAAGTACCAACAAATGTGTAAATATACAACAAACATTTTAATATTTTCTGATCCATTAAAGACTGAGTCTACCTAAATGGTCTAAATTATATAGCATTTTAAGTTGCTCTTCAATAATTTGATCAGTTGAATGATATACTGTATAATGTACAATTAATACACTTAAAATAAGTATTAAATATATATTACTAGTTGAGGTGTCCCCACCCCCCCAAAAGATGGATTGGAGTCCTAACCACCAGTACCTTGCAATGTGACTTTATTTGAAGATAGGGTCTTTATAGAGGTAATCAAGTTAAAATGAGGTCATTAGGGTGGGCCTTAATCCAAAATGACTGGTGTCCTTATAAAAAGGGGAAATTTGGCCACAGAGACAGACATGCACACAGGGAAAATGCCACGTGAAGAGTGAAGTTGTGCCTTCACAAGCCAAGGAGCTACCAAAATCTACAAGAGAGACCTTCAGAGCAAACATGGTCCTGCTGACAATTTGATTTCAGACTTTTGGCCTCCAGAACTGTGAGACAATAAATTCCTGCTGTTCTAAGCCACCCAGTTTGTGGTACTTTGTTATGAGCAAATGAATACAAGATAACTTAAAGTCAGCCAGCACTAAGACTTGTACCAGGATTGGTGTAATAGTCCTATGTGAAAATCTTATCTGGTGAATATCCTATTTCTGCTCATTCCAGCCCCTTGATTTGTCTCTGGCCCAGCTCTCCTATGTGAATAGCTGCAATGGCCTCTTGACTTGTCTTCCAGTAAGCAGTCTTGTCCCATTCCAATCCATCCTCCACACTGACATTAAGAGTGATCTTTCTAAAGTATTAATCTAATTCTTCAACTGGGAGCTCCTTGGTTTGTCCTTTAATTCCCCCACAGGAATCTGGGTGCAGAGTAGCTGCTTTAGAAATGAAATGATAGATTATAGGGAGCCCTAGAATCATCAAAGCTGTGCTAATGCTAATCCTCACAACCTGCTTCACAGTTTAAGAGATGTTGTCACATATGTAATGCTCCCCCCAGCAACCTGAGAGGTAGTTGTGATCATTATGAAAATGACAAAGAAACTACTTTCACAAGATGTGACTTTCCCAAGATGGCCACAGGGTTAATAGCTAACAATGGTGAAAACCCAAAACTCTTTCCTACATCATGATATTCAAAAAGTGCCCCCCCA
Source organism: Physeter macrocephalus (assembly GCF_002837175.3). Classification (NCBI taxonomy): domain Eukaryota; kingdom Metazoa; phylum Chordata; class Mammalia; order Artiodactyla; family Physeteridae; genus Physeter; species Physeter macrocephalus. Next base: position 28,038,395 of record NC_041214.2, read on the forward strand.
ACACACGCTCATATCATAATATATGTAATACACATTACACTATATAACCCACATTATAATATATATTATACACACAATACATATTACATATTGTTTCAATAGCCATGGCAAAGCAAAAGCTTATACATAGATTTGAGAACAGATCTGTGGCAGTGGCTCTGTCCCCTTCCCACTCCATCATGCTTTAAAAGGTCAGTTAAGAGCTGTTCCAGGATTGGTGGTAGGCTCAACCTGGGCCACTGTTTTGCCCTTTGTCACCCAATTCCACAGCAACCGTGAACTAACCGAGGGGCAGTTTAGTGGGGCATGGACATATGCGTTGCTATTCTCAGGTGTTGGCCTCTGAGACCTATTTCTGATGATTGAATCATGGCCAGGGTAGAGAGCCCCTTGTCTAGAGCAGGTCTTAATGGGGCAGCAGGCTCATCCATGCTCACTTGTTGGCATTCATTATGGACCCTGGAAAATTACAGCCACTCTGGGTTGTCCCCACGCTCCTTTGCTCTTTTATTAGCCATCAACACAAAGGCAATGGAAATAATTTGCAACTGTTGGGAAAAAGAATTAATCTTTTTTTCCTTTAATTAAACCTCTTCATTAGAAATGTGTACAGAAGATATACCAGGAGCTTACCCAGTGTTGCAGACTCACGCGCCACTTGGCTCAGTGGCAGACAACGGAACCTAGAGTCACGGTTGCTGGGCTGTGGCCCTGGTTTAGCCACTTCAGGGCTGATTCAGTGCAAGTCAGTTGGCCACGCAGCATCTCAACTCCCTCAGCTGTAAAATGGGGAAGGTGACAGCGCCCACGGGGTTGTCATGTCATTCAGATGTCCTCGGCTGGCCACATAGCCCCTGCTCTTTCATTAGCCCCCTGCTCTCTGGGCAGTGAAAGTGTCACAGGAAAGGTGCTCTGCAGACCCTGAAGTTAAGAAGTCGAGATTTCTACATCATCAGTGGGGATTCTCCTCGCTATCACTACGACAGCTAGTTGAGTACCTACCACATATTAGGCATTTTACATTCATTCATTAATCCTCACAGCAACCCCTCTAGATGAGACCTCGTATCTCATTGTGCAGGTGAGGAACTGAGTCTCAGAGGGGTTTAAATATTCCCTTTTTGGAAAATAAAAAGGTTCATATTCCTAAAATTTCTTCATTTCTCTCTCACTTTCTAACTTCCTTCAGATCTATCTCAACTTTGCTTTGTCATGGTTGATAAACATTTGCACTTTGATGAGTAACCCCAATGAAATCTTCTTTGCTTTGTGTATAGATCAAATCCTCAGGTTTGCAAACCAATAACTTAAATTTACATTATTTTGACTACGAGGATACCATTCATGGCTGAGCCAATTATCGTGCAAGGATTACTTTTCCTTCTTAGTGGTCCAACCGTCATTCCAAGAACACCATTCCTTGCATAGAGACCAGTTGGATTCTTGATTCATTCATTCCATCAAATGGCTGAATCATCCTCCATTTTAACTTGCATTATATTTGGAACCAGCCTCCTTCATTTATTTTTTTTAACTTTTTATTTTATATTGGAGTATAGTTGATTAACAGTGTTGTGTTAGTTTCAGGTGTACAGCAAAGTGATTTAGTTATACATATACCTGTATCCATTCTTTACTGAGCAGAGTTCCGTGTGCTATACAGTAGGTCCTGGTTGGTTATCCATTTTAAATATAGCACTGTGTGTACTTGTCAGTCCCAAACTCCCTGACTATCTCTCCCCCCAACCTCACCCTTCTGCCCTGGTAACCATAAGTTTGTTCTCTGAGACTGTGAGTCTGTTTCTGTTTTGTTAATAAGTTCATTTGTATCATTTTTTTTTTAGATTCCGCATATAAGCAATATCATATTATTTTTTGTTTTCTGAACTCAATGATTGTCTTGTGTTTTTATTTCTGATGAGTAATGAAACACAGAACTACTTCCCCACATCCCAACAATATTATAGCTTTTGAATCTTTCCATCTATTACTCATTCCTCATTTGTAAAATGGAGACACTTTCTTCATAGGAATATTGTAAAAACTGCATGATCATTTAGGCAAATCTAGTACTCCTGACGTGACTAAGCATTCAAATACTCTGAAGTCCCCCTAGCTCATCTCATGCTTCTGAATGGTTAAAGTATAACCTTACATTCTCAGAGGTATTTAGCCCAGCTTCATTCATTCAACAAATATCTTTGGAGTACTTAAAATGTGTAAAAACAGTCTAAACATCGGCAGTAAAATGGGGGAAAATGTCCCTGAAAAAAGCATTTGACAAAATTCAACATTCATTCATAATTAAATCTATCAACAAATGAGGAATAGAAGGAAACTTCTTCACTCAGATAAAGAGCTTTTATAAAAATCTATAGCTAACATCATACTTAATGATTAAAGAGTGAATATTTTCCCACTCAAGTTGGATATGAAAAAGTAAAATTGTCTTTATTTTCAGAGAACATGATCATCAATGAAGCAAAATCTACAGAATCTACAAAAGTACTACTGGAGCTAATAAATGAGTTTAGGAAAGTCACAGGATAGAAAGTCAATCTATAAAAATCAACTGTATTTCTCTGTATTAGAAATAAACAATTGGAAATTTAAATGTAAAAATATTAATAGCATCAAAAATGAAACATTTAGGAATAACTTTCACAAAATACATGCAAGATCTGTAAATTCTCTAAGATATTGCTGAGAGAATTTAATGAAGACCTGCAGAGGTCTTAGTGGAGAGACAGAGAGTGTTCATGATTTGGTAGGCTCGATATAGTTAAGAAGTAAATTTTCCCCTAACTGATCTATAAGTGTCAATGCAACCCAAGTCAAAATAATAGCAGAATTTTTTAAATGGTTAAGCTAATTCTAAAATTTATATGAAAATGAAAAAGACCTGATATAGCCAAAACAATTTTGAAAAAGAAGAGCAAAGTTGGAGGACTTACACTACTTGATTTTAAGACTTATTATAAAGCTACTCTAATCAAGACAGTGTGATGCTAACATAAGGATAGACATACAGGTCAATAGAAAGAATGAAGTTTACAGAAAGAGACACACATACCTATGGTCAATTTCTGACAAAGGTTCCAAGATAATTCAGTGGGGAAGAAGATAGTCCCTTGATTAAATGGTGCTTTGGAACTTCAATCCCACTGCACATTATACACAAAAATTGTCTCTAAATAGATCATGATCTTAAATGTAGGAGTTAAAATTACAAAACCTTTAAAAGAAAGCATAGGAAAAAAACTCTGAGTGTCCTCGGTTTCGGTGAAGATTTATCAGAAGGGACAAAAACAAGCATGAATCATAAGAGATAAAATTGATTCATCAAACTTTATAAAAATTATAAGTTTCTATTCTTGGAAAACAATTTTAAGAAAATATTTTAAAGTTACAGGCTATGAGAAAATATTAAATAAGCATATCTCAGGACTTGAATCCAAAATTTATAAAGAACTCTTACAACACAAAAATAAGACAAATAATCTGCTCTTAAAAAAAAAAAAGGCAAACATTTGAACACACTTGTCACCAGAGTAAATATATGAACAACAAATAAGGACAAGAAAAGATGTTCAACATTAATAGTTACCAAAAATGTGTAAATTAAAGCCACTATGGGATATCACCATGTCACTACTAGAATGGTTAAAATAAGACTGACAATACCAAGTTCTGATGAAGATGTGAAGCAACTGAAATTCATCCATTGCTGGTAAGAATGTAAAATAATATAGTCACTTCGGAAACAGTTTAGCAATTTCTTATAAAATGGCTCAGCAATTCAATTCCTAGGATTTATCCAAGAGAAATGAAAACATAAATTACACAAAAACCCTTGTAGGTAAATGTTCATAGACTCTTTATTCAGAATAGTGCCAAAGTGGAAACTAAAATGGCCATCAACTAGTGAATGAATAAACAAATTGCAGTATATCCATATAATGAACACCTACTCCGCACTGAAAAGAAATCAACTGATTCATATAACAAAATGGATGAATCTCCAAAGTATTTCACTGGTGAAATGAAAGAAGTCAGACACAAAAGACTACATGCTGTTTGATGCCATTCATGTAACATTCTAGAAAATGCCAAAGTATAAGGATAGGTAACAGATCAGTAATTGCTAGAGTCTGCTTGCAAAGGGGCACAAGGGAACTTTCTGCGTTGAAGGAACTGTTCTGTACCTTGATTGTGGTGATGGTTACACCTCTATGTGTCTTTGTTGAAACTTATCAATTTGCATATTTAAAAAGAGTGAATTGTATTGTGCGTAAATTATACTTCAATAAATATGGGACAAAAACAAAGTCCTTATCCTCAAGAGACTCTCAGACTAGAAAGGGATCCACGATACCAGTATAGCAAGAGGTAGGTAAGAAGAGGAAAAGCAGACTGCTATGGAAAAAGAGGGGAGAAGCACTCACCCCACCACAGTAATCCAGAATTACCTCCTGGAGAAAGTAGACTCTAAGTCATGAGCAGTAAGAATTAAGCAGGGATACAAGATATGGAGGGTCCCAGGCAGAGGAACATTGCATGGGCAAGGGCCTGACGGTAAAAGCACCCTGCTACACCATGCGGGGAATGTGAATAGTTATATTTGGTTGGAGACCATAGTTTGAGGGGCAAGGCCAGCCAAGAGGGTGGACTAATGGATATCATCTACATCACCCAGGGCTTACTGGCTTGCACAGAATCATCCAGGAACCATTTCCGAACTCTGGCTTCAAGAGACACTGGAGAACCATCTCCTTTCCAGAAAGAAGCAATAGGTATTGATGCTGGTGGCTCGGCTGTAATTTCCTATTTAATCTCTTCCCTTCCCTGACAAACGTTTTACCTTTTTGTTCCAATAGACTGAGGCCAGTCAGCACGTGCTTTGCTCCATTTGGTTGTAACTTCAGAACTGACTTTTCATCGGTTCTTCACGAGATAATGTCCCTGTTTGCTATACAACTCCTCTTGAGGCCGAACTCTGTCATATCATGCCCCCTTAGGAACTGCTTCTTGCCTCTGTCTTGTCTCCTTTCCATGATGTTTCAGCATCTGGAAAATGCCTGTGTCTTTGCACTCATATAGAGGAAATGCCAGTGTGATATTTCTGCTCCATTTATATAGAGAAATTAGGTCTTGCCCCTCGGTGCGCCTTTAACTAGAACACAGATGCATCCGCAGAACACGCCTCGGCTCTCGTCTCTCTGCTTCCACTCAATGCACCACTGAAAAACTGCATTAACACTCAATCCAAGCAGCAGGGCCAAGTGGCTGATGATTCACCCTTTGAGTTTTTCTACCTACATCCTGCAGTTGACCCTCTGGCCATTGCTAGCTCCTCAACCCTCAGAATTCTCCCTGGGTAAAAGTGAATTGTGAGTAAAAACATACCATACTGATTGCAAAATGCTCCAGTGAGGTTAACTACATCCTAAGAAACAGGTCACTCTAGTGACTGTCAGGCTGTTCTTTTGCCTGCCATGCCCAGTTTCCCCTTCTGACTCCATCCTCTCGTAGAATTGCCTAAACCAGGGGGCATCCATGGGTGGAGTAGGCTGGGCCAATTGTTTGGATCTTTAAACTTTCATTTAAGAGGCCGAGAAACTATAATGTATTTGGCGATGGGCACTTGAGGTGAAAATTCATAAGGAGTTGGGGCTGGCGTTCATGCAGTGATCACCCAACCCAACATTTAGACGGAGATGGAAAGCTATTAAAATCCAAGAAAGCGAATCGGTCAGGAGACAGAGGATTTGGGAGCCGACATACAGAGAGAAGAGAAGCACCCCCAAGCAGCTGCAGGAGATATAGAGGCTGGCCCCCCGTCCTGTTCTCCAGTCCTGGCCCTACTCACCCTTCACTGACTTGCCAGCCTGCCGTGGCTTGTCTGAGGCTCCCAAGTGAAGCCTTTCAATAATTCTTCCCCCAACCATCATTTTTTAAATTTGTACTAGTTTGAGTGGGTGTCTGTTCTTGCAATAAAATGACTCCTAACTACAATAATTGTCATAGCATTTCAAAAAGTATTTCTATTCCTTCCTTTGGAGTGAGGGTGGGATAGAATCTGTGTCTAGGTGGAGGTAAGCCTGCCTAAGGGCAAACCTGGTCCTGACTTCCCTGCCTAGGATCCATCAGAAGCTCTCCTGCTCTCCAACCACAAGATCAGGGAAGCCACTCAAAGACCCCCGCTCCCTCCGTGACCCATGCCTTTGCCCTCATTGTGCTGTCTACCCCTCTCCTCACACTCCTTTCTCCTGGCTCCTGCCTGTTCATCCTGCCAGATGCAGCTCCAGTCCCCCTCCTCCGGTGGTCCTCCTCTATACACCTTGTCACCCTGCACTGCCTGCTATTAGGCTATAGGTCTGCCGCATTGCCATTAGCTGGTTCCTTGCCCCTCCTTCCCCCTCTTCAAGGAGAGGAAGCATCCTAGTCACAATGATGTCCACAGGTCCTGACACAGTGCCTGGAACCTTGATAAATGAGGTGAGCACACCTTTGCCTTCCCAGCACCTCCTGAAGCAATTAGCAGCACTTTGGTTCCAATGAGCAGGTATTCCGACATCACCCAAATAGAAAGAGGGTGTGCCTCGCAAAATACAGGGTGACATTTGCCATCACTTAATTAGAGGCACTATATATCTCCTGCTAGAGGTACCAGTTAGAGAGTTTTAAATGCAAATCCCATGTGTGTGACTCACATATGCAAAGATTCACAGAGGATGAGGGTTACATTATACTGTGTTAATTGGGTTGAAAAAGCATTTGAAGAAAAGATGGCTGATGGGTGCTTTCAGTGAGGGCAGACCAGTGCTTTCCTTCCCTTCCTTCCTCCTTTCCTTCTATCCATCTATCCATACATTTATCCACCTTTCCTATTTTTTTCTTCCTTTCCATCTGTCATTTTCCATCCATAAATACTCAACTGTTTACTGTGTGGGTTCTCTCAAAGTCATTAACTAAATTGCCCCAGCCTGGGGATGAACCATATACCATTATCCCATTGGGTACTGGCACGTGGGCAAGGAGAAAGGCTACCAAGAACTGTGCACTGGGGAATTGTGTAATCTCACAAAAGTGCGATTTTTCAGTTGTCTCTGCACAAGCCATCCAGATAAAGCCAATTGCCCAAAGCTTGCCCTAAGACAGACCCTGAGATTAGGTGTAAGTGGTACTGGGCTTAATGTCATAGTTCTGACACTATGTAACCAACAGGGTATTTTAGTCAAGTATCAATCTTCCCAGACCTCTGCTCACTCTCCTTTATAAAATGGAGGTAATACCAACCCCGCAGGGTTATTGGGAGGAAGATAAAATGAGACACTAAGTCAGAGCTGACTCAGTGGTGATGAGCAACTTAAATGTCCCCAGTAAAGGCCCTTTGATTCTGAATGTCAACACCCACAGCCTCGGTGAGGACCCCCATGGGACCCAGCCTGCCCCATACAGACATGCCCAAGTTACCCAATAAATCTACTGGTGGGCGGGGAAGATTAGATTAAGACTGTAAAGAAGATTTGGAGCCATTCAGGAAAAAATCTTTTAGAATAGGAAGAGGGGGGAAAAAGACTGTGATGGTTTAATGTTCCCATTCAATTACTAGAGCCAACACACTTTTCCACACTGTCTTACCTACTGAACACATTATTGGACTGAAGCGTGCACTAAATTGTTATAACTATAATTCCCCAAGATTGTTATTACTTTAATATCTCATCCTTCACCGCATTTTAAATCTCTCTAACCCCTAAAACCAGCCCGTAACTTACTTTGGAATTGATGCTACTAAATATAATCGTCTACAACTCTTTCTGTAATCCATTGTTCAACCACAACCACTACATAACTAATCAGGAGCGGCCACTCCGGAGGGCCTACTATGTGTGTTCTCATTAAATCCTCCCCATCGCCCCTGTGGGAGGGTTTCATGGGCTCCATTTCATGGATGAGGTTATGGAGGCTCAGGGAGTTTAAGGAAATCATACAAGGTCATGGTCCCTAATGGAAGGACTGAGGTTCCCACCCCACTGGGTCATTCCTCCCGCAACCAGAGGTCAATGCAGCAGCACATATTTTTTTCCATCCCCTGTGGGTCCAGCCTTGGACCAAGTGCTCTGAGGGGGCACAGAAGAGCCAAGACTGAACAGACCGGAGAACAGGCAGAGTTCTCCAGAGAAAGAGAACCAATGGGAGACAGAGAGATTGAGACAGATAGAGATAGATAGAGCTAGAGCTAGAGCTAGAGCTAGAGCCAGAGCTAGAGCTAGATAGAGCTAGAGCTAGAGCTAGAGTTAGATAGAGCTAGAGCTAGAGCTAGAGCTAGAGCTAGATAGAGATAGAGACAGGACATATATATATATATATATATACACAGACAGAGAGAGAGAGAGATACATATACATACATAGATACATGTGTGTGTGTGTGTGTGTGTGTGTGTGTGTGTATAAGTATATATAAAGGAATTGGCCTACACTATTGCGGGGGCTGGCAAGTCTAAAATTCTAGCCTGCAGGCTAGAAGCTCAGGCAGGAGTTAATGCTTCAGTCTTGAGGCAGAATTTCTTCTTTTCTGGGAAAACTCCATTTTTGCTCTTAAAGCCTTTCAACTGATCGGATGAGGCCCACCCACATTATTGAGGACCATCTCCTTTACTTAAAACAATTGCCTGTAGATGTTAACCACATGTCCAAAATGCCTTCACAGCAACACCTGGATGAGTGTTTCATTGAATAACTAGATACTATAACCTAGCCAAATGGACACATAAAACTTAACATCACACTCACTGAAGAATCTTTAAAATGTTATATTCAAAATGAGTGAGAAGATTGGATATGACAGTGCAACTTCCTTTTAACCTCAGACAGAAACACCAAATTCTTGTTTCTCTACTGGCAAACTAATAAATAAAACCTTTGTGGTTTTTGCTATCAACTTTGTTCTAGAAGGTAGCAAATGTGAGATACGTTTTTATTGCAAATTCCATTTCATGCCTTAGATCCCAAGGTGTTCAGAACAACGAATGGCAATTATCTGGTTTACAGTATATTCACTGCAGAATGCTCACCTGTTTCTCAGTGCTTCAGAAAGAAAGCACTGGCAGGTCAATTTCACTTCTTATTTATGTGGATTGTTACCTGCATTTCTCCAGCTCTGGCTCCTTCCTGGGAAGTTGCAGGATATCAGAGGTAGAGGATAGGGCTAGAAAAGCCTGCCCTCTACCACCACCAAACACACAAAATCATCATAAAGCTGAAAGCCAAATGCCCTAGGTCACCCTCATAATCAACCTGATCAGGGTATCAGACAAGATGGCTCCATTTGCATTCAAGTTGAATTATCTGCACTCCCATCTGCTCAGCTCAGCTCCCCACCACTGACTCAGGAAAGCATTCTCTGACCCTCCCCTTCCTCTCCACCCCTAAAGACACCCCGCAGACTGAATTAGTTCTTTCCTTATCCCACTATAGCCCCCTGCCTATCCTTAGCACATCAAGGACTAAACCGGGCTGTAAATATCCTTTTGTGTCTTTCCACTACCAGATGGTGGGTAAAGATGCTGGGTCTTTCACACCTGTATCTCTAGCCCTAGCACAACAGTTCTCAAAGTACGGCCCAGGAACCCTGAGGGGTCCCTGAGACCCTTTGAGAGGTTCACAAGGTGAAAACTATTTTCATGCAAGTACTAAGGTTGTATTTGCAGTCTTTGTCCTCATTCTCTCTGGAGGAGTTTTCCAGAGGCTGTATAAGAGGTATCACAACAGAATCCAGAAACAGTTATGAGAATTCAGCTGTCTTCTAATCAGCCAGGCATGTGCAAAAATATAAAACAAGGGCACTCTCCTCATTATTTTAAAATTTTGGATAATACAGTTATTTTTAATAAAAAGTACTTTATTTTTGTCAATATGTGATAGGTTTTTTAATTATTTTAACTGAATTAATAAAGATAAATATATCACATTTTATTAGCTCTAATTACTAATGAAATAAAGAGCAATAGGTAAAATCCACAAAAACCAAAGATTGTGGGTTGTTAATGATATTTAAGAATGTTAAAATGTTCTGAGAGCAAAAAGTTTGCTGTATAACCTAGCAAAGGACTTAAAAAATAGTACATACTACTCATGTAGGAATAAAGAGAAAACGTGTGAGCAGAGGAACAGGGGAGAGAGAACAAAGAAACAGAGTTGAGGGAGGGAAAGAAAGGATGTCTAAAGTTGTCAAGGCCAGGCTCACATAATCAATTCTTAGATTCATCTTAGTTGGGGGAAAGTCCATCAACATGGTGACAAGATCAGTCCTTTCTCTTGTTCTGGTTGTGAAAGAAGAGCAACTGGTTGACTTAGTTTGCACACCAATTGTTGTAATGTCGTGTAGCTAATTTTTGCCATGCTGATTTTTCTGGAAAAAAGCAAGAACATCCTCTCTTGCTGTATGAACCTGAGCGCAGGCTGTCAAGAGAATAATTATCTGAAATCACAGGCCTTATATCACTTGCAACCTGGTTGGAGACACCACCATACAAAGAAACAAACTCCATAAATCATTCCTGCAAAAGGCATCAAAGGTTAAAAGCATCATGATGAATTTCTGAAATAAATCTGGACTCTGAATTTTCAGAGTGTTTAGGAGGCAACCATTGTATCTCAACAGAGAAATCATGATCTTAGCAATTTTAGAGGGTAACTCCACTGCTAAAGGTGTCAATTTCTCCTAGAGGTAAACAGAAAAGGTCTTTGCAGCTGGAAGAGTCTCTCAATGCTTAAGGCATCCTTCTCAAAAAAAAAACTTTTGGGATCCCTGATCTGACAATTTCTAAGCACCCTGGGGTCTGGCACGTGGCAGGTGCCCAACAAATGTGATTAAAAGATCAATAAATGAATATGCTCTTACTGCTTTTGTCAATTATCTGCACAAAGACCCAGGTAGCACTCTGCATGGAATCACTATTCCTCACCAATTATAACTTCTCTTAACCAAGATATCTGGTTTGGACATATTTAGTTCTGAATAACTTTGGTTGATCAAGAGAATGTTGGTGTCCACATACACCAACATTACTTCTGGGGATAACTGAACAAGGAAGAAATAAGGAAATAAAAACAAAGAGGATGTATGGACAGATAGATAAAGGACATTGGCAGAAGATAAGCACCAGCCTAGAACAGTTCAGCATGGAATGAGAATTCCATGGAATTAAGAAGGTCCCAGGAGAAAAGTAACTCCGACTCATGAAATCAGATTGTCACAGGACATTTGGTGGGGAACAAGATATACGTTATTATCTGTTACAAAACACACAAATGTATGAGCAATGAACTGATTTAGGGCTGGAAAAGTCTACAAGATTCTTATGAACACAGAATGATGCATGGAATTAATTGTGCAGAGCTCATTATAGTGAATTTAAGATGGGTATCATGCTACTGATAGTGTATTATTTGGTTTGCTGCATATTAGTGAAAATGGAGATATTTATTAAAAATGTTCTATGTTAATCCTCAATATCATTTTTGCATAACCTTTTTGAAAACTGAGGATTGAATTTCTCAACAGTGATGGCTGCTCCCATTGTATGATTATAAGACCTCAATCCAGGGGCGGAGAGAAGATGGCGGAAGAGTAAGACACGGAGATCACCTTCCTCCCCACAGATACATCAGAAATACATCTACACGTGGAACTGCTCCTATAGAACACCCACTGAACGCTGGCAGAAGACCTCAGACTTCCCAAAAGGCAAGAAACTCCCCCACGTACCTGGGTAGGGCAAAATAAAAAAGAATAAACAGAGACAAAAGAATAGGAACGGGACATGCACCAGTGGGAGGGAGCGGTGAAGGAGGAAAGGTTTCCACACACTAGGAGCCCCTTCACGGGCGGAGACTGCGAGTGGCAGATGGGGGGAGCTTCGAAGCCGCGAAGGAGAGCGCAGTAACAGGGTGTGGAGGGCAAAGCGGAGAGATTCCCGCAGAGGACGGGTGCCGACCAGCACTCACCAGCCCGAGAGGCTTGTCTGCTCACCCTCCGGGAAGGGCGGCTGCTGGGAGCTGAGGCTCGGGCTTCGGTCAGAAGCCGGGAGAGGACTGGGGTTGGCGGCGTGAACACAGCCTGAAGGGGTTAGTGCGCCACGGCGAGCCGAGAGTGAGTCCGGGAGAAGTCTGGAGCTGCCTAAGAGGCAAGACACCTTTTCTTCCCTCTTTGCTTCCTGGGGCGCGAGGAGAGGGGATTAAGCGCGCCGCTTAAAGGAGCTCCAGAGACGGGCGCGGAGCTGCCGAAGAGACAAGAGAATTTTTCTTACCTCTTTGCTTCCTGGTGCGAGAGGAGAGGGGATTAAGCGCGCCACGTAAAGGAGCTCCAGAAACGTGCGCGAGCCGCGGCTGTCGGGGAGGAACCCAGAGACGGGCATGAGACGCTAAGGCCGCTGCTGCCGCCTCCAAGAAGCCTGTGTGCGAGCACAGGTCACTCTCCACACCGCCCCTCCCGGGAGCCTGTGCAGCCCGCCACTGCCGGGGTCCCGGGATCCAGGGACAGCTTCCCCGGGAGAACGGGAGGCGTGCCTCCGGCTGGTGCAGCATCACGAGGCCCTCTGCCGACGCGGGCTCCGAGCCCCTCCCACCCCCCGGGCTGAGTGAGCCAGAGCCTCCGAATCAGCTGCTCCTTTAACCCCGTCCTGTCTGAGCAAAGAGCAGACGCCCTCGGACGACCTACGCACAGAGGCGGGGCCAAGTCCAAAGATGAACCCCAGGAGCTGTGCGAACAAAGAGAAGGAGGGGGAGGTCTCTCCCAGCAGCCTCAGAAACAGCAGATTAAAGCTCCACAATCAACTTGAACTGCCCTGCATCTGTGGAATACGTGAATAGAGAGCAAATCATCCCAAGTTGAGGAGGTGGACTTTGGGAGATAGATATATTATTATTTTCCCCTTTTTGTCTTTTTGTGAGTGTGTATGTGTGTGCTGCTGTGTGAGATTTTGTCTGTATAGCTTTGCTTTCACCATTTGTCCTAGGGTT
>NC_041214.2:28052522-28061333 GCF_002837175.3 Physeter macrocephalus
TGTTAAAAAAAAAAAAAAAAAGAACTCAATCCACTTCACAAAGGGCAGCATCTGGTAGGGTTAATATGGCCGTTGTCCTTTCTGATGTCAGCAAGGTCTACTGGTCCAGGTCCTCCAAGAAGCCAATACCTAGACCCAAGATGGAATTAAATGTGCAAGAATTTTATAAGAGAAAATGCACATTCGACCTTGGTGCAAATGTAATCCCAGTGCTTGACAAAGAAAGAAAAGGTTGGGTGAAAGTGTCTCATACCGTCATGCAGTCTACGTGTGACTCTACAAAACTGAAGCCCTAGGGCCTCCTCAAGCCAAAGTCAGCAGTCAGAGCAACCCCATGTCTCCCAGGAGTCTTAGAGTCCCCCAGTATCCCCACACTCCACAGGAATAGCCCGTGGAAAGCATGGCCTCAGAGCCCAGGTATTTTAATTCCCAGCGCCTAATTTTGTGAGAAAGGAAGGGCAAGGATATTCAGCTTTTGAATCTGAGTTACCTGCTCATTTCTTAAAGATGAGTCCCTGACCAGGTATAATTTACCATCCCCATTCAGATGTTCAGGAAGCCCTCCCCTCTGGCTGACACTTGGGAACAGAGGGCTACTTTAGATTTCCTTCCCAGACTTGCTCCTTACCTCAGGGGCACCATCTCAGAAAATGGCACCATTACTGATGCTCAAACAAGAACCCCAGGAGGGCTTGATTCCTACCTTTTCCTAACTAGCAATCCTTTCACATCCACACGTAGTCCATCAGAGGTTCTGCCATTTCTACACCAACACAGTAGAATGTGGAAGCCCTCTTCCACATCTTCTATTTGCCAAGATCCTATGCTCAGCCAGTATTATTCCTTGCCTGAACCTCTGCAAGAACTCTCAACTTTATCTTTGTGTTTTCACTCTTCTCCCCTACAATCCCTTTTTATTTCTCAAATTCACCAAACCGAGTCCTACCTGGGGTGCTTGCACTAGCTGTTCCCACTGTGTGGAATGCCTTCCCCCAACAGCATGACTAGCTGCTTCCCGTAACTCTGCCCTCAGCTCAGACCTCAAAGAGCCCTTTCCTGAAGACCTCATTCCAACTATCTCTCCCTGCCCCCATAACCCGCTCTTTAATCTTTCTATCACAGGGATCACACCTTCTGTAAGACTTGACTCTGTGATTGTCTGTCTGGCCCCTCTGGAATGGATGCCCTGTTTTGTCCATCACTGTTTCTCCAGAGCTGAGACAGTGTCTGGCCCACAAAAGGCTCTGATAAATACATGCTCAGTCAGTGAATAAACTGGCACCCATCATGACTGTCAGTGAGGTCAGGGAAGTGTCCTTCTGACATGGGCCCCCCCTCTTGTCGAGTGCCTTCCTGGCTCAGCTCAGCTCCCTCCGGAAGCCCCATTCCCCACACGGTGTTCTCTCCCAGCTCCCTGGCTGATATCACAGCCCTCTGTTCGCCCTCTCCACGGCACCCCAGGCATCCACCATCATCCACCATTGGTGGATGATACTCAGACTCTCTCTATCTCAAGGCTCTCAGTTTCATCCAAAGAGAATCTGAGAACTCCAAAGGCCTTTTAACCTCCAAAGAATGAGGCTCTCAGAGAAGGAATTCAGGGGCAAGGTGATGATTTTGAGAATGACTTCTCTGATTCACCTGTGCCATGATTTCCTTTTTAACTACGACCCCTAAATACACACAGGTACTCCCAGCCCTCATAGCTCTTTCCACAGCACCCACTGCCTGAGCTGGGCAGAATGCCAAAGCTCCAAGGCAGAGCTCCAGCCACGTTCCCGCCACAGGTAGGCGGCTCCAGCCCTGAGGAGTGACACGATCAAAGGCAGAGCATCCCCATGCTTTTGCATAGGGTGCCTTGTGTTTTTAAGTGCCTGGCAGCCCCTTGTCTTCCCTGTGCCAGCGGGCGCATCCGCTCCTCCACCCCTACATCTTTATAAAGCAGCCTCCATCTACACAGTCTGAGCGATGGGGTCCAGAAATGGAGCTGAGAGAGGTCAGGTAGGTAACAAGGTGCCAGGATCCCCCCTCCCCTCTCAACAGTAGAGGCTGAAACCTCATCTCTTCCTCTACAGGTGTTTAGCAAAAGCCCCACATCATGCCCTGGCATGCAATTCTGAAATCCTCATAAACCAACCTCTCAGAGACGCCACATACACCAGGAAGGCACCCAAGCTCCACAGCCCATGTGGCTCCAGTCACAGGTGGATCAGGCTTCCTTTGGGAATGTTTGAGCTGGAGTTCGTGCGTGTGGGGACACTCCTTGGCTCCAGAGCATGTCCCCAGGGTTTGTACCTAATAGGCTCTCTTTCAGTATCTGCTGGATTCATGAAGCATTTATGTCTTGGATATGTAGATTGCCTCCAACTCCACTAAGCATGGAGTGGGAGAAAATGGGACGTCCTACAGCACAAGGGAAGGGAACTAGCTATGAAGCATAGCTTTATGATACGGGGGCTGCTTCATCCTGGGGGTTGAAAGAGAAGAGTAGATTCAACCCCCTGGAAACAACTTTCAAAATGGTTTCCACCCACACATCGAGCTGGACTAATGGAATGTGAACACTGTTTTGTTTGCCCATGTACACGGTGGAAGCCACAAGTAACAGTTTCATTCCGCCAAGATTTATTTAATGAGTAACTACTGTATGTGGGAGGGACAATGGAGGTACAGCAGTAAGTAAGTACATTGGTAATTAAATTGGCATCAGTGCTGAGAAGGAGAAATACAGGATCCCATGAGGATACAATGTCAAGTGGACGTGACCTTTTTGAGGTTGTTGGAGGGCCCACTCTTCAAAAGTGACAGGTGAGCTGAGATCTGACAGCTGGGAAAGAACATTCCACGAAGAGAGAATCACACTGGGGAGAAACTCTGAGAGAGGCACAGCCGGTCCATTTGAGAAAGAACTACGAAGAGACAATCGAGTGTGCTTAGGAAGATAAGGGCAGCTTCCGCTTGGAGAAGCTCCCAATAACATAAGAAAATGAGAACAGGATTCAGAATTCTCACTGTGTGATTGGGTAGCTCAGATGTAATTTTGTAGTAACTTCAGAGGAAGGGGAGGTCAATAATGACCTTCAGGAGGTGAGGGCTGGACCTCAGCTGGGTCCTGCAATGATGAGCTGGGTAGACAGAGTGGTGAGGGAAGCGGAAAACCCTGGATATCCCCCTCCATGGCTCCCTTCTCGCTCATCCGTTAATTCATCTTTTACCGTATATATTGTATCTAACGTCCCTCACTGAAAAGTCTCCTGTGTGTCTGCTTTCCAGCCCCACTACCTAGGCCAAACCGCTACCTAGGCATCCTCCCTACTGAGGGCAGAGTGGCCTGTAAAATGCAGGTTGGACCACCCCACCCCCTGCTCCCCTCCTTCTAGGAGCTCCCATCGCCCTGTAAATAAAGATCACACTCCCTAGCCTGGCACACAGGCTTCTCATTCTATAATCTCCATGTGCCTCTGACCTCTGCTCATTGCCTAACCCCCTGGACACCTTGCGCTAATTCCCATTTCCTGGGTGTAGCCTGCTCTCTCTCCAGCCCTGCCTGTAGCCCAGACCTTCTCTCCCACCAATTCCTAGGGTCTCTGGGGGATCCATCACTCTTCCTTCATGACATATTTCATGGACCAAGGGTATCCCCAAAACCCACACTTTCCTACTGCAACCACTCATGTATCTCTGCCACACACACTTAATAAGCAAACCCTCCTGAAGCTATTTATATCTGTAAATGATTATCCCCTAGAAGTCTACTGCTCCATCGGATCTTCTGAGGCCAAGCAGCTAAACGTTGTCCAAACATTTGCTGAGCACCTGCCGTGTTTCCAGGCCCACCAAGAGAGGCACAGGGGCAGGCATGGGTCTTGCATTGATCACAATCTAATGTCAAATGACATCACCGCCAGCAAGGAAGCCCTTTCTAAGAAGGTGCAGGAGCTGCCATGTACAACTAGGTCCACGTTGTGTGTTTGACTCTGCTGTCGCCATTCTTTGGTTGTTGTTGTCTGTGTTCTCCATGGGTTGAGCACCTATCCTACGTGCCGGGAACGGTACCAGGCTGTGGCAGGCAGGGTTCCCTGGGAAGCAGACTCTAAGAGTTTACTGCGCAGGATATTTCATTAGCAGTGGCCTTGGGGTCACAGCTGTGGAAGAGACGGGATGGAAGCAGAATGGCCCAGGGAGAGGTGATGCAGGCTCAGTGACCCACCAGCGATGCTCTACGGCTTGAATGGCCCTTTCTGTGTTGTCCGGGGTTGAGCTGAGATGGGCAGGCCTTTAGGCTCTTGCATTCATCAGTCACTGGATGAGGGCCCCTGGAAGGGATCTAACTTTGGGCAATATGACGCTTTACAGCTGAGGCAGGGCCTGAAGGGGCTGACAGCTGGAAGCTGTCTCTGCCAACAGTTCTCCCAGCAGCTGGGGCACATCATGGGGTTCACTACACAGCTGCTTTCCATATCTTACTTTGGAAAATCACAACAACTTGAGGGGTAGATGTCATCTCCGTTTTACAGATGAGAAACAGAGGCACAGAGAGAGTGTCACTCGACCAAAGTTCTACAGTTGGCTTTGAACGCGGTTCTGATTTCACAGCTTATGCTTGTGTCCCTGTGCAATGTTCATTCCTCCCAAGCAAGTGGGTAGGGGCTCAAAGTGTGCCCCCTCTCCTACTACATCTTGGGCTTACAGTAGACCGGAAGGATCTCCTCTTCACTGAAATAACCAGGAGGATGAAGGCAGACACACCACTTTTGGATCAGTCTGGGCACAAGTGGATTGGAGCACTGTGTCTACTCACCTGTACCTCTGTTGCTGGGACTGGGTAGCATTTAAGCCACATTCAGGACCCCAGGAGACTGTACCAAGTCTAGGACTCATGGATGAGATTGACTTAAATAAAAATACAGGAAGCCCAGTTAATTTTGAACTTCAGATAGACAACAAATGATTAATTTAGTATCCGTATGTCCATGCAATCTTTGGGACATACTTCTGCTAAAGGTAATTTGCTGCTTATCTGACGTTAAATTAACTGGGGGCCCGGTATTTTATCTGTCAAGCTTTCTCATGGGTGAAGTGGAAGTCATGCCTCCTTAGCCTCAAGATGATTCCAGTGACGCGAACGTTTCCTCAGATCAAGCTCTCTCCCGGTCTGCAATCCATTTTCCTGCACCCAAAGTTTTTCATTGCACACTTCACGTGAATGCGCCCCTGGGAGAGGGGACCCATGAGGGGTATTGCTGAGAGCAGGTTTTGGGGGAACACACACAAAATAACACAGATGGGGAAGAGGGGTGCCAGGAGAGGGCATCACTAAAGGGGTGACATGGGAACATATGTATATGTATAACTCTTTCACTTTGTTGTAAAGCAGAAACTAACACACCATTGTAAAATAGTTATACTCCAATAAAGATGTTAAAAAAAAAAAAAAAGAACTCAATCCACTTCACAAAGGGCAGCATCTGGTAGGGTTAATATGGCCCTTGTCCTTTCTGATGTCAGCAAGGTCTACTGGTCCAGGTCCTCCAAGAAGCCGATACCTAGACCCAAGATGGAATTAAATGTGCAAGAATTTTATAAGAGAAAATGCAGATTCGACCTTGGTGCAAATGTAATCCCAGTGCTTGACAAAGAAAGAAAAGGTTGGGTGAAAGTGTCTCATACCGTCATGCAGTCTACGTGTGACTCTACAAAACTGAAGCCCTAGGGCCTCCTCAAGCCAAAGTCAGCAGTCAGAGCAACCCCATGTCTCCCAGGAGTCTTAGAGTCCCCCAGTATCCCCACACTCCACAGGAATAGCCCATGGAAAGCATGGCCTCAGAGCCCAGGTATTTTAGTTCCCAGCGCCTAATTTTGTGAGAAAGGAAGGGCAAGGATGTTCAGCTTTTGAATCTGAGTTACCTGCTCATTTCTTAAAGATGAGTCCCTGACCAGGTATAATTTACCATCCCCATTCAGATGTTCAGGAAGCCCTCCCCTCTGGCTGACACTTGGGAACAGAGGGCTACTTTAGATTTCCTTCCCAGACTTGCTCCTTACCTCAGGGGCACCATCTCAGAAAATGGCACCATTACTGATGCTCAAACAAGAACCCCAGGAGGGCTTGATTCCTACCTTTTCCTAACTAGCAATCCTTTCACATCCACACGTAGTCCATCAGAGGTTCTGCCATTTCTACACCAACACAGTAGAATGTGGAAGCCCTCTTCCACATCTTCTATTTGCCAAGATCCTATGCTCAGCCAGTATTATTCCTTGCCTGAACCTCTGCAAGAACTCTCAACTTTATCTTTGTGTTTTCACTCTTCTCCCCTACAATCCCTTTTTATTTCTCAAATTCACCAAACCGAGTCCTACCTGGGGTGCTTGCACTAGCTGTTCCCACTGTGTGGAATGCCTTCCCCCAACAGCATGACTAGCTGCTTCCCGTAACTCTGCCCTCAGCTCAGACCTCAAAGAGCCCTTTCCTGAAGACCTCATTCCAACTATCTCTCCCTGCCCCCATAACCCGCTCTTTAATCTTTCTATCACAGGGATCACACCTTCTGTAAGACTTGACTCTGTGATTGTCTGTCTGGCCCCTCTGGAATGGATGCCCTGTTTTGTCCATCACTGTTTCTCCAGAGCTGAGACAGTGTCTGGCCCACAAAAGGCTCTGATAAATACATGCTCAGTCAGTGAATAAACTGGCACCCATCATGACTGTCAGTGAGGTCAGGGAAGTGTCCTTCTGACATGGGCCCCCCCTCTTGTCGAGTGCCTTCCTGGCTCAGCTCAGCTCCCTCCGGAAGCCCCATTCCCCACACGGTGTTCTCTCCCAGCTCCCTGGCTGATATCACAGCCCTCTGTTCGCCCTCTCCACGGCACCCCAGGCATCCACCATCATCCACCATTGGTGGATGATACTCAGACTCTCTCTATCTCAAGGCTCTCAGTTTCATCCAAAGAGAATCTGAGAACTCCAAAGGCCTTTTAACCTCCAAAGAATGAGGCTCTCAGAGAAGGAATTCAGGGGCAAGGTGATGATTTTGAGAATGACTTCTCTGATTCACCTGTGCCATGATTTCCTTTTTAACTACGACCCCTAAATACACACAGGTACTCCCAGCCCTCATAGCTCTTTCCACAGCACCCACTGCCTGAGCTGGGCAGAATGCCAAAGCTCCAAGGCAGAGCTCCAGCCACGTTCCCGCCACAGGTAGGCGGCTCCAGCCCTGAGGAGTGACACGATCAAAGGCAGAGCATCCCCATGCTTTTGCATAGGGTGCCTTGTGTTTTTAAGTGCCTGGCAGCCCCTTGTCTTCCCTGTGCCAGCGGGCGCATCCGCTCCTCCACCCCTACATCTTTATAAAGCAGCCTCCATCTACACAGTCTGAGCGATGGGGTCCAGAAATGGAGCTGAGAGAGGTCAGGTAGGTAACAAGGTGCCAGGATCCCCCCTCCCCTCTCAACAGTAGAGGCTGAAACCTCATCTCTTCCTCTACAGGTGTTTAGCAAAAGCCCCACATCATGCCCTGGCATGCAATTCTGAAATCCTCATAAACCAACCTCTCAGAGACGCCACATACACCAGGAAGGCACCCAAGCTCCACAGCCCATGTGGCTCCAGTCACAGGTGGATCAGGCTTCCTTTGGGAATGTTTGAGCTGGAGTTCGTGCGTGTGGGGACACTCCTTGGCTCCAGAGCATGTCCCCAGGGTTTGTACCTAATAGGCTCTCTTTCAGTATCTGCTGGATTCATGAAGCATTTATGTCTTGGATATGTAGATTGCCTCCAACTCCACTAAGCATGGAGTGGGAGAAAATGGGACGTCCTACAGCACAAGGGAAGGGAACTAGCTATGAAGCATAGCTTTATGATACGGGGGCTGCTTCATCCTGGGGGTTGAAAGAGAAGAGTAGATTCAACCCCCTGGAAACAACTTTCAAAATGGTTTCCACCCACACATCGAGCTGGACTAATGGAATGTGAACACTGTTTTGTTTGCCCATGTACACGGTGGAAGCCACAAGTAACAGTTTCATTCCGCCAAGATTTATTTAATGAGTAACTACTGTATGTGGGAGGGACAATGGAGGTACAGCAGTAAGTAAGTACATTGGTAATTAAATTGGCATCAGTGCTGAGAAGGAGAAATACAGGATCCCATGAGGATACAATGTCAAGTGGACGTGACCTTTTTGAGGTTGTTGGAGGGCCCACTCTTCAAAAGTGACAGGTGAGCTGAGATCTGACAGCTGGGAAAGAACATTCCACGAAGAGAGAATCACACTGGGGAGAAACTCTGAGAGAGGCACAGCCGGTCCATTTGAGAAAGAACTACGAAGAGACAATCGAGTGTGCTTAGGAAGATAAGGGCAGCTTCCGCTTGGAGAAGCTCCCAATAACATAAGAAAATGAGAACAGGATTCAGAATTCTCACTGTGTGATTGGGTAGCTCAGATGTAATTTTGTAGTAACTTCAGAGGAAGGGGAGGTCAATAATGACCTTCAGGAGGTGAGGGCTGGACCTCAGCTGGGTCCTGCAATGATGAATTCTTATCCACTAATGATGAAAAATATGAGAGTGAAATTAAGAAAACACTCCCATTTACCGTTGCAACAAAAAAAGTAAAATATCTAGGAATAAACCTATCTAAGGAGACGAAAGACCTGTATGCAGAAAATTATAAGACACGGATGAAAGAAATTAAAGATGATACAAATAGATGGAGAGATATACCATGTTCTTGGATTGGAAGAATCAACATTGTGAAAATGACTTTACTACCCAAAGCAATCTACAGATTCAATGCAATCCCTAT
>NC_041214.2:28061842-28075270 GCF_002837175.3 Physeter macrocephalus
GTAAAATAGATAGCTAGTGGGAAGCAGCCGCATAGCCCAGGGAGATCAGCTCGGTGCTTTGTGACCACCTAGAGGGGTGGGATAGGGAGGGTGGGAGGGAGGGAGACACAAGAGGGAAGAGATATGGGAACATATGTATATGTATAACTCTTTCACTTTGTTGTAAAGCAGAAACTAACACACCATTGTAAAATAGTTATACTCCAATAAAGATGTTAAAAAAAAAAAAAAAGAACTCAATCCACTTCACAAAGGGCAGCATCTGGTAGGGTTAATATGGCCCTTGTCCTTTCTGATGTCAGCAAGGTCTACTGGTCCAGGTCCTCCAAGAAGCCGATACCTAGACCCAAGATGGAATTAAATGTGCAAGAATTTTATAAGAGAAAACAGATATCATCTCATACCAGTCAGAATGACCATCATCAAAAAATCTAGAAACAATAAATGCTGAAGAGGGGGTGGAGAAAAGGGAACACTCTTGCACTGCTGGTGGGAATGTAAGAATAGCCCGTGGAAAGCATGGCCTCAGAGCCCAGGTATTTTAATTCCCAGCGCCTAATTTTGTGAGAAAGGAAGGGCAAGGATATTCAGCTTTTGAATCTGAGTTACCTGCTCATTTCTTAAAGATGAGTCCCTGACCAGGTATAATTTACCATCCCCATTCAGATGTTCAGGAAGCCCTCCCCTCTGGCTGACACTTGGGAACAGAGGGCTACTTTAGATTTCCTTCCCAGACTTGCTCCTTACCTCAGGGGCACCATCTCAGAAAATGGCACCATTACTGATGCTCAAACAAGAACCCCAGGAGGGCTTGATTCCTACCTTTTCCTAACTAGCAATCCTTTCACATCCACACGTAGTCCATCAGAGGTTCTGCCATTTCTACACCAACACAGTAGAATGTGGAAGCCCTCTTCCACATCTTCTATTTGCCAAGATCCTATGCTCAGCCAGTATTATTCCTTGCCTGAACCTCTGCAAGAACTCTCAACTTTATCTTTGTGTTTTCACTCTTCTCCCCTACAATCCCTTTTTATTTCTCAAATTCACCAAACCGAGTCCTACCTGGGGTGCTTGCACTAGCTGTTCCCACTGTGTGGAATGCCTTCCCCCAACAGCATGACTAGCTGCTTCCCGTAACTCTGCCCTCAGCTCAGACCTCAAAGAGCCCTTTCCTGAAGACCTCATTCCAACTATCTCTCCCTGCCCCCATAACCCGCTCTTTAATCTTTCTATCACAGGGATCACACCTTCTGTAAGACTTGACTCTGTGATTGTCTGTCTGGCCCCTCTGGAATGGATGCCCTGTTTTGTCCATCACTGTTTCTCCAGAGCTGAGACAGTGTCTGGCCCACAAAAGGCTCTGATAAATACATGCTCAGTCAGTGAATAAACTGGCACCCATCATGACTGTCAGTGAGGTCAGGGAAGTGTCCTTCTGACATGGGCCCCCCCTCTTGTCGAGTGCCTTCCTGGCTCAGCTCAGCTCCCTCCGGAAGCCCCATTCCCCACACGGTGTTCTCTCCCAGCTCCCTGGCTGATATCACAGCCCTCTGTTCGCCCTCTCCACGGCACCCCAGGCATCCACCATCATCCACCATTGGTGGATGATACTCAGACTCTCTCTATCTCAAGGCTCTCAGTTTCATCCAAAGAGAATCTGAGAACTCCAAAGGCCTTTTAACCTCCAAAGAATGAGGCTCTCAGAGAAGGAATTCAGGGGCAAGGTGATGATTTTGAGAATGACTTCTCTGATTCACCTGTGCCATGATTTCCTTTTTAACTACGACCCCTAAATACACACAGGTACTCCCAGCCCTCATAGCTCTTTCCACAGCACCCACTGCCTGAGCTGGGCAGAATGCCAAAGCTCCAAGGCAGAGCTCCAGCCACGTTCCCGCCACAGGTAGGCGGCTCCAGCCCTGAGGAGTGACACGATCAAAGGCAGAGCATCCCCATGCTTTTGCATAGGGTGCCTTGTGTTTTTAAGTGCCTGGCAGCCCCTTGTCTTCCCTGTGCCAGCGGGCGCATCCGCTCCTCCACCCCTACATCTTTATAAAGCAGCCTCCATCTACACAGTCTGAGCGATGGGGTCCAGAAATGGAGCTGAGAGAGGTCAGGTAGGTAACAAGGTGCCAGGATCCCCCCTCCCCTCTCAACAGTAGAGGCTGAAACCTCATCTCTTCCTCTACAGGTGTTTAGCAAAAGCCCCACATCATGCCCTGGCATGCAATTCTGAAATCCTCATAAACCAACCTCTCAGAGACGCCACATACACCAGGAAGGCACCCAAGCTCCACAGCCCATGTGGCTCCAGTCACAGGTGGATCAGGCTTCCTTTGGGAATGTTTGAGCTGGAGTTCGTGCGTGTGGGGACACTCCTTGGCTCCAGAGCATGTCCCCAGGGTTTGTACCTAATAGGCTCTCTTTCAGTATCTGCTGGATTCATGAAGCATTTATGTCTTGGATATGTAGATTGCCTCCAACTCCACTAAGCATGGAGTGGGAGAAAATGGGACGTCCTACAGCACAAGGGAAGGGAACTAGCTATGAAGCATAGCTTTATGATACGGGGGCTGCTTCATCCTGGGGGTTGAAAGAGAAGAGTAGATTCAACCCCCTGGAAACAACTTTCAAAATGGTTTCCACCCACACATCGAGCTGGACTAATGGAATGTGAACACTGTTTTGTTTGCCCATGTACACGGTGGAAGCCACAAGTAACAGTAGCAACCCCATGTCTCCCAGGAGTCTTAGAGTCCCCCAGTATCCCCACACTCCACAGGAATAGCCCATGGAAAGCATGGCCTCAGAGCCCAGGTATTTTAGTTCCCAGCGCCTAATTTTGTGAGAAAGGAAGGGCAAGGATGTTCAGCTTTTGAATCTGAGTTACCTGCTCATTTCTTAAAGATGAGTCCCTGACCAGGTATAATTTACCATCCCCATTCAGATGTTCAGGAAGCCCTCCCCTCTGGCTGACACTTGGGAACAGAGGGCTACTTTAGATTTCCTTCCCAGACTTGCTCCTTACCTCAGGGGCACCATCTCAGAAAATGGCACCATTACTGATGCTCAAACAAGAACCCCAGGAGGGCTTGATTCCTACCTTTTCCTAACTAGCAATCCTTTCACATCCACACGTAGTCCATCAGAGGTTCTGCCATTTCTACACCAACACAGTAGAATGTGGAAGCCCTCTTCCACATCTTCTATTTGCCAAGATCCTATGCTCAGCCAGTATTATTCCTTGCCTGAACCTCTGCAAGAACTCTCAACTTTATCTTTGTGTTTTCACTCTTCTCCCCTACAATCCCTTTTTATTTCTCAAATTCACCAAACCGAGTCCTACCTGGGGTGCTTGCACTAGCTGTTCCCACTGTGTGGAATGCCTTCCCCCAACAGCATGACTAGCTGCTTCCCGTAACTCTGCCCTCAGCTCAGACCTCAAAGAGCCCTTTCCTGAAGACCTCATTCCAACTATCTCTCCCTGCCCCCATAACCCGCTCTTTAATCTTTCTATCACAGGGATCACACCTTCTGTAAGACTTGACTCTGTGATTGTCTGTCTGGCCCCTCTGGAATGGATGCCCTGTTTTGTCCATCACTGTTTCTCCAGAGCTGAGACAGTGTCTGGCCCACAAAAGGCTCTGATAAATACATGCTCAGTCAGTGAATAAACTGGCACCCATCATGACTGTCAGTGAGGTCAGGGAAGTGTCCTTCTGACATGGGCCCCCCCTCTTGTCGAGTGCCTTCCTGGCTCAGCTCAGCTCCCTCCGGAAGCCCCATTCCCCACACGGTGTTCTCTCCCAGCTCCCTGGCTGATATCACAGCCCTCTGTTCGCCCTCTCCACGGCACCCCAGGCATCCACCATCATCCACCATTGGTGGATGATACTCAGACTCTCTCTATCTCAAGGCTCTCAGTTTCATCCAAAGAGAATCTGAGAACTCCAAAGGCCTTTTAACCTCCAAAGAATGAGGCTCTCAGAGAAGGAATTCAGGGGCAAGGTGATGATTTTGAGAATGACTTCTCTGATTCACCTGTGCCATGATTTCCTTTTTAACTACGACCCCTAAATACACACAGGTACTCCCAGCCCTCATAGCTCTTTCCACAGCACCCACTGCCTGAGCTGGGCAGAATGCCAAAGCTCCAAGGCAGAGCTCCAGCCACGTTCCCGCCACAGGTAGGCGGCTCCAGCCCTGAGGAGTGACACGATCAAAGGCAGAGCATCCCCATGCTTTTGCATAGGGTGCCTTGTGTTTTTAAGTGCCTGGCAGCCCCTTGTCTTCCCTGTGCCAGCGGGCGCATCCGCTCCTCCACCCCTACATCTTTATAAAGCAGCCTCCATCTACACAGTCTGAGCGATGGGGTCCAGAAATGGAGCTGAGAGAGGTCAGGTAGGTAACAAGGTGCCAGGATCCCCCCTCCCCTCTCAACAGTAGAGGCTGAAACCTCATCTCTTCCTCTACAGGTGTTTAGCAAAAGCCCCACATCATGCCCTGGCATGCAATTCTGAAATCCTCATAAACCAACCTCTCAGAGACGCCACATACACCAGGAAGGCACCCAAGCTCCACAGCCCATGTGGCTCCAGTCACAGGTGGATCAGGCTTCCTTTGGGAATGTTTGAGCTGGAGTTCGTGCGTGTGGGGACACTCCTTGGCTCCAGAGCATGTCCCCAGGGTTTGTACCTAATAGGCTCTCTTTCAGTATCTGCTGGATTCATGAAGCATTTATGTCTTGGATATGTAGATTGCCTCCAACTCCACTAAGCATGGAGTGGGAGAAAATGGGACGTCCTACAGCACAAGGGAAGGGAACTAGCTATGAAGCATAGCTTTATGATACGGGGGCTGCTTCATCCTGGGGGTTGAAAGAGAAGAGTAGATTCAACCCCCTGGAAACAACTTTCAAAATGGTTTCCACCCACACATCGAGCTGGACTAATGGAATGTGAACACTGTTTTGTTTGCCCATGTACACGGTGGAAGCCACAAGTAACAGTTTCATTCCGCCAAGATTTATTTAATGAGTAACTACTGTATGTGGGAGGGACAATGGAGGTACAGCAGTAAGTAAGTACATTGGTAATTAAATTGGCATCAGTGCTGAGAAGGAGAAATACAGGATCCCATGAGGATACAATGTCAAGTGGACGTGACCTTTTTGAGGTTGTTGGAGGGCCCACTCTTCAAAAGTGACAGGTGAGCTGAGATCTGACAGCTGGGAAAGAACATTCCACGAAGAGAGAATCACACTGGGGAGAAACTCTGAGAGAGGCACAGCCGGTCCATTTGAGAAAGAACTACGAAGAGACAATCGAGTGTGCTTAGGAAGATAAGGGCAGCTTCCGCTTGGAGAAGCTCCCAATAACATAAGAAAATGAGAACAGGATTCAGAATTCTCACTGTGTGATTGGGTAGCTCAGATGTAATTTTGTAGTAACTTCAGAGGAAGGGGAGGTCAATAATGACCTTCAGGAGGTGAGGGCTGGACCTCAGCTGGGTCCTGCAATGATGAGCTGGGTAGACAGAGTGGTGAGGGAAGCGGAAAACCCTGGATATCCCCCTCCATGGCTCCCTTCTCGCTCATCCGTTAATTCATCTTTTACCGTATATATTGTATCTAACGTCCCTCACTGAAAAGTCTCCTGTGTGTCTGCTTTCCAGCCCCACTACCTAGGCCAAACCGCTACCTAGGCATCCTCCCTACTGAGGGCAGAGTGGCCTGTAAAATGCAGGTTGGACCACCCCACCCCCTGCTCCCCTCCTTCTAGGAGCTCCCATCGCCCTGTAAATAAAGATCACACTCCCTAGCCTGGCACACAGGCTTCTCATTCTATAATCTCCATGTGCCTCTGACCTCTGCTCATTGCCTAACCCCCTGGACACCTTGCGCTAATTCCCATTTCCTGGGTGTAGCCTGCTCTCTCTCCAGCCCTGCCTGTAGCCCAGACCTTCTCTCCCACCAATTCCTAGGGTCTCTGGGGGATCCATCACTCTTCCTTCATGACATATTTCATGGACCAAGGGTATCCCCAAAACCCACACTTTCCTACTGCAACCACTCATGTATCTCTGCCACACACACTTAATAAGCAAACCCTCCTGAAGCTATTTATATCTGTAAATGATTATCCCCTAGAAGTCTACTGCTCCATCGGATCTTCTGAGGCCAAGCAGCTAAACGTTGTCCAAACATTTGCTGAGCACCTGCCGTGTTTCCAGGCCCACCAAGAGAGGCACAGGGGCAGGCATGGGTCTTGCATTGATCACAATCTAATGTCAAATGACATCACCGCCAGCAAGGAAGCCCTTTCTAAGAAGGTGCAGGAGCTGCCATGTACAACTAGGTCCACGTTGTGTGTTTGACTCTGCTGTCGCCATTCTTTGGTTGTTGTTGTCTGTGTTCTCCATGGGTTGAGCACCTATCCTACGTGCCGGGAACGGTACCAGGCTGTGGCAGGCAGGGTTCCCTGGGAAGCAGACTCTAAGAGTTTACTGCGCAGGATATTTCATTAGCAGTGGCCTTGGGGTCACAGCTGTGGAAGAGACGGGATGGAAGCAGGAATGGCCCAGGGAGAGGTGATGCAGGCTCAGTGACCCACCAGCGATGCTCTACGGCTTGAATGGCCCTTTCTGTGTTGTCCGGGGTTGAGCTGAGATGGGCAGGCCTTTAGGCTCTTGCATTCATCAGTCACTGGATGAGGGCCCCTGGAAGGGATCTAACTTTGGGCAATATGACGCTTTACAGCAGAGGCAGGGCCTGAAGGGGCTGACAGCTGGAAGCTGTCTCTGCCAACAGTTCTCCCAGCAGCTGGGGCACATCATGGGGTTCACTACACAGCTGCTTTCCATATCTTACTTTGGAAAATCACAACAACTTGAGGGGTAGATGTCATCTCCGTTTTACAGATGAGAAACAGAGGCACAGAGAGAGTGTCACTCGACCAAAGTTCTACAGTTGGCTTTGAACTCGGTTCTGATTTCACAGCTTATGCTTGTGTCCCTGTGCAATGTTCATTCCTCCCAAGCAAGTGGGTAGGGGCTCAAAGTGTGCCCCCTCTCCTACTACATCTTGGGCTTACAGTAGACCGGAAGGATCTCCTCTTCACTGAAATAACCAGGAGGATGAAGGCAGACACACCACTTTTGGATCAGTCTGGGCACAAGTGGATTGGAGCACTGTGTCTACTCACCTGTACCTCTGTTGCTGGGACTGGGTAGCATTTAAGCCACATTCAGGACCCCAGGAGACTGTACCAAGTCTAGGACTCATGGATGAGATTGACTTAAATAAAAATACAGGAAGCCCAGTTAATTTTGAACTTCAGATAGACAACAAATGATTAATTTAGTATCCGTATGTCCATGCAATCTTTGGGACATACTTCTGCTAAAGGTAATTTGCTACTTATCTGACGTTAAATTAACTGGGGGCCCGGTATTTTATCTGTCAAGCTTTCTCATGGGTGAAGTGGAAGTCATGCCTCCTTAGCCTCAAGATGATTCCAGTGACGCGAACGTTTCCTCAGATCAAGCTCTCTCCCGGTCTGCAATCCATTTTCCTGCACCCAAAGTTTTTCATTGCACACTTCACGTGAATGCGCCCCTGGGAGAGGGGACCCATGAGGGGTATTGCTGAGAGCAGGTTTTGGGGGAACACACACAAAATAACACAGATGGGGAAGAGGGGTGCCAGGAGAGGGCATCACTAAAGGGGTGACGGGCTCAGGATGAAAGAAAAGACTCATGATGCACAGGGCAGCCTGGTGAAAACTGGGCGGCCTCCATTTTTCTCAGTTGGGCTCCCTGAGGGGGGGGGCCAGTCTTTCTGGGTTGCTCAGTGGGTTCCTGGGCTCTCCTCTCTCTGGCTTGGAGGAGGACACTCTTCTCACACTCCCACAATAAACCCCTGCCCACTAGCAACCAGCTGCACCCATGACCTGCTTATGGGCCACCCAGAGTCCAGTGGCCTAGTGCCACTGTGTCTGAAACAGACCCAGGTATTGCAAAAGCCCCAGCTTCCCACTCAGTCTCCTGGTCCTGTCACTGGCCTAGAACCTAATGTTTCTGAGCAGCTCTGTGATAAGGAAACGGTGTTTAGATCATCCAAAAGGCCATCACAAATGACCTGAACATCTTCCCTTTCTCCCGACTTTCCAGACAAGCCATTCCCTTTTATTATCCAGAGAGTCATAAAAATGCATAAGTGAAGGCAAGAGCTTAAACCGTTTTCCTTTAGGAGTTCGGCACTAAATACACGAAATGAACTCCCTCAGCCTTTGGACAAGAAGACGTTAGATATGGACCATTACTTGTGTTATCCTTACACTGGAGGGTCATCATGAAAAATAAAAGTTCTAATCAGCATGAACATTTATAAAGCGCCATGATGGGGAATATGCCAGGCTAAGCTGTCTCAAATATCCACCAGGAACCACAGTGAGTAATGACTTTGAACAAAAAGAGTTTGAACACAAAGAATCACTTGAACAGATCCCACTCAAAGTCGTTAGCAATTAAAGGCTTGAGGAAAAAGACGACGTCCACCCCACCTCTCCAGCTAAGTGAGAGTTCTCTGGGCGCTCCTTGGAGGCCTGTGACAATACTCACTCTTCACCCTCCTACTCAGCCTCCATCTGGAAGAAGCAGACCTTATGCAGTCCTCACAGGGTTCCAGGCAGCCCCGGGGTCCCTCAGAGGGCCACAGCAGGGGGGTAAGGAGCCGCTACGTGAGCAGTGTAGTGGACTCTCCACCCCTCTTTAATCCTGTCCTTTCTCACTCATCTGTTTGTTTCTACTGTGATCCTCTTTTATGAGTTCTAGATGATTCTGGAATGAGATACATTCACTGCTCCCTAACGCAGGATGATTTTAAATTAGGATTGACACATATACACTACCATGTGTAAAATAGATAGCTAGTGGGAACATGCTATAAAGCAAAGCTCAGCTCGGTGCTCTGTAATGACCTAGACGGGTGGGAGGGAGGTCCAAGAGGGAGGGGATATACGCATACATATAGCTGATTCACTTCATTGTACAGCAAAAGCTATCACAACATTGTAAAGCAATTATACTCCAATAAAAAAAAAATAAAGTGGGCAAGTTACCCCCTCGTCGTGTTGCAGGGGACCCTGTCACGTCCATGGGAAGTGTGGGTCAATCCCACGGGCCCGACACCAGGGCAGGATTCGGTGTGTCGGTCACCCCAGAGTGGCCATAAACAGACCGAATGAGTGGGCAAGGGGAAACCCATGCAAGCAGTAGGGCCAAGGATCCAGCAGAGAAGCTGAACCATTCCTGGAGGCCAAGGGCCCTCTCAAGGGGAGCCAGGGGACAGGAGGGTCATCTTAGAAGGCTTGGCCTCAGGACCCCTTCTATCCTCCTGTGGGACACGCTCCCTGACGTCCCAGGGGGAGCAACCGCCTCCCCAGGGCACCCACTGGGTCCTGCACAGACTCTTACCTGAGTACATGGAAATAGTTCAGTTGAACTTCCTTGTTTCCATCTATCACACCCTGGCCTCGGCTAGTGAAGGGGAGTATCAGATGCCCTGACTCATCCACCCATACATCTGTCCATTCACTCATTCAATCATTAATTCGCTCAAAAGATTGACAATCAGCAAGTTCCTTTCACGGTGCCAGGTGCTTACCTTGTCTCTGAACATCCAGCACCGGAAACAGAGTCTGGCACAGCGTAGGTACCAAGTAACCTTTGATGAATAAATGCACAGCTGCCTGAGGACTTGTCCTGCTAAGGGGCCCGCATTCCCAGGTGGGCCTATTGCCGGAGGGATGGAGGAGACCGTCGAGGATAATATCACTGTGGGTAAAGCCTCAGATTCGAGACTGACGTAAATATCCCAGCTGACCAGCCGTGTCTCCCTCACTGTCGCGTCCCAGCGCGCGAAAACTCTTCTACGCCAGCACTACCGCTCTTTTGGATTGAGATATTTTCTTCTGTGTGCTGCCAGTAAAATGTTTACCAGATTACTTTTGCCACTTTATAGGTGCAACACCAATTCCGGTCGAATCTTCGTCTCCCCCAGTTGAACTTCCTCTGAATTACCTACCTGCTTTAGTTAGCAAAACCTCAAGGAGCCTTTGAGGAGGAGAAGTGCTGACCATCTGTCTCCACACGCTGGCCGCTCCACGAAACCCTTTCATTTCACTTTCCTGGGTGCTGTGCGGCGCTCACCCTCTTGCTCTGAGCTATCTCATCCCTTCTGCTTTTCAGCACTACCCTAGCAACGCTCTGCTGAACTTCTGCTATTTCTGTAATACCCCTTTCCTAATAAAAACAACCTGTGCCGCACACTTAACTGCAGTTAAATCCTTCCTCCTTTACCGTGTGTTCCGCAACTTTAGGGCATCCCAGCTGTTGTAAGGTATTATATGCTTAGTTGAACTTATTGAAGTTTTGTTTATTTTCTTTTCTGTAATGGATTCTGTGCCCCTTGGCATATACTTCTCAACAGGCTTTCTGAGCCAGCAGGGATCACAGGAAATTATACCTCACCAGGGAGTGACAGGTGGGCTCAGGGGGTTCCTGGGGAAAGGTCTTCCCAGAGTCTGCACTGTGGCTCCAAGCATTCTGGCACCGCACGTCCAAGCCCGTCTAACTAATTCCCAGAAACAAAGCAGGCTTCTTGTGGAAACGTGTTTTCAAATGGCAGGCAATCTCACTCGTGGGCAAAATGTTCTGTAACGCCATCTGTCCCACATGGGCGGGATGTGTCGGAACGATCGTTCTGCCAGCTCCAGGAATGATATTCTTTGAACCCGAGAAACTTTCCTATGCTTGGAAGAGGCACTGGAATCTTCCCTGGAACTTGTTAAACTGCAGAAGGCTGAACAGAGCACGCAGATGAAGCTGGAAATGTGTTAGAATTTGCCACCGGGGCTCTTGGGCTGAGACCTGGGGCAGCCCTGGGCAGGACGCTGTTTGATCATGAGCCTTGGCTAGTGGAAAGCAAAGCTGCATTTCTCACCACACACCAGCATCTGCTCAGACCACTGAGAGAGATTTCTTCTAAGCAGTCCCTTGAGAGCCTCTGTACTTACTCCAGAGATTTCAGCCTTGCCAGAACAATTTGGAGAGCTTCTTTCTGAGAACTGCCTTGAGAAGCTATGATCCTTCCAGCAGATGCTTTACACAGCCTGTATGTGCTGTGCAGAGCACCTGGCCCATGCCATTGATTTCTCCTAGAAACCCCACACCTTCAGGAATCATTTTATCTCCTATGGATCAGGAGACATTAGGCTCAGAGACACTGAGGGTTTCCCTGTGGCTTCCCTACTCCTATGGGCCAGGAAGGAAGGTGAAATTGAAACAGGAGGGAAGGGGGCAGGGCACAACCTCTAAAAGAATGACGTAGACCTTGAGAATGTGACATAAACGGGCTAGAACCAACTAGGTCCAAGATGGCAGATGATTCAACTTCCAGTAGACCTTGAGCCTCATTATACGCGCACACTGTAATACGTTAGCATCTAAATGTCACACCCGCAGGCACCATGACAGTTCTGAGGCCAACCATAAAGGGCCAAGAAGTGGGCGGTGGCCCAATTCCTGGAAATCCCTGCCCCTTCCCCCCAATAGTTGTAATAATCCTCCCACACATTAGCCGACGAAATTACCCAGCCCATAAACTAACCAGCCCATATTTCGGGGCCTCTCACCTTCTGAGATGGCCCACACTCTCCCTGTGGAGTGTGTCCCTCCCTTGGCCGCTCTCACTTTCTGAGACGACCCCATTCCCTAAGGCCACTCCTGCCTTTTGAGACGGACCGCATTTTGTCTATGGAATGTGAACCTCTCTAAATAAATCCGCTTCGTACCTATCACTTTGTCTCCCACTGAATTCTTTCCGCGACGAGGCAGCAAGGACCTGAGCTTCTTTAAGCCCTGAGACCAGGTGTGTGATCTTAATTAAAGGACAGTGGGTTCAAGTCCCAATCTGGGTTTAGGCTGGGTTCAACTCCTGGCCCATGGGTTCAAGTTCCAGTCTGAGTTGTGCAGTTTCAAAATCAGGGCTGCCTCATGTCAGAGCTTGAACTCTTCCCACCTACCCGTGCTTCTCGCGAACTGTCTAGAGTTTTGAATAAATATCTACGGAGCTGACACCACGTAATGGATGCTCCACTGGAGGCTGGGTTACAGAGTTTTGACAAAGATCTGTCCTCTGATCTAAAAGAAATCACAGTGTGGGGAACGATGCCATAACTCAATTCCTCCAAGATGACAAAACTGCCAAGGAATGGACATGGAGTAGCAGAGATGCAGGGGCAGGAAATGGTCTTCTTGGGGGAAAACTGGGGTTGAGAACCTCATTCAGGGAAGATAAGAGTTGAAATGACCCTTCAAAGATGACAAGGACTTATCAAGCCCCCAAAGAAAGGGAAGTTGTTGTTTCAGGCAAAAAAAAAAAAAAAAAAAAAAAAAAAAGGCACATGTAAAGTCCCAGAGGCAGGTGAATGTGTAGCCTGTTGGGTGAACAAAAATGGTTTAGTGTGATGCAAGGTAGGGTGGGGCAGAGCCCAGTGCATCTTCTTTATCCACTATTTTTCAGCCTTAAAAAGGAAGGAAATCCTGCTATTTGTGACACCACGAATGAACCTAGAGGACATTATGCTAAGTGAAATAAGCCAGTTACGGAAGGACAAATACTGACTGATTCCACTTATATGAAGTGTCTAAATTAGTCAGACTCACAGAAGGAGAAAATAGAATGGTGGTTGCCAGGGGTTGCACAGAGGAGGAATGGGGATTTGTTTTTCAGTGGGTAGCAAGTTTCTATCATGCACGATGAACAATCTCTAGAACTAGAGATTAGCCGTACAACACGGTGCCAATAGTTAATAATACTGTATTGCGCACTTTAAAACATGTTGAGATGTTGAGGATAGATCTTGAGTTAAATGTTCTTACCAAAAAAAGTCCACAAAAGAACATAAGGAAATTCTTGGCAGTGATAGATATATTTAGTACCTTGATTGTGGTGATGGTATCATGAGTGTGTGCATATGTCCAAACTCATCAGATGTATGCATTAAATGTGTGTGCTTTTTTTGTATACCAATTACATCTCAATAAAGCTAAAAAAAAAAAAAAAGAGCCCAGCATCACTAACTTCCAGAACAAGTAGCACTTTGAGCTTAATCTAGCCAACCTGAGCTGCACTGCTTTGGGATTTGGGGTTGTATGGACTCTGAAAACAACCTTTTAAAAAAAAAAAAAAGAAAAGACGTTTTAAGTACTTCCAGTGTAATCAGAATAAGTGTGCCATCTCCTAAGGTGATGACTTTTTTTTTTTTTTTTCTTTGCGGTACGCGGGCCTCTCACCGCCGTGGCCTCTCCCGTTGCGGAGCACAGGCTCCGGACGCGCAGGCTCAGCGGCCATGGCTCACGGGC
>NC_041214.2:28075422-28082075 GCF_002837175.3 Physeter macrocephalus
GAACCCGTGTCCCCTGCATCGGCAGGCGGACTCTCAACCACTGCGCCACCAGGGAAGCCCTAAGATGATGACTTTTAACATCAAGCCTCATCTGGGGGCCTGCTCACATTAACAGGAGTCGTATTTGTCTCCACCCCTCATAATTTTTACCTGTTATCAGAAAGACCTGGGAAAATGTCAGTTCTCCAGCAAGTCAGGCAGCAGCCCTGTTGACAAGCATCCAAGCCCCTAATCTCCAATCAGACTGAGTTCCCTGCCTTTCACGTTGAGTAGGGAGGCTCTTGTTAACAAGACTCTCTCTCAAGACTCAGCCTGAAAAGAGTGGTCTTGAAGGCTTCTGTTAATTTTATCTGGTGGGAGCACGCGGGAGCACGTGCAGCTCAAAAAGACATCTATTAAGTTGTCAGTCATGATATCATTCGCTTTCACAGTGTTTAGTATCTACAAAGCAGAAGCTGACAGACAGCACAAAGGCACTCTGGGAGGGAGACGGCAGACATGCCAATTAGCATAGCACCCTCCAAGCGCCTTCGTGGGTTAGGAAAGCTGGAATCCTAACATGTCTTTCTGCAAGCTTCCTTCAAAGATCTCAGGCAAAGAAGCCATTGGAAGTATGCTATCAGAGCATCCTGAATTCCTACACAAATCATTAGGCTTTCTGACTGAAGCCTGTCCTGCCTTGTGGAGAGTGGTGACGGGCACAGCCAGCACACAGAAACTTCTTCCCCCAAATGACAGAACAGGGTGAAATGCAGAGAGAGTGAGCCATCGAGCTATAGAAGATGCGCTTCACGCAGGGCTCGGGAAGGCTTAGCAAGGCTGATTCTAGATTTAAACAGAGGTACTAAGAACCATTATAGTGAAAGGGAAGGGAAGGGATTTCCGTGAAAGAATTGGGTCTACCTGGCAAAATTATCTGTATTCATATCTGTGAAGATTATAATCAGTCTAATGATTATAATCACTATAACAGCTGCTGCTGTTTTGGGTTTGTAGACTATATGTCAGGCACTTGTTAGATGCTATACACACATTATCATAATTCATAGCATCCCAATGGTCCTGTTGTGATGAGGGGATTATTATCTTTATCAGACAGATGAGAAAATGGAGCTCTGGGAGCTCATTGGTTACGATATTAGCAAAAAGTGGCGGTGCATTCAAGTTCAGGTTGATTGGCTGCTCTTTACACTTGTAGAGTTTAAAGTTGCCTGCAGCATCTCAATGCCCTTTCAAAGGCATCATCACCTCTGACTTCCCATGAGGTGGATGGGACAGGTGTTATTCCCATCTTACAGCTAGGGAAACTGAGGCCCAAAGAGATAAGGTACTTACTACCCGAGGTCACAATGGGCTAAACCAGGATCGGGATGCTACCTCCTGCCTCTCAGGACTCCTCTCCAGGTCACACGAGGGCCCTAGAACGTTAGACCAGTCATTACTTGAGCAAGAATGTCCAGACACAAAGACAGGATGATGATAAGTCTCAACACATGAAAGGAGGTTTGAAAATAAGAAGAAAAACTATCACAGAAATTCAGATGTATCACTTGGTCACTCATGACTCTTCCTGTAATTTATGGAAATGGAACCTGGGAGCCTCTAGCACCCGGTGTGGGTTTGTCTGGGGTGCCCAGCTCTGGACAACTCCTCGGCTTTTTCCGAGGACATCCAGCTCCCTCACACCCCTGGGGTGGAGGCTTCTCACTGAGATGTCCTCCCCGGCCTGGGCAGCCTGGACTGTCCTGTGGTCCTCCAGGCTCACCTCAGGCTGGGGGTTCTTTGTGAGCAAGCTTCACGCTCTTAGGTGTCCCTTGTCCCCAGAAACTACATCCACTGGTCCTAATGATATTATCAACAAAACCATGAACTCCATCCTCAGTGTACACACACAGGAAGTAACAGGAGCCAAGTTGAGACTTTGCAAACACACACCTGGATGCCAAGATTTACTGAAGGATGTGTACTCTTAAACCTATCCACCTCCTTAAGGCAAATCACAAATGACTCTATCAATCAGATGAATGAGGCCAAAAAGAATGAAGTGAGGTGTCCAAAACCTCAGGGCCATCACATGTGCTTTAGAACCCAAGTCCCATCTTGTTCTGCCCCCATGGAACAGCTCTTCTGTGTTTTGGTTTCTGCCTTAATCAAGGGAGGCAAGGCTGGAAACTATTCCGGAAAAGACCCCCTTCTTGGGAAGGGGGCCCTTAGGGCCACAGAACTCACACCAGGGAGTCAAGAGAAGGTCCTCTGTGACAGTAGAGCTGGATGGAGCATAGAGGCTGCTCCTCATCCTCAGGGGATGTGGGTGAAGCCCCATCAGCTATGCGAAGAGTATATGCTACGTAAGGGGCACCTGCTAAGTCTGAGCAGGGCTAGCGGCTGGGTTTCCAGGCAGCAGAAGCTGCCAGGAGCTGACTGACCCTACTTCAGTGACCGTGCATGTGCTCTAGCCTGAAGACCACCTTCAGGAGGTCTTGGGGGATTCTGTTAGCAGCTTTTCCTGTGTTGGACAGGCCAGCAGTTCTCCCACATGTTATTACTGCCATTATTCTCCTAAGACAGGCAGCTTCCCAGAAACTCAACGAGTGACTTCTTGAAGACCCAACATCAGCCATGCTTCCTCTAAAGCAGCCCTTATGATGAGCTTGTCCCTGTCACTCCTGCTGTACCTTCCCCAGGGGAGCTCCAGTACGGTCCCTGGCACAGTCCAGTTCTGCTGATGGCAAACAGGGCCCACCCGGTCAAAGCACAAGGCAGAGAAATACTGCACAGGACCGGGAGGGACCCCAGCACCAGGACTCCACCCAGAAGGCATGAGGCAGGATTGGGGACATAGTCCAAGGACCGGGCATTAAAACTGGAGCAGAGACCTCACATCCTCTGAGGCTCACCCTGTGATAAAAGCCACAATTGAAGCAGGGCCAGAACCTAGAACACCATGTCCTTCAGGACCCACTTTACCTTCTCCTTCAAGAGCCTTTCTGGACCCCTACAGCCCACAGCCCTCCCCAACCCTGGAGATGTTCTGTGGAAAGGAGCCATTGAACCCTGGGTCACTGGCCGTCTCCTATTGCTACTGCTGTGCTGCATACCTGAGTGGTATCTCTGAGTTTTCTTCCTTGATGGAGACCACAGAAAGGTTTGAAGTGATTTAGGGAGGGGTCTCCTGTCACTTCCATGGTGCCTGGGACACGGTTGAGATCACTGCAGGAAGCCAGTGACTCCCTATCAGGAGACACAGTGGTAAGTGGAGAGAGGCAGATTTGGGAGTTAGGCAGCCCTGCGTTCCAGTCCTGACCCTGCCACTTAAAAGAATGTTCCTCTTAACAAGATGCTTAACTCTCTAAGCTCTCTGAAATGGAGGTGGTCGTGCCTACTCATGTAGTTTTGGCAGATCAGAGATAAATAATAAAAGAACCTAGGCTGCCTAGACCAGGGGTCCTCAAAGTGTGGTCCCTGGACCAGCAGCAACAGCGTCTCCTGGGAACTTGTTAGAAATGCAGATTCTTGACCCTACTTCAAATTCACTGAATCAAAAACCCAGGGATCCTGCCTAGCATGTGTTTTAACAAGCCCCACAGGTGATTTTGATACACCTAAAGATTTAAGAACTTTTGTATGTACTCAGCAAATAGTCTGTCCACAGCCAGAGATGAAGGAATGACCTTCATCTGTAATGACTTTCAGATACAGAGCCAAAGGAAGTGGCCAGTGGACAGACCAGTCATGACATAACGGTGATCATCTGGGACAAGTCATTGGGTACAGGATGAGAGTGTGGTTCCTGTACCTACACTTAAACACGAGTCAAGAGTACATTCAACTCAATCTAATCCAATAAGAATTTGAGTGGTTGCTATTACACAGAGTAATGAACTTGCCTTAAAAGCAGGCATTCAATACATGCAGACGGAGTTAAAGCCAGTTAAATATGGGCTGCCACTTATATTTCTTTAGATCTGCTTCCCTGGAACGTAGACGTTTTCACCCTTGCTGTACATTAGAATCACATGGGGAGGGACTTCCGTGGTGGCGCAGTGGTTAAGAATCCGCCTGCCAATGCAGGCAACATGGGTTTGAGCCCTGGTCCGGGAAGATCCCACATGCTACAGAGCAACTAAGCCTGTGCACCACAGCTACTGAGCCTGTGCTCTAGAGCCTGCAAGCCACAACTACTGAGCCCTCATGCCAAAACTACTGAAGCCCATGTACCTAGAGCCTATACTCCACAACAAAGAGAAGCCACTGCAATGAGAAGCCTGCGCACTGCAACAAAGAGTAGCTCCCGCTCGCCGCGACGAGAGAAAGCCCGCGCGCAGCAACGAAGACCCAACACGGCCAAAAATTAATTAATTAATTAATTTTAAAAGGGACCGTGTGGGGAGTTTTGAAAGATCCAGATGCCCAGGCTACAGCCCAGACCACTCACATCAGCACCTCTGAGAGGGGGTGAGACACAGGCATGAGTAGTTTTTAAAGCACCCAAGGTGATTGCGTTGTACAGTACGGGGATACAAACCACTGGACCAGGTGGGTCAGCCTGCATTGCTGCTAACCTGCCGGCAGGCAGGAAGCAGAGGCCACCCCGGTCCTCTTCGTCCCCACCCCTCCACCTCTTGGTGCCCACCCTCAGCTCACAGACTCAGCCATTCTCACTGCACAGGCAGAAGACCAGTTCATGAGTTGGAAGAAGTCACTTGGACTTCACAAAAACCTCTGGAGAAAGGAAGACCGAATGTTATTATTTCAGTTTTATGAATTAAAAAAAAAAACATTGTTCCTGTGAGATTCTGAGACGTGTTCAGTACTTTGCCTGAGGTGTTGGGTGGTCAGAACTGATCTGAGAGAGGACCTTCAAGATGGCGGAGGAGTAAGACGTGGAGATCACCTTCCTTCCCACAAATACATCAAAAACACATTTACATGTGGAACAACTCCTACAGAACACCTACCGAATGCTGGCAGAAGACCTCAGACTTCCTAAAAGGCAAGAAAATCCCCACGTACCTGGCTGTGTGGCTGACAGGGTCTTGGTGCTCCAGCTGGGTGTCAGGCCTGAGCCTCTGAGGTGGGAGAGCCGAGTTCAGGAAACTGGACCACCAGAGACCTCCTGGCCCTACGTAATATCAATCGGCGAGAGCTCTCCCAGAGATCTCCGTCTCAAGGCTAAGACCCAGCTCCGCTCAATGATGAGCAAGCTCCAGTGCTGGACACCCCATGCCAAACAACTAGCAAGACAGGAACACAACTCCACCCATTAGCAGAGAGGTTGCCTAAAATCATACTAAGTTCACGGACACCCCAAAACACACCACTGGACATGGTCCTGCCCGCCAGAAAGACAAGATCCAGCCTTATCCACCAGAACACAGGCACCAGTCCCCTCCACCAGGAAGCCTACACAAGCCACTGAACCAACCTTACCCATTGGGGGCAGACACAAAAATCAACGGGAAATACGAACCTTCAGCCTGCAAAAAGGAGACCCCAAACACAGTAAGTTAAGCAAAATGAGAAGACAGAGAAATATGCAGCAGATGAAGGAGCAAGGCAAAAACCCACCAGACCAAACAAATGAAGAGGAAATAGGCAGTCTACCTGAAAAAGAATTCAGAGTAATGATAGTAAAGATGATCCAAAATCTTGTAAATAGGATGGAGAAAACACAAGAAACATTTAATAACGACCTAGAAGAACTAAAGAGCAAACAAACAATGATGAAAAACACAATAAATGAAATTAAAAATTCTCTAGAAGTAATCAGTAGCAGAATAACTGAGGCAGAAGAATGGATAAGTGACCTGGAAGATATAATAGTGGAAATAACTACTGCAGAGCAGAATAAAGAAAGAAGAATGAAAAGAATTGAGGACAGGCTCAGAGACCTCTGGGACAACATTAAATGCACCAACATTTGAATTATAAGCGTCCCAGAAGAAGAAGAATAAAAGAAAGGGACAGAAAATATTTGAAGAGGGACAGAGAGAGAAGATGGCTGAAGAGTAAGACGTGGAGATCACCTTCCACCCGACAGATACATCAGAAATACAGCTACACGTGGAACTGCTCCTACAGAACACCCACTGAACACTGGCAGAAGACCTCAGACCTTCCAATAGGCAAGAAACTCCCCACGTACCTGGGTAGGCAAAAGAAAAAAGAATAAACGGAGACAAAAGAATAGGGATGGGACCTGCACCAGTGGGACAGAGCTGTGAAGGAGGAAAGGTTTCCACACACTAGAAGCTCCTTCACGGGCGGAGACTGCAGGTGGCAAAGGGGGGAAGCTTCGGAGCTTCGGAGCCTCGGAGGAGAGCACAGCAGCGGGGTGCGGAGGGCAAAGCAGAGAGATTCCCGCACAGAGGATCGGTGCCGACCGGCACTCACCAGCCCGAGAGGCTTGTCTGCTCACCCGCCGGGGCGGGCGGGGGCTGGGAGCTGAGCCTCGGGCTTCAGTCGGATCCCAGGGAAAGGTCTGGAGTTGGCAGAGTGAAAACAGCCTGAAGGGGCTAGTGCGCCACGGCTAGCCGGGAGGGAGTCCGGGAGAAGTCTGGAGCTGCCGAAGAGGCAAGAGACCTTTTCTTCCCTCTTTGCTTCCTGGTGCACTAGGAAGGGGTTTAAGCGCGCCGCTTAAAGGAGCCCCAGAA
>NC_041214.2:28082388-28083204 GCF_002837175.3 Physeter macrocephalus
CCCCCCCCTCCCAGGAGCCTGTGCAGCCCGCTACTGCCGGGGTCTGGGATCCAGGGACAACGTCCCCGGGAGAACGCACGGTGCGCCTCAGACTCGCCCCACAACCATACCTCTCCCTGCCCCCGGCCTGAGATAGAGCCCCCGAATCAGCGGCTCCTTAAACCCCATCCTGTCTGAGCGAAGAGCAGACGCCCTCAGGTGACCTACACGCAGAGGCAGGGCCAAGTCCAAAGCTGAACCCCAGGAGCTGTGCGAACAAAGAGGAGAGGGGGAGGTCTCTCCCAGCAGCCTCAGAAGCAGCGGATTAAAGCTCCACAATCAACTTGAAGCACCCTGCATCTGTGGAAAACCTGAAGAGACAGCAAAACATCCCAAGTTGAGGAGGTGGACTTTGGGAGCAAGATATATTATTTTTTTCCCTTTTTCTCTTTTTGTCAATGTGTATGTGTGTGCTGCTGTGTGAGATTTTGTCTGTATAGCTTTGCTTTCACCATTTGTCCTAGGGTTCTGGCCGTCCCATTTTTTTTTCTTTTTTTACTTTTTAAAATTTTTCTTCTTAATAAGTATTTTTTATTTTAATAACTTTATTTTATCCTACTATATTTTATCTTCTTTCTTTCTTACTGTTTTCTTTCTTTCTTTCTTTCTTCCTTTCTTCCTTCCTTTCTTGCTTCCTTGCTTCTTCCTTCCTTCCTCCCTTCCTTCCTTCCTTTCTTTCTTTCCTTTCTATTTTTTCTTCCTTTTATTCTGAGCCATGTGGATTAAAGGCTCTTGGTGCTCCAGCCAGGCATCAGGGCTGTGTCTCTGAGGTGGAAG
>NC_041214.2:28084098-28086718 GCF_002837175.3 Physeter macrocephalus
AAACTATCAAAAATTAAATGCAAAGAAAACATATTAAAAGCAGCAAGGGAAAAACAACAAATAACACACAAGGGAATCCCCATAAGGTTAACAGCTGATCTTTCAGCAGAAACTCTGCAAGCCAGAAGGGAGTGGCAGGACATATTTAAAGTGATGAAAGGGAAAAACCTACAAACAAGATTACTCTACCCAGCAAGGATCTCATTCAGACTTGATGGACAAATTAAAAGCTTTACAGAGAAGTGAAAGCTAAGTGAATTCAGCACCATCAAACCAGCTTTACAACAAATGCTAAAGGAACTTCTCTAGGCAGGAAACACAAGAGAAGGAAAAGACCTATAAGAACAAACCCAAAACAATTAAGAAAATGGTAATAGGAACATACATATTGATAATTACCTTAAATGTAAATGGATTAAATGCTCCCACCAAAAGACACAGACTGGCTGAATGGATACAAAAACAAGACCCATATATATACTGTCTACAAGAGACCCACTTCAGACCTAGGGACACATACAGAGTGAAAGTCAGGGGATGGAAAAAGATAGTCCATGCAAATGGAAACCAAAAGAAAGCTGGAGTAGCAATTCGCATATCAGA
Source organism: Physeter macrocephalus (assembly GCF_002837175.3). NCBI lineage: Eukaryota > Metazoa > Chordata > Mammalia > Artiodactyla > Physeteridae > Physeter > Physeter macrocephalus. The sequence goes on from NC_041214.2 coordinate 28,084,702, forward strand.
CAAAATAGACTTTAAAATAGAGACTATTACAAGATACAAAGAAGGAAACTACATAATGATCAAGGGATCGATCCAAAAAGAAGATATAACAACTGTAAATATTTATGCACCCAATATAGGAGCACCTCAATACATAAGGCAAATGCCAAGAGCCAAAAAGGGGAATTCGACAGTAACACAATAATAGAAGGGGACTTTAACACCCCACTTTCACTAATGGACAGATCAACCAAAATGAAAAAAATAAGGAAACACAAGCTTTAAATGATACTTTAAACAAGACGGACTTAATTGATATTTATAGGACATTCCATCCAAAAACAGCAGGTTACACTTTCTTCTCAAGTGCTCATGGAACATTCTGCAGGACAGATCATATCTTGGGTCACAAATCAAGCCTTGGTAAATTTAAGAAAATTGAAATTGTATCAAGTTATCTTTTCTGACCACAGTGCTTTGAGACTAGATTTCAATTACAGGAAAAAAATCTGTAAAAAATACAAACACATGGAGGCTAAACAACATGCTACTAAATAAAGAGATCACTGAAGAAATCAAAGAGGAAATTTTAAAACACCTAGAAAAAAATGACAATGAAAACACGGCGGCCCAAAACCTATGGGATGCAGCAAAAATAGTTCTAAGAGGGAAGCTTATAGCAATACAATCCCACCTCAAGAAACAAGAAAAATCTCAAATAAACAACCTAACCTTACACCTAAGGCAATTAGAGAAAGAAGAAGAAAAAATCCCCAAAGTTAGCAGAAGGAAAGAAATCATAAATATCAGAGTAGAAATAAATGAATAAGAAATGAAGGAAATGATAGCAAAGATCAATAAAACTAAAAGCTGGTTCTTTGAGAAGATAAGCAAAATTGATAAATCATTAGCCAGACTCATGAAGAAAAAAGGGAGAAGAAAAAGGGAGAAGAGTCAAATCAATGGAATTAGAAATGAAAAAGCAGAAGTAACAACTGACACTGCAGAAGTACAAAGGATCATTAGAGATTACTACAAGCAACTATATGCCTATAAAATGGACAACATCAAAGAAATGGACAAATTCTTAGAAAAGCACAACTTTCCAAGACTGAACAAAGAAGAAATAGAAAATATAAACAGACCGATCACAAGCACTGAAATTGAAACTGTGATTAAAAATCTTCCAACGGGCTTCCCTGGTGGCGCAGTGGTTGAGAATCCGCCTGCCGATGCAGGGGACATGGGTTTGTGCCCCGGTCCGGGAAGATCCCACATGCCGCGGAGCGGCTGGGCCCGTGAGCCAGGGCCGCTGAGCCTGTGCGTCCGGAGCCTGTGCTCCGCAACGGGAGAGACCACAACAGTGAGAGGCCCACGTACCGCGGAAAAAAAAAAAAAATTAAAAAAAAAATCTTCCAACAAACAAAAGTCCAGGACCAAATGGATTCACAGGCGAATTCTATCAAACATTTAGAGAAGAACTTACACCTATCCTTCTCAAACGCTTCCAAAATGCAGCAGAGGGAGGAACACTCCCAAACTCATTGTACGAGGCCACCATCAGCCTTATACCAAAACCAGACAAAGATGATACAAAAAAAGAAAACTACAGGCCAATATCACTGATGAACATAGATGCAAAAATCCTCAACAAAATACTAGCAAACATAATCCAACCGCACATTAAAAGGATCATACACCATGATTAAGTGGGGTTTATGCCAGGAATGCAAGGATTCTTATATATGTGGAATCTAAAAAAAAAAAAAAATAGTTCTGAAGAACCTTGGGGCAGGACAGGAATAAAGATGCAGATGTAATGAATGGACTTGAGGACACCGGGAGGGGGAAAGGTAAGCTGAGAGGAAGTGAGAGAGTGGCATTAACATATATACACTACCAAATGTAAAATAGATAGCTAGTGGGAAGCAGAGGCATAGCACAGGGAGATCAGCTCCGTGCTTTGTGACCACGTAGAGGGGTGGGATAGGGAGGGTGGGAGGGAGGGAGACGCAAGAGGGAGGGGATATGGGAACAT
>NC_041214.2:28086974-28116744 GCF_002837175.3 Physeter macrocephalus
GAAAGAAAGAAAGAAAGAAAGAAAGAAAGAAAGAAAGAAAAGAAAGAAAGAAAGAAAGAAAGGAAGGAAGGAAGGAAGGAAGAGAAAGAAGGAAGGAAGGAAGAAAGAAAGAACTGAGCTGAGGAGACTTGACCCCTGGCCATGGTTCTCTACCTCCCAAGAGTCTGCTCTACCATGACATGCTCTCTCCAGCTTCTACCTAGAAAGTGTCCACACACTGAGCACATACCATGTGGTAGGCAGTTGACTCATCCTTAATCCTTAGCAACCATGCTGCCAGACAAGGTATGATGATTCATATTGTATAAAGAGAAAACCCAAGTGCAGAAAGTAATTAACTTGCCTGATATCATACTGATAGTAATGATGGAGCTGGGGTAGAGCCTGGATCTTTTTTGTTCTTAGTGCTCTTTCCATGTCTGGGAGAGAAGACATGAGAAATGCCAACACAGCCTCTCAAAATGGACTTTGATTTGGAGCCATCACAATAAAGCAACTCAGAACCAGAAAGAGGCACTTCTATTCTTCTAATTTTGCACATTCCTCTACCTTTTCTACGAGTCCTGGATGAACCAGGAGCAGAGAGGACCTCTGATGGCTGTACTGACCTGGGTGAGAAGAGAGGGTAGTCCAGGGATTGAATGGTTCAAAGAGAAGGCCATTCAGAGCAAGTGTTCATGTGTTTCTGGGGCCCACCAGGATCCAGGAGAAGGTGCTGACATATCTTCCAATGCCCGACAAGGTGAATTTGTCGTTCAGCGTTGAGGTTCAGACAGAGGTTCCCATGTCTTCCTGGCTTCACTCACCCTTGATCTCAGCACACCCCAGCCGTGCTGCCTCAGGGCACCTGGACAGTGCACCTACCTCAGGTGAGTCTGACCCAGGAAAGATGCTCCTCCCTAAGCACTGGCCCAGTGGCTGCATGGGGTCCCCATTTGCTGGACAAGGGCCAGACAGGTGGTCTAACACAGCAAAGGACCCTGCCAAGCAGCACAGTGGGGACAGCAAAGCTGGTTTCCTTTTCTATCTGTCCCTGTCCCTTTTCACATAGCACTCTGTCCTCCCTTCAAGCACAGAGTCTTGGAAGAAATCTGCTATCTGCCATTTTGGGTGTTTGCAATATTCACAACCCATACCCTACTGTATTATTATGTTAGACTCTGGTCCCTGTGGAGAGATGTCAGTTCTCAGGAAATTAGACAAAGGTAAGTAATTTAGAGGAAGGAGAGCTGCTGCCAGCTAGGAGACTCCTTATTGGAGAGTCCATCATTCGCTGCACTGGTCACTGGATTTTGCGTTTCCACGTGCATATGTCCTGTGTGTGTGTCCTTTCCTAAGAACTTCTGTTAAGCAAGAAAATTAACAAACAAATAAAATGGCAATAGAGAAAACAAAAGGATGTGGACCCACACAGACCTGAATTTCAGTTCTAGGCCTGACATGGCACAGCCCATACAATCAGTCCTTCCTTGATTCCTCATTTGCAGGGCAAGGGACAGGAAAGCAGGTTCTGCTCTGAAGTTGTCTGTCTCATGGTGCTGGGTGAGAACTCAGTGAAGAAAGACTGAGGCAGTGTTTTGTAAACTACAAAGCTTTATGTAAATATTGCCGTAGTTGCCATAACAGCTACCATTATTACATCTCTTTGCGATTTGCAAGTATGCTATGCCACACACATTCAAATCCTACCAGTATTGCCCCTAACACATTACAATCCCTGGGTTAGGTACAGTCTTTGCCATCAAGAGCTTATGGTCTAGGAAGAAGAGGTTCCCAGCCAGAGGACACTGAGAGGTGGGTGCTAAAGAAGTCGGAAGGGAGCACAGGGAGGGAATTCAGGTTCCAGAGGAGGGACACCTGACCTAGACTGCGGTCCAAGAAGGCTTCATGGATGAGGTGACCCCTGAGCTTTGTCCAGGAGGATGTATAAATAAGAGCAATGCAGGTTGGGAGGCTGGGGATGGTGGTAACTTTCTAGGCAAGCAGAGAAACAGCATGTACAATGAAACAGAAAAAAGAACAAGTATACTATGTTTGGGATGTCAGTAATTTGATATCTGCAAAGGACCCCAGCTCTTACCTAAGTGATTTCATATCACTGGGTTCCTGAGCCCTATTGAGGCTAGGACCGGAGGAAGATGAATCTCTCCTTGCCCCTGATTAGAGAGCTAGCCTTCATCAATGATTCCTTCTTCAGAATAAATCAATGCACCCCCAGTACCTAGCCCAAATCCCTGCACATTGTTGGTTCCCAATAAGTATTTGTTGAATAAATGCATCTTCAACCTCCAATATAATCTAGAGGTAGCAGGCTATGATTATGATAGAGTATCAAACAGTCCTACATTTTTATAGCCATATCATTTATAAACTGACTTCAGCTATCTCTACAGTGACCTGACATATATTCTGCTGTTCAATCTCCACAGTCCATATCTGACATTAAACCCAGCTACCCTGGCTCTATCCACCCACAACTCCTCCTCCTCCAAGTGCAGAGTAAGAAGATCAGTCATTCGTCAACCCCCTGCTCCCTGCCAGGACTGTGCTCATGGGTTTCCGTAAGTTTTCCCACCCAATTCTCCCAACAAGCCTGCAGGGCAGTTAAGAGTCACCATGTTTTACGGATGCACAAACTAAAGGTCAGAGAGGCAAAGTGACTTTCCCAAAGTCACACAGCTGGTTAAGCAATAGAGTCACAATTCCAGCTCAAGTCCCTTTCACCCCGAAAACCTGTGTTTTTTGCCTTTGGACCAAATAATAATAACAATAGCAACAAAAATAACAATTATATATTGAGTCTCATGCCTCTCACTGACAAAGCAAGGTACTAATCGTCATCTTACTTAGTCCATATAATTCCCTTGAGATAAGCACCATTGTTCCATTTTACAGTTGTGGATCTTGAAGTTCAGAAAGGCTAAGTAACTTTCGTTAAGACACAGCTATTAAGTTGTGGCACTAATTCTGCCTAATTCCAAAGTCTGTCCCCTTCCCACAATATCCCTTTAGTGTCAGCTACAAACACAGCAAAAGTCAAGGGGGAGATCTGTCTATTTTCAGGAGGAATCCAGGATCCTATTGGGGCTTGATGACGAAGAGTGATATATATTTTTAATTACTAGAGCGCTATTATCCATCCAAATCATTTCAGGGAAGCTTGGCTGATAGGCATAATCAGCCTCACTCTATTTGATAAGCTCTGAAGAAACTGCTCATTAAGAATGACAGTGACCTTTACTCTGTCTTTCTGGATCTAAAACCTTTGAATCTTCTTAAGACCAAGATAAACAATGACTTACCCATATTAATGCTCTAAGATAGAGATGTAAATCTCCCAAGCCTACGCCTGCATTCACAGGGCTCTCAAGGCAAAGAGCAGAAATATGGCTTGGTGTGGGGTTATAGGAGTTTAGCGATTAGGGTTTAAGCCAGATTCCTAAAATGGAGGGGCTCCGGACAGGAAGAGACTCACACAACACATTTCTTTTATAAACTGACTTCAGCTATCCAAAAGAAAAGCGACATATACTCCACCAGATTAACACGTCCATTTGTCAAAAAGCCAAATCTTATTGCTCTACATGTGATCATGGGTGCTCCTCTATGGCTCTGCTTTCAGGGTAGGATAAGACAGTGCCACGGGCTGCCCATATGGCCCTGTAATATCTGCTTTCATCTTCCCCCTTCAGATGATTTTCTTTGATGTTCCTAGAAGTTTAGGTGCTCATGAATTTCTCCTACCCACTCGTCTATGTTTAGAGAATGTGAGACTAGAAACACATCAGAAAGAACACATCAGATCAACCTCATTCTCCGTTCAGCTCCAGATTCCACCTCCGAGGATGGCCACAGGATGACACGGAGGAAAACTGTGACGGAAACTCTCCAGGGCTTCCCAGGTGCCCCAAAAGAGGGAGGGAGCGTAATTAGGGACATCAAAAAGTTTTCAGAATCAATAAGTTTGGGAAACTCGGAACGAAACAAAATTAAACAGGTATCTTTACTACAGATCTCAGAGTCTTTTATATGCAAATAAGCATCGTATAACTCCAAAGGATGCCTGTGATACCCGGTATATCCCCAATATATCTTTTTAAAAGCATCACTTCGGACTGTTTTTATTATGAGGAATACCCTCTTGGAAATGCTGTCTAAACCTTTCTTGAACCCATTCTTGTTTGCAAAGTCATCACACCCTGGGGCAAGAAATTCCACGTGTTCTCCATTCTAAAATGTTCTTATATGCACCTTCCAACCTTTTTTTTTGCAACCCAGTTGGGAAACTCTTCACAAGCCATCATCTAGGGGTTTGCTGAATGTATTTATATATTTTGGAGCTTTTGACAAATATGATGTTCCCTGATGGATTAGTGGAATGACAGCGTATGCATCTTGGGCAGTAAGTAACAGCTGTTCCCTCCCCCTCCCCTCCTTGCCCCAGCCCAGCTCAGCAGTGATAATCTGCATTGCACAGCGTGTTGTCTGGTGGCCTCTGTGCTGCATTGGGAGAAATCCGTAAAGACGATGTTCAGCAAGTGTCAAACTATCTTCTCCTAAATTGATGCTCAAGTGATAACTCCCTTTGCCCAAAGAGTCCTGATGAAATACCTAAGCTTTCTCAGTTTTAGCACAGTCCACATTTCTATGAAAACATTATTTTAAGGGGGATGTCTTGAGTCCTGACTTTTTGGATGGTCTTACGAGCCCCGTGCACGGTTGCTTTTCCCAAGGAGCCAGTTGTCTGGGGGTGGGGCTGGGACTGTCCTGACTCATGGAGAAGAGCCTTCCTGTCTGATGTTGGCCAGAGAGCAGAGAGCCATCCAAACAGGAGACAGACAGACTCGGGCTGTGAGAGCTGTGCGACTCTAGCGGAATGACTTCTTCTACATCCAGAAGAGGAACACCCAAGTCAGAGGACATGCATACAAGCAAAAGGGAAAAATAAAGGCATCTTCTGTGCTAAATTGAGGAAACTGAGATTCAAAGTCAGTAAATCTATATCACAGGTAAATGATGAGGTGTGGTTCCGAGCCAGGTGAGAGCTTTAATTTCAAGTCAGTTGCTCTTTCTACTCTAACTGCAACCACTTACCCAAAGGACATGGGTAGGGGGATATCGCATCAAAGCTCTGACCTCCTGAGGTCCAAATTGCAGCCAGAAGTGTCCTATTGCCTCCATGGTGGGCTGTGGCTATTCTAGTAGGGAAGGATACTATTCCTGCATTTCCAGGGAGAATACCCCAGGTTTTCTATGCAGCACTGAATGCCCTGCATGGTGTGCCTGTATTCCTACCTCCCAAGTTTTTCCAGTAGTGTGTAATATGGTTGGCCTCCCAGTAACATCTGTTCACGTTCTCGAACCTGGCAATGAAGGTGGGCTCCTGGCTGCCCCATCTTTGCCCCTCTCCAGGAGTCAACCTTCAGATGCTGTGGGAGTGATCTGGGCCTTTCAAAATGTAATCTCAGGGCTTCCCTGGTGGCGCAGTGGTTGAGAGTCCGCCTGCCGATGCAGGGGGCGCGGGTTCGTGCCCCGGTCCGGGAGGATCCCGCGTGCCGCGGAGCGGCCGGGCCCGTGAGCCATGGCCGCCAAGCCTGTGCGTCCGGAGCCTGTGCTCCGCAACGGGAGAGGCCACCAGTCCGGAACGATCCGGCGTGCCGCGGAGCGGCCGGGCCCGTGAGCCATGGCCGCCAAGCCTGTGCGTCCGGAGCCTGTGCTCCGCAACGGGAGAGGCCACAGCAGTGAGAGGCCCACGTACCATAAAAAAAAAAAAAAAAAATGTAATCTCAGCCATGCTTCTACCCAGTCCCTAGGTATTGATGTACCAAGTGTCAGTTGCCCCCAGGTCACTCTTGGAAATACCTTGGCTATAAACACAGTGGCTTAAGCATGGATCAAGACCTTGTATATGATTCCACTGAAGAATCAGACCTCTGTGTGATTTCCAGGTCAACAGATAGATGCTGCTCCATTAAGCAAACATCTTAAGAATGTACCCCATCTCCATTTTAACATCCTTTAAAATGATGACAAAAATCTATCATTTTCCAAAGACATTGAACATTCCTTTCAATACAGTATCTTCGAAATGGGACTTCCCTGGGAAGGCCTAAGGGTTTTGCTGTCCCCACAGGGACACAGATGCAATTACAAGGGACTAACCATTTTCTAGCTATTGAGTTGAACTGCTCTTGTAAGAACTGTTTGAGATGTCCTTTGCTATTAATCACGTATTTCAACTTTAAGAAATACAAAAATATTTTAAAAGAGCTCACTTCACTGGAGCACCTGTTTTGCACTATACTTTCACATGTCATCTCGTTCAATCCTCAAGACACCCTATTATGCTCAACATCTGGCCAGAAAACTGAGTTTCAGACACCCTAAACAACTTCTCACAGCTAGAGAGTGAGAGAGCTGGGACGGGAAATTGGGTCTACCAAAGCCCAGGGTCCAGGCATTTTTCCTACCCCATGCCTCCTCTCCTATACTTTTCACAGCACAGGGGAATTATTTTCTCTTCTTTTCCCACATGGGGAGATGAAGTTGGTTTACACAGTATTTTTAGATTTATGCATTCTAACTGAGGTTACCTGTATTAGCTTGAAAAACTAGGAAGGAAGGGACATATGGGTCTATTTATTATTCACCTTCAAACACAGAAAAAAGAATTCTTTAAGTGCTACCGGTAAAAAATCACAGAAGCCAGAGGAAGGCATTTCCCCTTAAAGTTAGGCATCTTTTACATTCTTTCCTCCTGTTAAACTTCAACCAACATGATGTGTTATTTGAGCCCGCCATGCAGAATAGCGATATGTATCATAATTGCAGCTCTCCATGTGAGCTAGGTATCAGAAACCTTAATGTAATTGCCAGACTGAATCTTAATTCATCTCTGAGAGAAGCTTATCACTTTGGGGGTGCTGTATCACCTGCTTTTAAATCACACACAACTATAGCCACAATGATCTATTTAGTCTTCAATGTTTTAAACGTTGCTGCCTGTGTCTACATTAATTTCCATCTGCCAGCCGGTTCAGACAAAACGCTGGTCAGCTGTAGGGCAAGTTTAGGGCCCTCCCTGTGCTATGTTCTTACCTCTGTCTTTTTCCTTCCAGTCCATCCTCCTCTACACAAATGTCAGAGTGAGCTTTCTAAAACACAAAACTGCCTGGGCCACACCCTGCACAGAAGCCTTGAATGACTCCCCATCATCAACAGGACACAAAACCTCTCACCATCCAGCCATCACTTGCCCCTATCCCCCCATCTCACACTTCTACCATCTTCAAGCAGAAGCAGAATTAAAGACAACACCAGAAGTAGTTAACATTGGGCTAAAAATTACCAGAGGGAGCCCGGTCTGCCTGTTGCCTCTAAGGGACTGTGGATATTCTGGATGTGAACCACAGACTCGACAACCTCCCTTAGAATACAGAAAGAAAGGACAAAAAGGTAAAAGTCAAGACGGAGAAAATGATAAATACAGATGACTACAATCATCAAACACCTACATAACTTGTATTCCATAAGAAAACACCAGTATAGTATACACTATAGAAGCAACAAATAAAGATATAAAAAAAAGAGAACATTTCCTGAGCCAAAAAATGCCGTAAGAGGATCATTGCATTACAAAGAAAAAATTCCTCCAAGAAACTCACTCTTAGTAACCTGAGAAAATTTGGATTTGAAAGGACAACATATGGTCTAAGAAGTACCTGAGCAAAAAATTATGAGAAAAGTTTGCTGCCAAAGAAATAGTGTCAGGAGTCCTCGGACTTCTTTGGTTCACTAACCGCCAGTCCAGATCTATCAAGTTGTGAGGGACAAAGTTGTTGAGACCCAACAGAGGAACAGGAGTCACGCTGTCCTTCATGTATGAAGGAAGTGGAATGATTACCTTTGGTCCATAAAGGTTCAGAAAGCCTGCCCCTGATGTGCGCTTCTTGGGGGAGACGGTATCGAAGTACGTCTATGGGAATGAACTCAGTCGAATCAAATCAATGGGAAGTAAAATTAAGAGCTCAGGCATACGGTATAAAAGGACTGTCAGTGCTGAAAACAGTTAAACACAGGATCCAAACATTGCTTTGAGTCGTGCTAAAAAATTGCAAGTGCCGCAACTTCTTGAAATCAAAGATACAAAATATAAAATCGGCATCTAGAAAAGCATCGCCAGCTCCACCTCCTGCAGGCTGGTTCAGGACCCCTCCTCCCAGCCCCTGAGCTTCCCTCTGTCACAGCACTTAACCCCACACTTGTTTCATGTTTGTTTCTCTACTGTTAGAAAGTGAGCCCCTAAGAGCAGGGGCTATTTTCTTTGTGACCCCCACCACCCCGCCCTGCCATGTGGCACATAGTTTGTAATTGTGAATGTTTGTTGAAGGAATGAATGAGGAACAACATGGCGTTCCTTCATTATACCCCCGGGCAACCTTCCCTAAGGACTTGATCTCTGATTCTCAGAAGGACTTCAGTGAGGGTTTCTGCCACATGCATCTAATACTTCCTCTGAACATCAGGGGAGCTTCCCTCAGTGTCTCCCTTAAAAATGCAGTGGGGTGCTCCTTACATGGCGAGCCCCACAGTGGCTGTATAGAGTGCAAGTGCAGAGGCCCACGGAACGCTGTGGTTCTCCCCAGCACTCTGGAGTCTGTTATTGCCACTCCCGAGAGGCAAAGATGGCAACTGAGGCTCACAGGGGCTGTGTGACATTCCCAAGTGTACATCATGAGGGATGCATGGGAGCTGACTGTGTCTCTCTGGCTGTGAAGTCCCCGCCCTGGCCCTCGTCTGGAAACCTGTGCTAGAGACAATCACATTATGACACACAGGACTTTTATCTCCTGAATGTCAGCAGGCCAAACCTGGCATCTGTCCCACCAGGCGCCTCGCTCAGTATGCTGGGCAACTTGCGTTCACCGTACGTTAGGCAGCTGAGTTTACCAGGAGAACACGGCGTCCCCTTGATGAATGGGGTCCGGGTCGCATTTACATGAGAGCGGGCTTCCTAGGCGTGATAAGGGGCTGAGCGATGCATCACTTGCTGTGCCGGTGTGCACAAGTCAGAAGTGATGAATAGGGCTGCAGGACGAAGGGCTCAGAACAGTGCCGAGCTTCAACACACCAGGCTCACCTGATGTGGTGCCCGATTAGGGGTTCCAGAACGCCAACCCGCTCAAGACCCGGTCATTCATATACACGTCTGCTTGTCAGCAATTGACTGAGCACCTTGTGTGAGCCAGTGCTTGCCAGATGCTGCAGATAGAGAAGGAAGGTGTGGTCCTTCCCTACCGTCCAATAATGAGAGCATAGATTATTGAGCATTTACTGTGTACCAGACACTACACGGGCCTCGTCTGCTTGAATCTTCACCACTTCCCTATGAGGTAGGTACAATCCTCTTTTAAAGAGTGGAAAAACTAAGACCAAGAAGGATTAACTAACCATCCCAAGTCAGAGCTAATTAGGAAAATAAACCTGGGTTGGAACTCAGGTCCACTGACTCTAGGAGTCCTTGCTAGTAGTTATTCTGCAGAGATGCAGACAACAGTAGCTATGGGTTGTATCAGACATTCTTCATGCTTTAACTGTCTTTATTCTCATGACAACTTCATGAGGAAGATGTTATTTTCCAAATTTTTCAAATGAGGAAACCAGAGTTCAAACAAGTTAAGACATATGACCAAGGACACACAGCTTGTTAAAGGGTTGGAAACTATATGCTGGCATCACAAATTCTTCCAAGAGCCTCACAGGGCTGCCAAGGGAGTGGCCAGGCGAGGTGTTTACCAGCCTTTGGTCTACAAAGTGGGTGCATCTGAATAAACACTCTCACCAAATGTGACCCTTATATCTTACACAGTGGCAGGGATCTGGTTTTGATAACATACTGTCACCACAGGGGAGGCTGGGGCAACTCTCTGTGCTAGTTTTACTTCTTATAAATCTGTAATTCGTGCAAAAGAAAAGGTTTTTTTTTTTTAAGTGATAGGAATCAATTCAATTTGACAAACACTAAACACTCAAATTGGGATCAACTCTTTGCTGCTGTCAGGGGAAACTGACATGGCCACTCAGTTTCTAGGACCACAAGTTTTTAGATATAAGATTCACATTTCCTAAAATATGATGACTTCATGTTCTAACCCTAACTGTGGAAACACTATCTACTCTTCCTGCTGAGAATTTAATTATGCATTGTGTCTGCATTTCTGATTCTCTCATGTGTTAATCTCACATGATCCACTCAGCCCATCCCCTTTTCCCGACAAGGTCCCTGGGCTGGACATCTTCCACTTCCCCTCCAGATGGACCTTCCCTTCTCTGACCAGCTGTGTTGTCCGGGAGACAATGGACCATATCAGTGAGCTCCCGTGACCGCCCACTTGTGGTTGGGTTCAGAAATCGGGGCTGCTGCAAGGATTGAGGAAGGGAGGAGAGAGGCTGGGGTATTTACTGCCCCAGCAATCTCCCCTTAGCTTCCTGCAATGTGGCCTAGTTCCTCCACTGAAAGGAAATTCACAGCTTTTAGGAGACCCTCCCTTCCCAGCTTTATTTTCAGGTTCCGTAATGAGTCCCGCCTCACGCCGGGGGGCGGGGGCGATGGGGGGGAATCGTTTGTTGTCACGTGCTCCACCATGTCTAGACCAGGGTACCACACTATCTCTTGTCACAACATCCTGCCCACACTTTTGTAAATAACGCCTTTATTAGCCTTTCTTCAAACTACCTAATTTGAACGTGCCATCTGTTTCCTGCCAGGATGCTGTCTGATGCCATCTTCGAGAGCAGAAACCATATTTAATGTATTGTTTCATTACCTACGGTATCAACCATAGAACAGAGTCAGGCCCAAAGTGTGGGGGAATTACCTGATTGGATATCTCCTCACTCACTCAAGAGTTGGACTAGTGGCAAATTTATTTAAATTGATTTTTTTTTTTTTTTTTGCTAATGAAATTCTATTTTAATTGGGAGAGCTCAATGTTTCCTAATCTATTTTGGGGACACGGATCTCTTAAAAAAAATCTGATGATCTATAGACCTTCAACCTAGAAAAACATAAAAATGTATGTTTTTGCAAATGTTTGCATAAATTTTCAGGCAGTCCATATACCAAAGGCCAAGAATCCCTGCAATGTATCTGGTATTTATTAAAGCAAAGATCCTATTGCAATGTGAGTACTTGCTTCCTAATTCTGAGACACAGTCAATTCTAAATGCTTTACTATTATTACTGTGTTATTATTATTATTATTAAAATGGGGGTGGCACTTGGATTTACAAGTCAGTGTGGTATTCCCAGGATCTGGAATGAAGCTCAAAAATTCTAAACTCTTATAAACGACAGAAAAGAAAAATAAAAACAGAAAGACTTAGATAGCCCTTACTCTGTGCCTGGCACTGTCCTAACTGCTTTATAAATATTGACTCATTTAATGCTCACAATAACCCAATAGTCAGTCCTATTCTTATGAGAGCTGAGGCTCTCATCGTTTAAATGAAAGCAGGCAAGGGTGCATGAATGAATGAAGTTGGAAAGGATGACCCTCAAAGTCTTAAAGGTCAGGTAATAAAAAAAAAATTGCAAAAGGATTGGAAGGAGAAGCAAGTGATGGAGAGACCATACTAGCCTGTTCCTCCTCTTATGCCACCTAATATCCCCTCCTGATCCTCTAACCCATCTGCCTGCCAGTCCTTGTGAAACTCAGAGAATATCGAAAGCAAACTCACCTCAATCCCTCACCCAGGGCTGAGCTTTGGATAGTTCCTTTACCTTCTTATTCTAATGGAAACCCAGAAGTCCCTAGGGCACTCAAACAGGACTTTCTAGTGGTAGAGGCTAATTTTTTGCAGCTCAGAGAAGTGGGACGGTGCCTTTTGGATCCTCACTGCCACTTCCAAACCCTGTCGCTGCCTTCCTCATTCAAAACTGTCAGCTCTTTTGAAGCAGATCATCACACTGCTGTCATCTGCCAAATTCCCAGTCACCCTGTGCCCTGCCATTCACCAATGACTTCAGACCTGCCTCCCTGTCTTCCTGTGGGGGGACCTGAACATCAATGGCAATGGTCTGTCCATAAGCACGACCTCTGAGTTCCTTGACCTCCTTGACCCAATCTTTTGCCTCCTCCCACCTCAGGCACCCAGTCCTAAGGTCATACATCATCACCAATCACTGAACCAACAGCAAAATTTCTATTTCACACCCATTACTGACCATCACCTCCCATCCCTCCTGCTCATTCACTCTGGCATAAATGCACTAACAATTCTTTGACCTCCCCCCCCCCCACAGGGCCCTGCATTGACCCCACTGACCCTGTCACTTTGTTGCTGTCAACCATGTCCCGGTGTCTTTATTTCCATCCTTATTCTGCTTAGAGTCCACTGTCCAGCAGTGTAATCCCTCTCTCACAAACCTGCCTAACTGCCTTGGCTCTCTCTCCTTTCTCTCCTCCCTTACTCCAATCCCAGTTTAACCCAAGTACCCGCCTTCTCAGATTCTGCACCATGTAAATGTGTTTAGAGAAGATGAAGTAAACAGTTCTAGCTCAGCCTATGCGTATGAGTCCAAATTTCCAGTGAGCGGTCAGCACCGTGGACAGTGCTACAACATTTTCCCCAGGAAATTCGCTGTCTCACTCCCCATCTGATTATTTCACACCTTCCCTTCTCTACTTAAAACTCCCACACTCTCTCTCCCCCGCCTAACTCTCAGCCGTTAACTCTGCCTCATATTTCATAAAGAAAACAGATGAAATCAAGGAACTACCTCCTATTCCCACTCCCAAATTCTCTCACTTACTGGCATCTGTTCTCACATACTCTGCTTTCCCTCCTATCGCAGTAGAAACTTCCCTGCTCCTAAGGTCAAGCCCTCTCTGTAGACCTTAGACATGTCCCTCTTGCCCACTCAATGCCTTTGCTCCTGCCACTGCCCTCTGTCTCCCAGTCAACTTCTTTCTCACCATAAGCATGCCTTGACATTGACTCTCTGAAAACACTCCCCACCCTACAATTCCACTCCCCCCCCTACAATTCCACTCCCCCTTTCAGTCTCTGCCCCATTTCCATGTGCCTGTTCATGCAACCTTTCTCAAAAGAGTTGACAACACTCATGGTTCTCGCTTCTCCCCCCTCATCATCCCTCAACCCACTCCAGTTGGGCTCTGTCCCCACCGCTCCACTGAGGCCACTCCTCCATGGTCACAAGTCACCTCTGTACTGCTAAATCTAAGAGTCAGTTCTCGGGCCTCACCTTATTCAGCCTCAGAGAAGATCACACTGAATCATTGTGTCCTCTAGGCCTCTGCGTCACCACATTCTCTCGGGCTTCCTCCTACCTCGTGGCTGCTGTCCCCTGTCTCCTTGGCTGAGTCCCCTCTCCCGGCCTCAGTGTTGGCCAAGGGCTTGGTCATTGGCCCTTGGCCCTCCTCTCTATGTTCACTCGCTTCCCACATGTTTTCATCCTGCAGGAAACTTTACCTCCTCCTGTATGCTGATGATGTCACCATTTCATCCCCAGGCCTGAGTTTTCCCCTGAGCTTCACACCTGAATATTCAACCGCCAACTCTGCCAGCATCTCCACTTGGATGTCTCATGGGCATCTCAACAGGCTCAGAACTAGACTCCTGATTGCCTCTCCCAAACCTGTTCCTTGCCCAGTCTTCCCCAATCAGTTATTGGCACTGCTATCCACTCAATTGATCAGACCAAACACTGGGGAGTCATCCTTAACTCCTCTTTTCATGCCGCCGGCACATCTCATTCATCAGTAAGGCCTGTGGCTCTACCTCCAAAAATTTCCACAAATTCATCCCTTTCTTACCATCTCCTACTATTTTTACCAGAGTGCAAGTCCCTAGCATCCCATGCCTGGGCTACTGCAGTAGAGAGCATCTGATCTCCCTACTTTCATCACTGTCCGTATCGGTTCAACTCCTCTGTAGCAGTCTGCTTACAACCCTGGCAGCTTTGTATGGTTATAGTAAATAAAGATTAGCTGTAATGAGGGCCTCCCTGATTTGACCCTGGCTTTCAACTCCATCTCATTGTCCAGCCATCCCCAGATATGAACAGGCTTATTTTTCAATACCCTGAACAAGTTTTTACCCAGGGTCTTTCCATGTGCTGTTCCTTCTGCCTGGGATGTTATACCCTCTGTCTTTTCACAGTTGGTATCTTAGCCTGCAATTTTCAGCTCAAGTGCCATTTCCTTAGAGAAGCCCTCCCTGACTACTCACTCCTGGTATCTCTCTTATTTATTTTCTCTAATAACACTTAACAAACACTTATAATGCACTTGCCACGCTCTAGGCACTGCTTTAAGTGTGTTACAAATATCAACACACTTAAACCTCATGCTAATCACATGCTATTAGTTTTATTCTTATCCCCCTTTAACAGGTGAAGAAACCGAAGCACAGAGAAATTAAGTTACTTGCCCAAGGTCCTATTATCTGGCATATGTCAGGGCCAGGATTAGCACTCAGGTGAAGGCATTGGGGTGTATGCCTTCCAGAGGTCCTTCTTGGTGGGGGATAACGCTAAAGAGAAGTCATTAGCGTAAGAGTGAAGTGGTCTGATGTGCCCTAGGTTAGGGGTAGAAGGTGCTCTAAGACCCACTGTGTGACCTTAAGGGAGCCCACCTCTCTCGGAGGGTCCAGAACCATGATTGTTTTTGCAGCCTTGACATAAATGGGTGGATGACCTGGAAGCTTACCTCAGGTGTTTTAGGTATTACTAATACCACCACCCCTGTGACTACTAATACTGCTTATAATATGATGATGACAATATCTGGAACTTTTGGTTGAATGTCTCCTGCTGTGGTCCTGTGCTTCATAGGCTCATCGGCTCATCTAATTCCTGCAACTGCCCTTAAAGACTATCCTCATTTTATAGAAAAGACAAGTGAGACTCAGAGAGGTTAACAAAATGACCCAAAGTCACACAGCCAAGAATTGGTCAAGCTAGATTTTGAAACAAAAATCTAATCTCTCTTCCCCTATCACCTTCCTCCAGCAGTTCCTACTGTTCTATTTATATTTACTTTTTAGTACTTATCACCCTTCTACCTACTTATTATGTTTTTTCATTGTCTCCCTCTCCCCACTGCAATGTGACTGCACAAGGGCAGGGTTCCTTGTTTACTTTGCCCACTGGCATATCCCACGTGTCCTACAACAGTGCCTGGCACACAGAAGGCACTCAGCAATGCACTGCCTCAGTGACTGACTTCCACCCAGGGCCCCTTCGGTACCGTGTCCCCCATCTGTGAGGCTCATGAAGTGACTGGCTCTCCAACCTCTAGGACAAGGATGGGCAAACTACCTCCCATTGGCCATACCCAGCCCGTGGCCTGATTTTGTACAGCCCATAAGCTAAGAATGGTATTTGCTTTTATTTATTTATTTATTTATTTATTTATTTATTTATTTATTTATTTATTTATTTATTTATTTATTTATTTATTTATTTATTTATTTATTTATTTATTTATTTATTTATTTATTTATTTATTTATTTATTTATTTATTTATTTATTTATTTATTTATTTATTTATTTATTTATTTATTTATTTATTTATTTATTTATTTATTTGGGGCACGAACCCGTGTCCCCTGCATCGGCAGGCGGACTCTCAACCACCGCGCCACCAGGGAAGCCTCGGTATTTGTATTTTTAAAGCGTTGTAAAAGAAGAAGAGAAAGAGGAGAAGAAAAGGCAGCGGCAGCAACAGCAATCAACAAGGAATATCGAATCAGTAGGTTGTGTTACAGGAACTAACATAGGAATAAGGGTTGTAGGTCAATTACTCTTCAAAGCCAAACAAACAAACTCATAAGAAAAAGAGATCAGATTTGTGGCTACCAGAGGCAGGGGGTCAGGGGAGAGGGAATAGGATGAAGGTGGTCAAAAGGTGCAAACTTCCAGTTATAAGATAAAAATAAGTACTGGGGATGTAATGTACAACGTGATAAATATATTAACACTCCTGTATGTTACATATGAAAGTTGTTGAGAGAGGAAATCTGAGTTCTCATCACAAGGAGAAAAATTTTTTTTTCTGTTTCTTTAATTTTGTATCCATATAAGATGATGGATGTTCAGTAAACTTATTGTGGTCATCATTAAAAAATAAAAAGGATATGCGACAGACCTATGGGCCACCAAGGCTAAAACATCTGGCCTGTTACAGAAAAAGTGTGTGGACCGCTGCACTAGGAGACCAACGTGACTGGTGTGTGTACCTGTCCCTCTGGGGCGCTCTGGAGAGCACGCTGTGCCCAGTGCTTTGCCACTTCAGACAGACACTGTCCCCCCATGATCCTGAGTGGTGTACACTCTCCCTGCACCGTTAATTCATGTTTCCATCCCATTGGGGAGATAATGTGGTACAGGGCAGCATGCTCAAGAGGGCTCTTCATGGGAATTTCCTAGGAAGCCATTTCTTGGGAGTAAACGCATTCTTTGTTATCTAATAAAAGAGTTATATTGTGAATCAGGAGTCCATGATTCAGCTAACGTGATCCCATTAGCAGTAACGGCCACTCCTTGCCACTTGGTTTCTGTTGTGGACACGACATTCTGCCCCTCGCATCCATGCACTGTGTTCTGCTGGCTTTGAAGTTAAGAGGGGCCATCTAGGCTTGCCTCCTCGCACATGCCAGCCCCGCACAGCTAATAGATTCATCCTGTTAAGGATGCACTGACAAGCTTGTGCGGGGGGGGGGGGGGGAGGCATCCTCCGGCTGCAAAACCTGCACTGAAGGCTGGTGCGCCCCCATGAAAATCAGCATTATAGACACACCTAAGCACTTCTGAGGGGTGTGTGAGAAGTGTCCTGTGCAGCACGGGTCCCCAACCGCCGGGATCTAATGCCTGATGATCTGAGGTGGGGTTGATGTAATAATAATAGAAATAAAGTGCACAATAATGTAATGCACTTGAATCATCCCAAAACCATCCTCCCCAACCCAGGCCCTGGAAGAACTGTCTTCCACGAAAACGGTCCCTGGTGCCAGGGGGCACCAGGGGACCTGCCGCTCTGCAGGAAGACGGGAGAGAGAACCACGTGGAAATGACCCGTGCTCAGCTTGGCTCTGCTCCTGATTGGGTCAGAACTATAATTAATGACCCCCATTTCAGTTGTGTTTTTACTCCCTCTAAAGTTGGTGTTAAGTTCAAACAGCAGACTTGTGTGTTTTCTCACCGATTCAGTTGCTCAGGAGGGAAGGGGAGATGGGCTGCAGCATTCCTGCGCTTGCCCCCTCGTGCTGGCAGTGCCGTCCTCGCCCTAAATGCCCAGGCCTCACTCTTCCGGGGGTGAGCTGCAGAGCTGAGCCTTCCCCCACTGGGGACAGTGGTCCTCCCAGAGGAATTCTCCAGCCCCGGAGGGGAACAGCACTCCCACTGGGAGCGCTTCTAAGTCCAGAAGGGAAACCCTGAAGGCACCCATTTTAGGTACCAGCAAATCGAGGCTATAGGAGCTTCCTTCCACTCAGCACCCAGGTGGCAGCGGAGGACTCCAAAGGCAGTGCTCTCTCTGAGACACAGGAGGCTGCTGCCCACGCATTGCAGCAATCACTGTGCTCTAACTTGCGGCTTACATGAACCCGGCATTTACTGTGTGCTGGCTGGTTTACACCCACTACTTCACTGAACTGTGTCTTGTCTGCACATCTCACCCACGTCGCTGGGGGAACAGGAGGGACCAAGGCTTCTCCCTCCTTCCACTCCTCAATGTCTAGCGCTAGGCATGCTCACACCTCCACCACCACCGCCCCCCAACCCCGCCGCCGAAGCCTGCTTTTCCCCACCTGTATCACAGAGCTCCAGCAGGGAAATGATGAAGATGTCATGAGGCGAAGCAGGCAGATCCCTTGACCTAGAGTCTGCCCTCGACAACTCCCATGACTGCTAACTCCCCCGGAAAGGAGCTCATTGAAGAGGTGGTTAGGGTAGGGAGGGGCAGCAAGTCTATAAACTACACTTATCACTGCCCCTTCTCCTTTCAGTGAAAATGTCACTATCAACCACATAGGTCCAATGCTTTCAGCTCCTCAAAGAGTTTTCACAGTCATAGATCTGTTGAGCAGAGCAGCTCTGAGACAGGAGGGGAAGGTGGGATTATGGCCATTTTACAAATGGGAAAATCAAAGAGGTAAAATGACCTGCCCAAAGTCACAAAGAGAGCTCCGGGCACGCCATGGGGCTCATTCCTAATGACTGATTGACCCTGGGTTGACTGGATTATGGGATTCTCCTGAGTGGAAGCCATGGAGCCGTAGCACGTCTTTTCTGTCCACCATCCAGGAGGAAGCAGTACGGAGAGATAAGCACTGGGAAGGGGAAGGAAGGTGAGCATGACCTGTGGCAACTCTGAGCTGTGACACCCTCACTTCCTGAGCCAGCATCTGACCCCTTCCGGCCCGGTAACTAGTGGGGGGCTGGGTCTTCTCTCTCCCTCCCTTATGCCCTCCTTGGCTCCCACCCACCTGTTCCCAGCAGCCTCTGGGGCTGCGTCTCCACCTTTAGCCCCAGAACTCCTGTTCTGCATCCTAGGAATGCAGGGCCACCACCAGAGGAATTGTTAGCAAATGAAGTGATGATAATAACTGCACCACCGCTTACAAAGCCTCTTCCCTACTCCAGACATGACATCTCTTTCTGTCTTAGGAGACAATGCATTGTCCATATTCTAAAGATGAGGAAGCTGAGCCTCGAAGAGGTTAAGTAACTTGCCAGTGTCTGAATTCAAACCTAGGGGTATCTGAAATTGAACCGGTGTCCCCCCATGCAAACTTCCCAACAGAACTCATTCTGAGGCCCAATACACCCCTGTCCTTTTACCTGGCCCGACTTCCATGACAGGGCCCAGATTGCTCCTCTGAATTAGGTCCACTTTGCCTCTTCTAACCACTGTTGATTCAGAAAAAACCCATAGTGTCCTCCCCAAACCTCAGCACTGCCAGATCCTCCAGAGCATTCAGCTTTGAAACAACCTCAGAGGGGGCTTCCCTGGTGGCGCAGTGGTTGAGAGTCCGCCTGCCCATGCAGGGGACACGGGTTCGTGCCCCGGTCCGGGAGGATCCCACGTGCCGCGGAGCGGCTGGGCCCGTGAGCCGTGCCCGCTGAGCCTGCGCGTCCGGAGCCCGTGCTCTGCAATGGGAGAGGCCACAACAGTGAGAGGCCCGCGTACCGCAAAAAAAAAAAACAAAAAAAAAAACACACAAAAAAAAACAACCTCAGAAAGTCCCAGCAGTGATGAGTCCAAATGATGGCTTATGGCTCTTCCATGGAATTGGGAAGTTTTTCCATCATTCCCCTTTTGCCCAGATAGCCCATTCTTTTATTTATTTATTTTTTGTCTTTCAATTCCAGCCTATGTCTTGTATTAGTCAGCTCAGGCTGCCATAACAAGACTGGGTGGCTTAAAAAACAGAAATTTGTTTCCTTGTAGTTCTGGAGTCTAGAAGTCCAGGATCAAGGTGTTAGCAGGTTTGGTTTCTTCTCAGGCTTATCTCCTTGGCTTGCAGATGGACATCTTTTTGCTGTATCCCCACATGGTCGTCCCTCTGTCTGTGTCCTAATCTCCTCTTCTTATAAGGACACCAGTCACACTGGATTACAGCCCACCCATATGACCTCATCTTACCTTAATTACCAATTTAAAGGTCCAATCTCCTAATACAGTCAAAGTCTGAGGTACTGGGGGTTAGGACTTCAACAATTCAGCCGATAACATGGCCTAAGAAGGAAGCAGTTAGCAGCCGGACATCCCAATTACAAGGTTTCCTAGAGGCAAAGGGACCAAATGAGAGGAATATGGAACCCAGTTAGGAGACCAGAGTCCCAGGCCTGACTCTGCCCCAAGCTCCCTTTGTGACTTTGGGCAAGTTGCTTCACCTCCATGATTTTCCCATTTGTAACATGGGCAGTTCTCCACTTTCCCCTCCTGTTCCAGAGCTGCTCTGCTCATCCTATAAATCTATGACTACGAAAGCTCTTTAAGGAGCTAGAAGCATTGGACCTATGTGGTTGATAATAAAATTTCCAAAAAGGAGAGGGGCGGTGATAAGTGTGATTTACAGAAAGCTGATCTCTGCTGCCCCTCCCTATCCTAACCAGAGACCCAGCTCTTCAATGAGCTCCCTTCCGGGGGAGTTAGCAGTCATGGGAGTTGTCATGAGCAGACTCCAGGTCAAGGGATCCGCCTGCTTTGCCTCATAACATCTTCATCATCTCCCTGGTGGAAGTACTGCTAATTCTGTGTTACAGGTGAGGAAAGGCAGGTTTTGGGCGGTGGCGCGGGGCGGGGTGGGGGGGATGGGTGGAGGTGGGGCGAGCATGCAGAACCTCAGCTGTCTGATTCTAGAGCCTGCGCTCTTGGCCCCCTGCTGGACCGAGCCCTGGTTACCGGCACTGAGGGCGCTGAGCTGTGTAAGACACAACTCCACCTTCAAGGATGCCCCCAGGTTGCAGAGGCCACCGCGATGTAATGCCCAGGACAGAAGAATAGGATTGAGCAAGAATTACTCTTCATCATGCGGTGGCAGAGGAATACTCAGCAAGGGAGGAGGGACACCTGAGCAGGGCATTGCGGTCTGAAGCAGGCTGAGAAAGGCATTTCAGACACAGGAAGAGCATAGTGTACTCAGGACCATCCTAGTAACACCGTTCCCCTGCCTGCGTGGGACTCTGGGGTGGGAGGAAGAAGAGGGGTCAGGAGTACAGCAGCAATGCCAGAAGACAGACCGAAAGCAAATAGCACCCAGGTTCCAAAAGGGGCAAAACGGTAGATGCTGGAAAACCAGATGAATGCACTCCGTGCACTTGCCGGTGGTATATTAAATGGGGGGGGGGGGGGGCGCGGGGTTGAGTGAGGACTTAGCAGAGGGTTCAACCATAGCTAAAAGAAAGCTACCTGAGCACAAACGCACCAACCCAAACTCTCTTCCGATACGGCAGGAGGTTGGAAGGAGTTGGTGTTTCCCGAGGCTGCGTCTGGTCCTCCAGGGATGAACTTAAGTGGTGAGGGGACCTGGTGATGAGTGAGACTGACTCACAAAGGCCTTGGATCAGAGTAGGACAAAGTGAGGGGCCCAAGGAGCAAAATTTAAGGAGGTGCTCCCTTCTGGCATTGGTGCAAGTGCACCGCCATCCCTGGGACCAAGTGCCTTCTTTTTTTTTTTTTTTTTTTTTTTTTGTGGTATGCGGGCCTCCCTCTGCTGCGGCCTTTCCCATTGTGGAGGACAGGCTCCGGACGCGCAGGCTCAGCGGCCATGGTTCACGGGCCCAGCCGCTCCGCGGCATGTGGGATCCTCCCAGACCGGGGCGCGAACCCGGCTCCCCTGCATCGGCAGGCGGACGCGCAACCGCTGCGCCACCAGGGAAGCCCCAAGTGCCTTCTTAATTATGCGCCCAGGAGCTGCACTGACCTCACCTGACTCTTGGCCCCGCTGGAAGGGAGAAAGTCAGTCTCTTTTCAGTTTGGATCAAATCCTTCTGTTTGCTCTCTGTCTCTAAACCTGGCTGCCCTTTCTCTGGCTTTGAGTGGGCCTCATGCTTACAGCCTCCTGCAGGCCACAGCGACTGGC
Organism: Physeter macrocephalus; assembly: GCF_002837175.3. NCBI lineage: Eukaryota > Metazoa > Chordata > Mammalia > Artiodactyla > Physeteridae > Physeter > Physeter macrocephalus. Next base: position 28,108,588 of record NC_041214.2, read on the forward strand.
TAGAATTTAATACTGTTGCTCTGATTTCACCATATTTACTTTCACAGATATACAGCGAGTGATATTCGTTTCCATTTGTGGTCAAAATAGAAAGTTTCCTTGAAAAATAAATTTGAGTAAAAAAAAGTAAGTTCCTCTGAAGAAAACTATTAAGTCAATAATAGGGCAGGGGACCTGCGGATGGGGAAATCTCATGAGGTGGGGATTGTGGGACCGCAGGTGGCAAACACCAGGATTTCCCACTCAGCTGTTCCTCAGATGGAATGGGTAGTCTTCCAGAGGCAAGGAAAGCTCACGTCTCAGCAGTAAGCACCAACACACCAGACACTCAGTCCACTGAAGAAGCCACAACTGCCCAGGACAGGGGAACGCAGGCTTCCGGTCCAGCAATGACACAGGGTTTACATCTCCCATGCAAATGATGTAGGCAGCTGGCTGCTTCCAGAACTTCTCAGCATAACCACCAGGGCTGCTCTCAGCCACTATAGCAAGCTTCTCCACGCAAAAGATTTCTGATCAAAGCTGGCAGGCTAATTTTCTTTCCTGAAGAGTGAGAGCCTCTGAACCAGTGACTGTTCATTGAGAACAATACAATGGAAACAGCTTCGTGGTAAAGGTTTCTTTAACGTTTCAACGCCTCTCTTGGGGAATGACACCTTGGTGACCAAAGAGGGTATGGCTCTGGTGCCATCCCTTGAAAGAATCCTAAACACAAAAGCCTTTGTCCCAGGCAGCCCTGCCAAGGTGCAGAGATCAAAAAAGGGACAAGCTGGTTTGGGGAGAAAAATCTAATCAGAAGCAGGGACTTTTTCTGCCTGCCCTTTGCAGGCGACCTTCTGTTCACATTTCCCGGCTCTATCCCTGTGCCAGTGGGAGTGAAGAATGAGCTCTCTTTCTAGCCTGATGAGCAAAGGAAGGGGTGAGGTTCCAGGAAATATGTGACCCCTCAAAAGAAGCAAGGGATGAGGCTGCCCATCATTCATGGCTTTATACCTTTGAATTCTGTAAACACACACACACACAGAAAAGCAATGTATGTTTTAGGGAAATGCTGTGCACCCCACTACAGAGTTCTGTAACTGGGAAGACAAAGACAGAATCAGACAGAATTACAGAAAGAAAATAAATAGGCTCAAGGACCTACTGTATAGCCCAGGGAACTCTACTAAATATTCTGTAATAACCTATATGGGAAAATAATCTGAAAAAGAATGGATATATGAATATGTATACCTGAATCATCTTGCTATACACCTGAAACTAACACAACATTGTAAATCAACTATACTCCAACATAAAATAAAAAATTTAAAACAAAAGAAAAGAAATAGGCTTGGGGCTGAAGAACGGGGTGCAGCTCCCAGATCCACCTCTCACTTGCTCAGAGCATGTGATTTCGAATGAGCCTTGCAACTCTTGGAGCCTCAGTTTCCTCAACTGTAAAATGGGCTGGTGCTTCCTCCCTTCCGGGAACACCTGCTATCATCGTCAGAAAGCATAATGGAAATGAAGATGTGGTAGCCAAACCGGCCAACACTTTTCCTTATTATAAAGAAGGAAAACAAAGAAGGAAAACAGGCGCAGGAGTGGGTCTGGGAAAGTCAAGGTGTAAGTCCCATCAGGGCAGGAGAGGGGGGACTGCAGCTGCTCTCACCAAGAGGGTTCCAGTGATGGCTCCTGGAAAAGCGGGCATCAGGCATCAGATGTTAACCACATTAATGATGGATAAACTGTGGGCAGAGGGTGAAGTTCTTTGTGCAGCCAGGATGGTGAAAACCATATCAACCCATTTGTTAGTCATTCATCATTTAGTTTCATCCAACAAATACTTGAGTGGCACACCTACTGTGTGCCAGGCACCAGGAACAGACATGATAGACGTATGATATCCTGCCTCCAAGATCCTTAGAATCCAGTGACCATTTGAAGGCATGAGCTCACTTGAATGCACAAGCTCTGCCATGGAAATTGGACAAATCTTACTGTAAGAGTTATTGCTTTGTCTAAGACCGTCCCTTTATTCTCCCAACACAAAATATATTGAGTAGCTTGGGCTGGGGGATGTAACTTTAGAGATTAGCCTCATGCAAGTCTGTTCCCCAGAGCTTACAGGCTAGTGATGGACACAAAAAGAAGAGAGAGAAGACAGGATGCTACATGATGAGGGTCATGACAGACGCAGGGGGTAGTAGGAGCGCCATGGGGCAGACCTATCCCAGCCCACAGGGGAGGACAGGTCTAGTGGGGAGATTCCTTAGCAAAGAACCAACAGATGCAAAGTTCTAAAGTTGAGCAGTTCAACAGAGCTGGGGATGGGGCAGGAGGTGTGGGGGAGCACAGCCACTGGGTTGGGAACTCCTAAGGCGAGGAAGAATGACATGAGATCTGCCAGGGAGGGGGTGTCTGGACCAGGCTTGTAGGCAGGGGCAAGGAATCTGGGCTTTACCCTGAAGGCCAGCAAGGAGACTTGGTTGGACTATTAACTATCAACATCTGCTCAGAGGCAGCTGTAAGTAACTGCAGGCCACCACAGGTCCCCAGAGCATCCCACGTTCACTGGCCTGACCTTCCACAGTTATCCCATGCAACTGGTGCCTTCCTAGGATTGCAAACAACTTCCCACATTTCCTGTCACTGATTCATGCGTGATACACACACACACACACACACACACACACACACACACTCAATTGCTTCATTCATTTTATTTTTAAAATTAATCTTCTAATCTGAGTCCTGTGCAACCACCAAAGAGTGGCATAATTTTGCATAATCTATCCATCCAACCACTCTCTGCCTTATGGTCCTGATCTGCAAAACAGGAATGATCACACCCAGCTTCACTTGGAGGGTTATTGTGAAGGGAAATAAGATATTTTTTCAGGAAACTTTGAAAAATTTAACCCCAGGTTAATGGAATTATGTGACTGAAACTCTAACAGCCACAGCTCCATTCTCACCTGCGTGAATGATGCAGCGATGCGGGGTGGGATCAGGACACCAGAATGGCACGGCCCTGAAATGGGAGCTCGGGTGAATGCAGTGTGAGCACCCCTGGCCGTGCTGACTGGGGGGCAGCTCCCACTAGCAGCTGGAATGAAGCCCCGAGAGCCTGTATCACTGAGGGAGAGAGTCGGGGTCTGCACCCAGTCCACAGGCTCTCTTTGGCTGGACCCCCAGGTTCACAGGGTCTCAACAGACCACTGAGAAACACAGTTGGGGTGCTGCTGGATGTTCTGAATTTGATGTCAGGTGGCCCACTGATGTGCCGGCGAGCCAGCCCTCCAGAAAACAAAAGCAAAAATCTCAATCTGTAGCGGTTGGCCGATTTCCACAGTGTAAAAACTCCAAACTTGGCCAATTTCAAGCCACCAGTGGTTTAAGAATTGGCTTCCCAAGTTCCAGAATATTTAACAATTGGTTCCCCCATGCTGGCAGAGCCGGCTCCAGCAGAACACTGAGGCAGCCATCAGAAGGATATAGAATTGGCATCTCAAGGCCTCTCCAGAAAATTACCATCAACAGAGTATGAGCCATTTTCTGTGACAGGCATTTGCACTTCACTTTGTTTAAATGAAAATCAGCCTCAAAGGGATCTTTCAAGGTATGTTTTTCTCCTGTTCTGTCTCCAAAGGCATGTTTGCAAAGAGAACTTTCTACCATGGCTTTTCCATAGCATCAGTAAGTAGGGATCTGCCCAGAGCCCTAAAGGGGCAGACAGTCCCCTTTCTCTCATGGTGCTTCCTGAGTCGGACGTGCAATCTTAGCTCAAGTTCATCTTGCCTTTGCTTAGAACCCAGTACTTGCCCAGGTCTGTAGGCATCCACGAGAAGCCAGAGGTGACAGTGATCGCAGCCCTCAGATTCATCTGTATTTGACAGAGGGATGAATAACTCTTTCCCGCTTACTGAGTTTACAAAGGAAATCATGGCACTGTGTATAATATACAGTGTGTGGTTGTCTGCATCTCCACCACTTTCTCCTTGAAATTTCCCCATGAAGATGCACTCCTATGACTTAAAAGTCTCCTTATTATTGTGTGTTTTAAAAACGTGTATGTCACACCAAGAAATTTAGAGGAAAAGTAATTATTTGGAGTGTAGTGAAAAATACACTTTTAATATTTGGTCCTCTTCCTGTTACTGCACAGCATCTGTGATTTCAAAAGCAAAATAAGCTTCCCAAATACAGGTGGTCCTAAAATTGCTTAGAAGACAAGCCGTTAAAGGAATCGTTCTCTTTTCTTTGCCGCCCCTCATAGAACAGAAATGAAAATCCCATCAGGATGGTGCTTTCTCTTCTTCTTGAGCAGGAAATCAAAGCAGATTCTGTTTTGAAGGAAGACACAGGATTCAACAAACTAAAGAATTCCTTCCATTTCTTTCACTGGTGTTTTGAGCTAAGCCTTGCCAGTGACACTCTGCATCTTTACTCCTATGCTTTGCACACACGTTTGTATTGTGAGGATGTGGAGAAAAGGGAACCCTTGTGCACTGCTGGTGAGAATGTAAATTGGTGCAGCCACTGTGGAAAAGACTATGGAGGTTCCTCCAAAACACTAAAAGTACAACTACCATATGACCCAGCAATACCACTCCTGGGTATATATCTGAAAAAAAACAAAAACACTAATTCAAAAAGCTACATGCACCCCAATGTTCATAGCAGCACTATTTACAATAGCCAAGGTATGGAAGCAACCCCATTAACAGTTAAACGGATAAAGATGTGTGTGTGTGTGTGTGTGTGTGTGTGCGCGCATAACGGAATACTACTCAGCCATAAAAAAGAATGAAATTTTGTCATTTGCAGCAACATGGATGGACTTGGAGGGCACTATGCAAAGTGAAATAAGTCAGACAGAGAAAGACAAATACTGTGTGATACTACTTATATGTGGAATCTAAAAAGCACAACAGACTAGTGAATATAACAAAAAAGAAGTAGATTCACAGATATAGAGAACAAAGTAGTGGTGACCAGTGAGGAGAGGGAAGTGGGCAACATAGGGGTAGGGGAGTAAGAGGGACAAACTATTAGGTATAAAATAAGCTCTAAGAATTTTTATAAAACACAGGGAATATAGCCAATATGCTACAATAGCTATAAATGGAGTATAACCTTTAAAGATTGTTCATCACTTTATTGTACACCTGTAACTTATATAATATTGTACAGCTACTACACTTCAATTTTAAAAAAAAGACACATTAAAAAAAATAGCACAGGTCTTGGGGTCAGACTTTGAGTTTGAAGCCCAATTTGGCATCCCATGAGCTGTGTGGCCTTGGGCAAGTCACTTGCACTCTCTAAACCTCAGTTTCCTCGGCTGTAGAGGAACATTCCAGGGCCGTTCTAAGGATCAAATAAATGAGTCAATGCATATAAAGCCCTTAGCACAGTGGCTGCTGGTGCAGAGCAGGCACTCCGTTAATGCTGCTGCTACGTCTGTCTAGCTGCTCCAATGCATGTACCTTGTCTTTCAACTATACTCTGACTGCTTGAAGGGATGGGCCATTTTTCTCATCTCATAGATCCCAGGAACACACCGAGTATAGGTCCTAAGCAAGGTCTTGCAGACCGAGGTGTTGTTGAATCAGGATGTGGAGGCAAGAAGAAAGAGAGCTGGGCCCAGGTAAGAAGGAAGCCCCGGGGGAGGGATGAGGGTGTCTCCTCTGTGGAGATGGTGGCACTTTGCTTAGCTGAGACATCCCAGACTTAAGCAAGAATCCTGCTCCTTCACCATGTGGCTTCAGACTTGTCTCATGGTAGCCTCTGCTGAAGGGACCTCCCCAGGTCCCCGGTGACTCAAGTTTCCACTAGGGAGGTCACCTCTCTGACTTGGCTAACAAAGATGGGGTCTTTCTGAGCCACATCCGTGAGCTCGTCACCATGGACTGGGGGGATCTGGCCAGAGGAGATGAACAATGAAACGCAATCTCAGGTGGAGAGGGCAGGGCAAGGAGAATTGATACATGGAGCAGGACAGGGACATTACCATCATCATCATCATCCCAGTGATTGCAGCAACATATTTACCTTCCAATGGAATTATTTTAGACCGTTCATAGTTAGCGTTGTAATTTTTCTCTAATAATAAAGATCAAATAAAAGCATTTGGAGGAATAGCAAATTGAAAATCCCTGACCTTAGAATCAAAGTTCTCTCTTCTCTACAGAAGTGTAGGAGTTAAGTTCTTAATTCAGTAACATGGTGTCCCATCGTGTTTAATGTTTACATTTCCCTTTTTGCTTATTGCCGAGATATTACTGTGCAGATATGCTCTGAGGTTACTCTTGAAAAATGGCCCATTTCCCAGTCTTTCGCGTTTGCTGTATTAATGGTCAGGAGTGAGCAGCTCTTTAAGGAAGATGTTGATCATCTTAACATCCATTTGGAATTCAAGAAGTTCATCCTGATTAAGAAGCCCAAGGAAGCACAGATCCATGTACCATGCTTTTCAAAATAAAAGGATTGATAAATTCAAGGCAAAACCTGAGGACTAAGGTGAAATTATTCTGATATTTGCAGATTTTAAGATGAGTGGTGATAGTGACTTGAAATTGTCAGCCCTTTAACATAAAGAAATATTTTAGCAAATCTGGGTGTAAAATTGGCATACAGAAGTCTGAGAACCATGGTTCTGGGAAAGCCGATGAGGGTTAACGTGACAGTGGAGTTGGTGGGATGGTTGTGATCAAATGGTCAAACTGGGAGGAAATCTAGAAAGCTTTAATGAATTCCCTTTAATTACCGCAGGGGAAAATGAGCCCCAGAGAAAAGCATGGTTTCCCTAGGTCCCTTGGGTGTTGACTGCAAAGTTAGAACTGGAGTGCATCATGGCCTCAGGATGAGTCACATGAAACCCAAATCCTCACTGTCCCTTTTGCTCTCGGCTGATTCTTCAGTTCCTGTCCCTGTGCTGCCTTGAAATTCTTCTTCTGGAAACAGAGGGTCTTTCCACCAACGTGGGAACTTCCTCGGTTCCCCCAGAATTCTCCCAGCCCTTCTGAAGAGCTGCATGGGTCCCAGGACTTTAATAAAACACAGCCACCAGGGGGACTTCCCTAAAGTCCAATAGCCTTGGAAAGACCAAGGAGAAGTCCACAGAAAAGGCTCATGCCCTCACCACAAGCATCACTGGCCTCCAGAGGCAGCAGCAAGGAGACTGTCCACCCATTTCTACCTGAGCCAGAGCCAAATATACCCTTGGTCAGGCAGGAGCCACTTCACCCAGTGAGAGCAAACCAAGGCTCTTCAGGGCACAGGTCCAGCTAAGGCTTCCCGCAAGCATGAGTTCCAGATTTTCTCGGGAAGCAGTCAGAGCTGACCTGCCAGGCGGTGATGTGATCTTTCTCAGAAACACCTGGATTTCTGGGACAGCACAGAGCTCACCGCTGGGGCCAGCAAGCTCACACCAGGGAAGGGGCCATGGTGCAGGTGGTCTTCTCATGTTCTATTTGGGCAAGGAAGAGATAGGAGTCATTTCCATATGTAGTATACTGAGACCCAAGAAAGATCCACAGGCCCAGAGCTAATGCCCTTAGCTATGAACCACAGTGCCTGGGATTCTACCATAGGAATTCCACCTGTCCCCATCTCTTGTGTTCAAATCTGGGCTTTACCACTTCACAGCTGCCTGCCTTGAGCAAGTAATTGGAGCCCTCTGAGGCACACGTTCCTTACCTTTAAAATGGGATCATGATCCCCAGCTCATAGAGCTGTCCCCAGGATGAGAGACTATAAGGGGAGCTCTCCCTGGCACCCAGCAGGAGAACAACGAATGTTGGTCCCTTCCTTTCCCTTTGGCTGCAGGGCTTCCCTTTCTGGGCACATCTTCTACAGTATGTCCAAAGAGGAAACGTAGTGAGTGTGTTCAGATGCCTCCTCCCTGCAAGAAGAGATGGGACTCCTCGCTGCAGGGGCAGCACTGGGCCAGCAGGAGAGAGAAATGCCTGGAAAAGGGAGGCTGGAGAGAGGCGGGGTTGGGGGTGGGTGTGGCTTAGCCCCACTTCCACTGCCCAGGTTCCATTGGCTTCAGGAATCCCTAAAGAGCTTTCTCCCTGGGCTTCCCTGGTGGCGCAGTGGTTGAGAGTCCGCCTGCCGATGCAGGGGACACGGGTATGTAAACACATCTGTATGTAAACACAGCCCCCG
>NC_041214.2:28116806-28117914 GCF_002837175.3 Physeter macrocephalus
GTCCGGAGCCTGTGCTCCGGCACGGGGGAAACCCCAGCAGAGGGAGGCCCGCATACCACAAAAAAAAAAAAAAAAAAAGAGCTTTCTCCCTAAGGCTTGGGCAAGTATGATGGAGACTTTGATTTCTAAATAATTGCACATAATATGGTATTAAGCACTGAGATTTAAAACTTTAAAGAGCAAGGATAGTTTATGCCAAACACACTCCAGTTTCCCCACGTGAGCTAAGACTGAAGGTTTGAGATGGCCCATGTCAACTCCCTGACTTGTTGATATGGTGGTTCTACCTGTATGTGCATAATTACTGGAAGAGTCAATGTTAAAATTTCAGAAGAAGATCCCATCTGGAAAATCCATTTCTATATTTTCTGGAGAGGAACACCCAACGCCTGGTATACAACACCCTCCCGCCCTTCTCGCGGGGCTCCCTTATCTGCCCTTCACTGCGCTGGCACAGCGGCTGGATGGGAACAGTGGGCTGGGCTCAGTCTGAAGTCCCCTACTGCTACTGGCTGTCTCTCCTCAAGGAAGTCCCCTAAATTTTTTGAACTTCTGTTTTCTTAGCTATCAAACTGGGAGATGGACACCTATGTCCCTGCAGTCTTGTGAGGATTAAAAGAATGAGGAGAAAAAAAAAATCATTTCATTAATCCCCAGTAGAATGGTGAATCCTTTCCTCTCGGGGTAACAAGGGAGAAGCCTTAGAGAGTGTTCTGGCTCCTGCGTCTTCCCTTGGGTTCCACTCCAAGGTGAAGAGGTGAGGAACCAAACCCTGCCCTGCCCTTGGACTGCAGCGATGATGACTGAAGGGGGTGTCACTGGCTAGTGAGACAGCAGGGAAGTTTCCTTCTGCTGGTGGGTTTAGACAGGTGTACTCAGAATGTTCTTGTCAAAGGAGCATGTTCTTGGATTGGAAGATTCAACATTGTGAAAATGACTCTACTACCCAAAGCAATCTACAGATTCAATGCAATCCCTATCAAACTATCACTGGCATTTTTCACAGAACTAGAACAAAAAATTTCACAATTTGTATGGGAACACAAAAGACCCCGAATAGCCAAAGCAATATTGAGAACAAAAAATGGAGCTGGAGGAATCAGGCTCC
>NC_041214.2:28118834-28150976 GCF_002837175.3 Physeter macrocephalus
GGAGAACAGTATGGAGGTTCCTTAAAAAACTACAAATAGAACTACCATATGACCCCGCAATCCCACTACTGGGCATATACTCTGAGAAAACCATAATTCAAAAAGAGTCATGTACCAAAATGTTCATTGCAGCTCTATTTACAATAGCCAGGACATGGAAGCAACCTAAGTGTCCATGATCAGATGAATGGATAAAGAAGATGTGGCACATATATATACTGGACTATTACTCAGCCATAAAAAGAAACGAAATTGAGTTATTTGTAGTCAGGTGGATAGACCTAGAGTCTGTCATACAGTGTGAAGTAAGTCAGAAAGCGAAAAACAAATACCGCATGCTAACACATATATATGGAAGTATAACTGACTCACTTTGTTATAAAGCAGAAACTAGCACACCATTGTACAGCAATTATACTCCAATAAAGATGTCAAAAAAAAAAAAAAAGAGAGAATGTTCTTGTCACCCTGGAAAGGTGAATATGCAGATGTCTGCTCCAAGAGTCCCTTTTTAAAGCACCGGGTGAGTCTGACATTTCAATGCCAGGGAACCCCTCTCCTGAAAACTGGCCCTACAAGACTCTTCCCTGGAGCTGTCCTTGGATGTCACAGAACCACAGGGACACCAGGAGCTCCTCCTGTCTGAAGGAGGGAGACTTGGGAAGAGCTAGGGGAAGAGGGCAGATCCAGGGGAAGAGCCGCCTCCTTGTGTTAGAGGAAAAGGGTAAGGAAGACTCTGAGAAGAGGCTGGAGAGTCAAAACCAAAGAGCCCAAAGGGCAGGCTACTTTTGGGGAGCCAGGGTAGGATGTGGGGACCCTCCAAGCAGACGCCATCACAAGGACCACATCGTTCTGGAAGTTCCCTGTGGGCCGTGCAGCAATTCTAGTGTGCTCTAGTCTGTCTTTTCCCAGCTGTCCTAGCACTCAGTGAAAGAATCCATCCAGATTGCTAGTCGTCTCAAAGAGAAATTGTCTCATCAATGCCTGACAGTGAGAATGTGTAAAAAAGGAAAAGTTGTCACATCATTAACTGAATGATCATTTACAAAGTGAGTTCCCACTCAAATGTTCCCCTTGCTTACAGCTTAACAAGAGAGTCGGGGAAAAATACTCAACACTTGACTTACCATAAAAGAGCACACAGGTGCAGTTATAACACCATTTTTGGTAAACATAAGGTAAGATGAACATGAGTTTATACTTCTTAATTCTATTTTTCATGATGTTCTAAAAATCTATTGTGAAATTTTGCTCTCTTGCTTTTATGAAGATTCATTTTGCAAGTGGCCTTTCTTCTGTATAAATTATGTGTAAAGAACAAGGGCCGGGCTTCCCTGGTGGCGCAGTGGTTGAGAGCCCGCCTGCCGATGCAGGGGACGCGGGTTCGTGCCCCAGTCCGCGAAGATCCCACGTGCCGCGGAGCGGCTGGGCCCGTGAGCCATGGCCGCTGAGCCTGCGCGTCCGGAGCCTATGCGCCGCAACGGGAGAGGCCACAGCAGTGAGAGGACCGCGTGCCGCAAAAAAAAAAAAGAACAAGGGCCTTGTGCACTGTCCACCATCATGTGTGGGTTTGGGAAGACTTAACTGACCCTCCCATCTCCTTGTGGGTCATCCTGGAGAGGGACCTTGTTTTCTAGAATTCCAGGCAGAAACTGGCATGTGGACACAGGGGAGGAGATGGAATGCTGGGACAACTGAGGCCAGACCTCCTGCCCCTTCTCTTGTGTCAGGGAAGCTGCCCTCTGGGGTGACAGGTAGTGGGCATCCAGCCTGCAGGGTCCAGGAGGAGTACTGAGACACAATTCTGGGCTCACTTTGCCAGTGCAAAGAAAGCCCTTTCGGATCAAAATGCTCCTTCCTGGGAGAATTCCGGCAGGCTCTGGGCCGGTTTCCTGGAATTGGCTCTCTGGAAGAAGCACATTCTAGGGACGATGTGGGTCCCAGTGGGGACCTCTCTCTGGAGCAGAAATGGGTCTGGTCATCTATCACTCAGAGAATCTATCCATCTGCAAGCTGTGTTGCTCAGGGTTGGACCGTATTAAAAGAAAGAAAGGGTGGAGGCTCTGCAGACCGGATCTGACACAGTAAGGCAGCCTCAAATGCCTGCCCTACACATGGCCATTTGAAAAAGCAGGAACCCCACTGGTCCTCCCCAGGGGAGTGACGTGTTCCGCAGGTGCTCTGCAGGTGACACCAGGCCCACCACCTTGGTCCCCACAGACTGAGCGGGGGGTTGGGGGCTTACACTGAAGGAGATTGGACTCAGGGACCACCACCTCTTAGGTCACCGAGCATGACCTGTGCTCCAAGGGGACCCTATGTGTGCACAGCAGCAAATGGACCCAGAGCTGCCCTTTCTCAGGGGTGGTAGTACAGATGCCAGGGGATAAAGGGAAAGCAGGTCCTGTCCCAGGACACAGAGGTGCAATGCCAGGTGTCTATGAGGCCCGCTACATTGTCTAGTCTTGGGCTAGTGGGAGGCCAGGGTGCCAGGGGTCTGATCGAACAGCATCCACACTGACTGCCTTTCCTGGGGAAGGCACCTGCCTCGTGGAAGGAGCCCAGCACAGGGTAGACGCTCAGTAAATGTTTGTCTGATGAATGACTCTGTGAAATCTGCCTGGTGTAGATGTCGGGAGTCAGCAGTCAAACCTTTCACTGTTGCTCTGAGGAGGGGAGAGGACTGACGCTCAGTCGCTTGGTTGAAAAGTAATGTGTTCTCTCCTTCACTGAGGGACCCCGGGCCTAGAAGAGGAGGAACGGAGGTTACTGTCCATGACTAGCTATGACTAAAATTACCAAAATGAGTGTCATGTGTGGGCCCTTTAAATGTTAGGGTTGAGAGAGTTTTGAGCTGTCTTAGGATACGATGCCTTCATTCCTGGAACTCTGTTAGTACAGGGAATGAACCTTGACAAAAACCCGATGTTCAACCAGAGTCGGTCATGAGCATGGTTATTAACAGGCACCTGAATGCACTTTGTCAGGAACTTTAGTAAAATAGCTAAGTCAGAGGGATCAAATATTTAAAGGTGATGCATCTTAAGAGGGATGAATTTAAAGAAATAAGCCTCCGAATAAATTTGGTACTTCCCTCACTCATTCTTAACTGCTATTAGTCACTGTTTCACCTAAACCTGGAGCTATCTCAAGACTTGAATAGAACACTTCTTTCTAAGCCACCCTGAGTCCTTGCCCTGGAATGAGATTCCTTCCATGTTACCACCAGAAATTCAGGTTTTGCCTTTAGTTTTCTGTTTCAGCAACAGCTTCTTTTTTTCATCCTGGCTTTGGGTTTTTCCTGAATTATGAACAGCGACTCTTTCTGGGGTCAATTAAGGGGTATTTGGTATGAGATAGAATTATTACACTTTGCACAGTTGCTGAGGATGTAAAGTCAGCCCAAAGAACTCTGCTCTACTGTGAAGTCAGCAGGCTTGGGGTGGGAAGCAAGAAAAGAGGGGGCTCCTCTCAGCTGGACATTGCTCAGTTGGCAACAAAGAAAGAATCCTGGGTCTTCTCTCATATTGTGCTGGGAACAGAATAGAAATGTCTGCTGCTGGCAGCTCTCGCTTGGAGAACAGTGACTTTCCAAGTGTGGGTGGTATACTGCAGTGAGTTTCTCTCTTTCTCCCGTGCCCCTAGCTCACTGCTCTGTAAAGAAGAGGGAAGGAGGGAGGGACTGTCTCTGGAAGAATCCAGGTTATCCTTTGAAGGGGGCCATAGAACCAGTCAGCAGGGGGAAAGATATCCTTACCAATCGCACAAGAGTGAATTGTGCGAGTTGGCAATATTCTGATTAAAGCCGTACAATTCCTTCCATTCCGGCTAAAATGACCAGCCTTTACTGTGAACAAGTATCTCCTTGTTCCCTGATAAGAGCAGGGTGAAGATAAAGTTCTAATCAGCTTCCGCAGTTCCCGCTACCGTCTCCATCCATCAAGCTCCGGTTCCCTGAAGATCAGAACACCAGTTTTTCAAGGACTGGCAGATATTTTGTTCTCTGTTGTTGCACGGCCCTGGTATTGTGAAGCCTTTTTTCTTGTCTTTATCTTCCCTCCCCAACTAGTTCAAACACTCCTTGAGAGCCCAACTGGGACTGAGTACACAGTAGGTGCTCTATAAAGGCCTGTCCCGTTGGGTATGATTCTCCAAGAATTTAGCAAAGCCATGGAAAACAAGAGAAAAGAATATCTCCCCCACCCCCTCCAGAATATTGCTTTGTATTTTATTTTTGACAATCTAGACATGGTTGAGCATACTTCCAGACTTAATTTGATATCTTGTGACTAGGATTCTGAGATAACAGCTAACACGCTTTCTCCAAAAGGACCCTAAAAACTACGTGAATGCATAACTCACTTCTCCAGGCTGCTGATGGGAAAGATAAGCGTACAGTCTCTAAATGACACTACAAAGAGCCCGTGATGATGGAATTGGAGGCACTACGGCAGGCATGCGAGGTTGAGGGAACACTGTCTCCCCTGAGAGCTCACAGTGGATGGTATGGCTGACTCTCCTCCAGTCACAGCAGGCCAGCTGTGCACGTTCATTCAGTTCTGCAGCAGGGGGTGCTGCAGGCAGTGTGAAGGCGATGCAGAAATTAGCATCCCCTGGCTTGGCTAAATGGACAGACCAGCATCTTGTCAAAAGGAGATTTCTCCAGGCGTTCCATCCAGCTGCTACAGCTACATGAACTGGCTCTGGCCAATGGATTACTACAAGCAAAACTGAGTGGTGTCACTTCTGGGTCAATGCAGTTAAAGCAGTTGTGCCTTTTCCACCATTCTGTTCCCTTCCTTGGCCACATGTTGCAGATGGCACAGCTGTATGATGGAACTAGCCTGAATCCCTAGGCCATCCCCCAGGAGAAAGCACACGTACACTGGCACACTGGAATAGCTCGGCAAATGCAATGACGACCAATATTAATGTTGATATTACTACTACTGTTTGGTGATCAACTGATAACGTGGCAACCAAGGTCAGTCTGTGGCCAGCATGAGGCAGTGAAGTCCACTGGGGAGGGTGGGAGATAGAAACTCACACTTAGCCCGTGAGTGGCTCACTGCATACCAGGAGCACTGCCTTGTTTGATTCTTATAAAAATCCTAATGATAAAGGAGATATTAGCTGCTCCATTTTACAAAAAAAAAAAAAAATGGCAGAAGGGCTCAAGGATACGTGACTGGTAGTGTCCAACATCAAGAGGGAAACCCAGGTTTGACCCCTGCACATCTGCTACCCTCTTCCTAACAGGTTCCCTACAATCTTGCCTTTCCCTTTGCCTGCACGAGGGCCTGTAGTGATACCTCCTGACCACCAGGGGCATCCCAAACTCTCCCAGTAAAGACTGTCTTGGCAGCCTCTCTAAGAGCACCAAGGACACAGGTGAGAGCAGAAGGTAATTCTAATTGCACGTGGGCCTTGGTGCTATGAGGAAGCATCACTTCAGGGTTTATGGTAGTCTCCCAACTCTCTATAGCAACCTAGTGGCCCAAAGATGCCTCTCCTATCTTGTTAGATTGTAAGCCCCACAGCCCACCTCTGTGGTACATGTGCAAGAAATTATCCCCAGCCCATGAACAGGACTGTGCCCGTGTCCTCACGTTCAGCCTGGACGCTCAGTGGTCTATCGGGCTGCGTGGGAGGCTGCGTAATCAGAAGTACACTTATTAAAGAAAAGGAAAGGAAAACCTTCAGTGACACAGATTCCTACTTTCCCATCACAGGGTCATATTTTAAAGAGAATCTAAGAGGATCTCAGAGTTTCTAGTCTTTAGAGTTTAAAAGTGAATATTGAAAGCAACGTTTTAAATCATTTTCTTTTGCTTAAGAAAAAGCTGCCCACCTTGATCACGGCCGGAAGTTAGTAAGTGGAGGATGAGGTGCATTGCCTGACGGTGGCAGATGGTCATTCTAATACCTCAGTACCGTCCGCAGACAGCCGAGGGCCTTGAGTGGGCAGCCACTGCCACATCACAAGAGGGGAGGAGAGAAGTTACAGGAAAAGGCTCCATGTCAAGTCAAGAAAGGAAATGAGTTCACAGCAAAAGATGAGAGGAGTTGTTAGGGTAAATAAAGAGAGCTAGGGCTTTCCAAAAAAAGAGTTCATGAAAGTTGCATGGTTTAAAAATAAAAACAGGGCTTCCCCGGTGGCGCAGTGGTTGAGAGCCCGCCTGCCGATGCAGGGGACGCGGGTTCGCGCCCCGGTCCGGGAGGATCCCACGTGAAGCGGAGCGGAGCGGCTGGGCCCGTGAGCCGTGGCCGCTGGGCCTGCGCGTCCGGAGCCTGTGCTCAGCAACGGGAGAGGCCACGTCACCACGGTGAGAGGCCCGCGTACCGCAAAAAAAAATAAAATAAAATAAAATAAAAAGAAATGCAATTTACAGAAGGTGGTGATGTGGGATTCTATAAAGAGTCATTCGGCATGTGTATGCAAGTATGTGTTTCTTTGGGAGACAGGAGGGAAAAACACGTTGTGTAACCTCTCAGGAGGAGGGGTGAAGTCTGACACTGCCAGTCTTTAGACAGGTCTCTGCAACATCTGATTATCAACTGTCAAAAAAATTAGGAGCAAGATCAGCATGCTACTGCCTCGGCAACGTCTCCCCACAGGCTGGCCCAGAGTCCAACCAACGGAAACTGTCCCAGTATCCTCAATCCACCTTTTGTTCCTGTGTTCATCTTAGCCCTTAACCTGAGACAGCCATTTTCTTCAGGGTTGGCAAATAGATTTCATCTACTCTGTCAGCACTAATTGAACCTGCAGCATCACACTGAGAAGAATTCATGATAGAAATGCTTTAGACAGCTAAAAATGTGCATCTCTCCCCATCCCTTGCAGATAGGGATGGCCGTGGGACCCAGGTCTTGCCATTGAGATGGAAGCAGCAATCTGGTGGGTGTAGTGGATTGAATACCTCCTCAAAGATACGTCCACATCTAGGACCCTGTGAATGTGACCTTATTTGGGAAAGAGGTCTTCGCTGATGTAACTGAGTTAAGGGTCTAGACATGAGACAATCCTGAATTATCCAAGTGAGCCTTAAATCTAATGACAAGTGTCCTTACTAGGACACACCGAGGAGAGGCACATGGGAGAAGAGAAAGCCACCGTGAAGATGGATTCAGAGACGAGAGTGATACAGCCACAAGCCAAGGAATGCCTGGAGCCTCCAGAAGCTGAAAGAGGCAAGAAAGCCTTGTCCCCTGGAGCCTTGAGGGAGCCCAGCCCTATGGACACCTTGATTTCAGACTTCTAGCCTCCAGGCTGTGAGAGAACAAATCTCAGTCGTTTGAAGCCACCAAGTTCATGGTAATTTGTTACAACAGCCCTGGGAAACTAATCTAAGGGGACTTCCAGCGGAGCTCCTTAAAAGCTAGCGGTTACTCTTTCACCCTTTCCTTCGTTAAAATCTGCCCAAGGGGAGAAAGTTGCTATTGGATGAGATTGTCTGGGCCATGTGTGCACCAGCGGATTCTTGTGTCCTTCTCTGGGCTGTGGCATCTGGTACGCCCCTCACTTGGCTAATTGTCCCAACACGTGACTCTTAGTGCTTCAAGTGTTCACATATGATCTCACCTCTAAATATGGCTTGAACCTGTGGTTTAATCCTAGATTTATGATCTGGGCTGGAAAGTGTTTGCTCTTTTCTTTTTGGCATGGCAGTCCAGTGAATTTCACCTCTCCCTCCTGCTCCTGAGTGGGTACTCAACTCCTAATGCTTTTGCATAATATAAAACAGTAATAATTAATAATAATACTTTCAGGAGCACAGAGTCTATACCTCAGTAACTTAGAGCCATCAAATAAGCTGTTTGGAAGCCAGACAGGAAAAAAACAGGGGACTTCATGTCTACTATAAAACAGTGAACTACATCCAAAGAGGATTACATATTTTTGAGTATTTTGTAATTGCCTCCAAAGCCAAGGGAATGAATAAAATCTCCAGCAAAAAAAAAAAAAAAAAATTTTTTTTACTGCCTTCAAAATAGTAAGTATGCAGTGTCTGTACATTTCCAAGCAAACTTATTTTGATTAAGTCATTAATGTCACTTTATAGCTCTTTCTCTCTCTCCCTCAGTCTTGCTGAAGGATTTAACATCAAGTAATTCAACAGTGACAGCTGGAGAGAAATCAGCTTTGAGATTTCTCATTAAAAGGAATGCTGTGTTAGTAGCCATATACTCAGAAATGTGAAATGTTAAGATTTAATGGTGCAGAAAAGGCTTATTCTAACTTTGCGGATTGTACCATCTTTGTGGAAGTTGGTAGAAAATATCAGTTTGGATTTGTGGAAGGCCAGCGTGGTTGTAATAATGACAGGAGTTTGCAGAAATCAGTATCCACCAAACTGCAATCCTTCTGTGGTTCGCTTTGTGGAGTTCTTGAAACCTCCCATTGGCTCTCACTCTTGCACAGAATAAAGTTTCCCATTGGTCTCTGCTTCTTCTCCCTACACACTTCACCATTATTGGCCTTTAAGCTGAATAGGCAAATTTATTCAGTTTATATTATCTTCCCAATGCCATTTTCAGAAATAGTCTGCCCAAAGTCTTATATCACTGCATTGTGCTAAGCATTTAGGAAATTCATTTCTCTAAGAGGAATAGCAGGAAACAATGTTTCATTGTATTTTAGACAGAGAACAAAAATAGAGGACTCCCATCCAATGTAATCAAAGCTGCCATTTGCATTTGGGGGAAATAATTACATTCTTTATCTCCTGATCTTAAATCACTTCCTGAAAACCTCCAACACCTGTGACAATGAAAATGTACAACTCCACAAATTAGTCAATGAATCCCATCTGGAAACTTGAATAACAGCACCATCCAGCCCTGTAATTGCACTGGAATTGAGGATAGTTGGAAGAGGAGGCATGTGTGGGCTCTCTGGCCCACCCCATCTATTTCTCTTCTAGAATTTGAAAGCACATGGGCAACTATGTATCGTTCTGAATAATTTGTGTGGTTTTACCTACATATTTCACATTAGCATGCCTTATCTCCTCAACTTGACTGTAAGCTGCTTAAGGGCACATAGTAAAGGCTGAATAGTATTAGCTGCTATGATCATTTTTATGATGCTAGTTATCCCAAGAGAAACAGTAGCCCCTCAGGAACGCTGGGCAAAGAAACGCCTAAGCAGCAAAGCAGAAAGTCCAGATCAGAGGGTTGGTATATCTCTCCAGTTTAAAGATGCAGTGGAGAGAGGAAAGGACTGCCGGGCCTGGAGACAGGAAGTCACCCAAACCACTCTGTAATCTTGGATAAGCCACCCAAACCTAAAGTTTGGAGTGGCTTTCACTGAAAGTGCAACCCCCTTCGTGTAGTAAACCACCCAAGCTTTCTGAGACTTGGCATCTTCGTGTATAAAGTGAAGGAAATAATAAAGTTGCTATTATTACATATGTAATAATATATGTAATAGCAGAGTTGTTACTTATATTAGAAAAAATATACTTAGAGTCCCTGGCACTTTATAGGTACTCAGAAAGTGTCCATTCATTTGAGATCATAAACCTATAATATTATTCCCAGTATTAGGGCTGAGAGAAGTCTGAGAGCTCAGCTGGTCCAAACTCCCACCTTATAAATGAAGAAAGCAAGGCTCAGAGAAAGGAGTTGGATCACCCAAGTTTAACCAGGCACTAGACTACACAGGGTTAACAATAGAACGCTTGTGTCCTGCACCCAGATGCTGGCTCTATTTACCCCTGCCTACTGCCCCTCTTATTTCATGCTTCTTCAAACAGAACACCAAGTCCAAGAGGATTAGAACTGTCCCTTCTCTTGTTTTCTCCACAGCATAGCAGACCAGTCCAGGCAAGAGACCACAGATCCCTTGTGAGATGAAGCAACTCTGAATCAAGAGCCTGGATCCACTGGCCAATGTCCAGCATGGGCCATGTCTATCTCTGGGCATTTTCAAAGGAGGCTTTGATGGATTTCCACCTGTACTGAAGCACACACCAGCTAATGACCCTAACTGATACGGTCCTGGGTCATGACTCAGAAGACCTCCCACAACCAATCATCACGAGAAGAAGCCATGGGAACGGGGGCCCCGTCATTCAGCAAAAGAGCAAAACACCAGGAATGTATTCCTGCGCAAGACTCTCCCAGCACCCTAGCACCAATATCACAGTCTACCATCAGAGCTTCATCCCTTCCAGCTATGACATTTATCCTCTGGCACATCACAAAAGCTTTGGGGAGATGTAATGTCCTAGAAGCCATTCATGTCAATTGGAATATCAGAAACCTTCTACTGGGAAAGCTGGGAAACTTCTAAGTAAAACATGGTCTTCATTAGAGAGCACTGGCTTGAGAGGGAAAGGGGCAGGAGTTAGAAGCAGAATTAGTTATGCCCTGAGCTATTCGGGGAGCTGGGGACAGTAGGAAACCACGGGCCACCAGATGGAAAATGAGATTTCGGGAGCAGGAAGGCAGGAGGAAATATGATGCGGTCTGAGAACTCTGAAACTACACTTTGGTGTCATTTGGTAAAATCAAATGACTTTCCCTTAGACTCTATTCTCTGGGAAAGGCGCTTTTGTTTTTCCAAGAAGCTGACTAAATTGTCAACCCGCGTCCTTAAATTTCCTCATCTACCCATTGTGGTTTATCTCCTAGGAGAGCAGCCTGACACAACTGCACAAGCATTAGACACAAGAGCCCGTCGCAGACAAATCAACGGCAACCCACAGTGTGGGTGCCAGCTTGTAGCTCTCTTACTGCCAAGTCCTAAAGCTAATTTACAGGGTTTTGAGCAGCTGTCGCTGCCCTTGGAAAACACATAGCACTAAAGAGACACAGATGTTTGTCACTGATCACTAAAACAGTCCCTCTCCCCCAGGTGTTCTCTTCCAGCCACTCACCTTTCCTCTCCCAATTTTGCAGAAATCTGAGCATAGCATGACCAATACTCATAACCAGGAGACCAAGCAACGTGTCCGAACACTTTCTGAGAATTGAGGGTGTCTGTAGCTGAAGTGGAATACTATTAATAATCATGCCAAGGCTTGATGCTAATTATTGTGTAAGGCAGAAAATGCATGCCACTCGCCCTCCATCAGCTGACACTTTCAGGAATGGAATAGCTGTAAACAGCCCACTGGTTCTGCCCATTCTCCAGAGTCACTGGTCTTCCACCTCCATACACACTGTCTCTGTTAGCAGGAGATATGTAAGATCTGAAGAATATTTTTCATGTTTGACATTTAGCTTGAGGGCACTGGGGAGCACGGTCAGGCACCCTGGCGCACCAAAATAAGGGGCGGGGCCACATGACAAGACAGTTTCAGAGACCGCCCTCCCTGCATAGTGGTAATTCACGGAGAAACTTCAGAACAAAACGCAATGGTGCAAGTTCTGTGTATTCCATTAATATTCTCTCCGCCATGGTTGCTCCCAATGCCAAATACCCTTAATATGTGAGGAGCTCTAGTCTGGTGTTGGGAGGGGGACAGAACTAATTAATTGGAAAGGGATAGAGAAATTGAGCTCATAAAACCTTTGGGAAAGTCTCTTGTAGGGTTGAAGACACCATTTGCCACCTATAGTGTGGTGGCCTCATGCAGTCAATAAAATCTGCTTAAGTTTCTAGAATCTGTCTGGGTCTTAACTGAAGGTACTTCAAGGCCTCAGGAGGGCATTGATAGTCCCATGGGTCCTGGCAATGACTCTGAAGTCCTGGTTGCAGTCAAATCATCGATGTATTAGAACATCATTCATGCAAAGTTAATATGCTACACGTGAAACCTGCCACAAGGAAAAG
This sequence comes from Physeter macrocephalus, assembly GCF_002837175.3. NCBI lineage: Eukaryota > Metazoa > Chordata > Mammalia > Artiodactyla > Physeteridae > Physeter > Physeter macrocephalus. The sequence continues at coordinate 28,130,620 of NC_041214.2, forward strand.
ACAGTACGCTGACGGGGACCTCAGAACACGGCCAATTTCCATATTCAAAGGGAGATTCTTGACAGTATAACTTGGGGACACAGACCTTGTTGGGGGCGTAGCCTTTTTCTGCTTTTTTCCAATGTTTGTTGCCATTGCTGTCGCAGACTGAAGGATATAGTATTAATACTGCACAGCACTTTAGTCGCTTAATTTTGGCACTTATGATGCTGCCTTTATAATTTAGAAAAAGAGTTTTGAGGGCTGAACAGTTCATTTGCTACTATGTTTTTCCTTTCTTCCCCACAGAGGCTCTTGCACCATTTGAAATAAAAATTCATTTCCTTGAATACATGGAATTGATGCTAATTAAAATGCCTGTGAGAGTTAAAGGAATCAGCCAGCCCCAGGAAAATAGAAGGTCAGTTTCATTTTTCAGAGGGCATGGGGAGAAATTAAAATACCCTTAATTCAAATCATAGATTTCGTAGAGTTTGAAGAGATTTTACAGCTCCTCCAGGAAAGTAAGAGAAAGGGCGTGGGCTCTGAAGTCAGATAGACGTGGGTTTTGATGCTTGACTCTGACTCTGCCTGAGTCTGTGACCTTGGACAAGGTCCTCCGCTCCCCACCCCCCTGGATTAGGAAGAGGTTTTAAGTGTGACTGTCAAGTTCATGCAGCAGGTGATTCTGCTCTCTCTTGGTGCTGGGGGTTAGGACCTGGTGTCTCTCTTATACCAAGAATATTAGTGATGGAAAATGCAGTCAAAGCTCTGTTAATTGTTTGAATTTCTCCTATGGAACAAATGGGCTGGTTTCAGAAGGAACTGTACCCTCTCAGGGGTGAGGCCATGTACTACAGATGCCCCTGGAGAGTGCCTCCATCAATTAAGCCCCTCCCAGATTCCCTTCTCCGGTTCTTGCCCTATCTGGACACTATTGGTACTTTTATTTGCTCCTTGTTCTTACTATTGACTTGACTTTGAATCAACTCACTTTACTGAGCTATCCTTGTCTTAAGATATTATTACTTCCATCTGAGAAATAGTTCGACATGTTCATTGCATGTGTTTTAATATCCAGTGAAAGCAGTGCAGAACTGTAAATCAGCCATGCTCATCCTGCACCATTCCAAATCCTTTTGCACACTGCTCGTTAGGAAATACTTCTCGAGGGGAGAGTGAGGTGAGAGTGGAAGATCGCCATGGTTTCTTCCCAGCCCATCTTTTTTTTTTTTTTAACATCTTTATTGGAGTATAACTGCTTTACAACGGTGTGTCAGTTTCTGCTTTACAGCAAACTGAATCAGTTATACGTATACATATGTTCCCTTATCTCCTCCCTCTTGGGTCTCCCTCCCCCCCACCCTCCCTATCCCATCCCTCTAGGTGGTCACACAGCACCGAGCTGATCTCCCTGTGCCATGCGGCTGCTTCCCACTAGCTATCCACCCTACGTTTGGTAGTGCATATATGTCCATGCCACTCTCTCACTTCGTCCCAGCTTACCCTTCCCCCTCGCCAGCCCATCTTTAAAATGACCAGATCTATGCCCCTCTACCGCACCCTGTGGATGCTGAGTCAGAGCCCACCCTGCACTCTGAGGACCCTCAGTCATTGGCCTTGGGACACTGAGACCCAACACCCAAGAATACGAAGTGTGCACCATCCAGAGGGATCGGAGGGAACTTTACTGGGCTCCATTATTTGAGGATAAGAGAGAAGGAGGCCAGAAATGGGCCAGGGGGCCAGTGGGAGAGAGAGTAAAAGACTGAAAACTGGCAAGTAGGAAGGCAGAGAGGACACCTTCAGGCCAAGGAGGGTGTGGACTGGAGCTGGGCCCCCTCCTGGCTGGATGGCCTGGCACCATTATTTATGACTTCAACGGTCACTTAGTTGACTTTATAAGTAGACTCTGGCTTAAGTAATAATAATATCTGTGAAATAACGGTTCAGGGAGCAACACAGAGGGCAATGCCCATGTTCCCCTCACCTGCGGAAGCCTGGCTGGGCCATGGTTGAAGGAGTCAGGTAACAGAAGGGGCCTGTAGCCTGGCCTTTATTCATTCTCCCCCTGTCTCTGTCTCTGTCTCTGTCTCTCTGTCTCTCTCTCCAGTTCAGTAGCTCCCATCTGAACACCTTGGGCAACAAAGGGCTTAAATCCCCTCAGGAGTCCAGATGGTGCAGACACACCGCGGGGAAGAACAGATGGAACTGGTGGCCTCCAGAAGGGCAGAATGGCACCCACCCACCCCCACCCCGTTCCTGGTCCTTGGCCCCCTGACCAGCTGGCTCAGAGAATGTCCACCCACCAGGCAGCGCCCAACTCACCCCTCCCAGGGGATGGTCAGAGACACACCATGGGGCCGAGTGGGGACGGGGGGTTGGAGGAGGCTCTCTCAGGATTATCTTTTCTCTGGTGCTCAGTCCCCTCTCTGTATCCCCGAGGATGGTAAGCACGCAGTGAGCTCACAGCGAGCAGAGCTTTCACTGTCAGTGCAAGTCCCTCGTGTAGTCATGAACTTGTTTGAAGCCACAGAGGCTGGATTCAGGCATAGGTCATCTGACTCCCAGCCCACTGCTCTCTGAAAAGTGACTTCATCTCTGTCTCTGTCTCCCCAACCCTTCCAGCCTGGAGCACGGCAGTGCCTACAAGCACTGGCCCAGGCAGGATGAGACGTCCTGCTGGGGACGGGTGGGGTTGGGCGCCCACTCTCTCTCCCAGATCTGAGACCTTAGGCAAGACCCTCGGCTTCTCGAAGACTGGATTCCCCATGACAAAAACAATGACACTTCCCTCTAAGTCTCCTGCCAGGAGGACAGGAATGATGTTTGGAAACACCAAGCGCATGCTAAGTGAACACCAGTTTCTTGCTAGGAACTACTCACTACTGCCTGCCCAGGGCTCGGAGCAAAACATGGCATCGGTGTCATCCTTATCCTCTTATCAAGGTGCACGTTTTTCCTGGCAGGACTACCCAGCTTGTCCAAAAGCATGTTTCCAGGCAATGGTACTGGGAAGATTCCTCAGCGAAACGGACAGCAAGACCACTTCTCAGGTCTAAACATTTCTAAATAAGGCCAGGAGGGTTGAAGGGCACACACTGCACTCCCAGGAGCCTCAAAGTCTCATCCGCGACAGGGATTCTGAATCAGTCCCCCTGAAGCCTCGGCTGATCAGGGGGCAGGAGGGAAGCCCAGGACGTGCTCTCTTTAAAAGTCCCATGAGTGATAGCGAGGCACAGCCAGGCTGGAATAATTGCATCCCTATTTATTTAACCAATATTTACTGAGCACCTACAACGTGCTGGGACTGAGAACATCACGATGAATAGAGGACATCAGACAAAGCAAACAGAAATCGCAAGATTGTGCAATGAGGCATAAAGGTGAACAGGGGCTGCTGTTCCCATTCATAATAGAACTTGAAAACACAATGGAACTTTTTTTTTTCTAACATCTCTATTGGAGTATAACTGCTTCACTGTGTTAGTTTCTGCTGTATGACAAAGTGAATCAGCTATACGTATATGTATACGTATATCCCCATATCCCCTCCCTCTTGCGTCTCCCTCCCACCCTCCCTATCCCACCCCTCTAGGTGGTCACAAAGCACCGAGCTGATCGCCCTGTGCTATGCGGCAGCTTCCCACTAGCTATCTGTTTTACACTTGGTAGGGTATCTATGTCACTGTCACTCTCTCACTTCGTCCCAGCTTACCCTTCCCCCTCCCCGTGTCCTCAAGTCCTTTCTCTACGTCTGCGTCTTTATTCCTGCCCTGCCCCTTGGTTCTTCAGAACCACACAATGGAACTTTGAAGCACATCATCAGCAGAATCTCTTGGGGGATATTTTTCCTTTTGATATTTTCCTTTGTGCTTGGCTCCCAGGAACCACAGAAGGCCTGGAGTCGCGGAAGGCCCATGTGTGTTACATTTCAACGACAAAAAGTGAAGAAGATGTTTTCATTTACTGAGTGACTTAGGAAAATGATTTCATAGGGAAGTACAGCAAGTCACCAGAAACATTTTGAAATGTCTTCAAACTGTAAACAGATTTTGGAAATGAAATGCTCTCAGTTTCTTTCTCTGACTGTCACTTACCACCCAGGCAGGGCAGGGTGTTTACCAAGAATTCCTTCCCCCAAGGACAGCTGGGAGCTGACACAGCCAGCAGGTGAAACAGGGGAAAACCTGTTCACTGGCACAGCTCCTGGGAAGCCAGCCTCCTGAGAGTACAGTCAAGGAGTAAATTTCCTTCTTTAATTAAAAAAATTTTTTTATTTTTATTCTGTATTGAAGTATAGTAGATTTACAATGTTGTGTTAGTTTCAGATGTACAGCAAAGTGAATCAGTTTTATATATATATACATATATAATTTTCATATTCTTTTCCATTATGGATTATTACAAGATATTGAATATACTGTACTTCTCTGTGCTATACAATAGGACTTGTTGTTTATCTATTTTATACATAGTATTCAGTTGGCCAAAACTTTCCCTTGCTGCTTTTAATATTTTTTCTTTGTATTTAATTTTTGATAGTTTGATTAATATGTGTCTTGACGTGTTTCTCCTTGGATTTATCCTGTATGGGACTCTCTGAGCTTCCTGGACTTGTTTGACTATTTCCTTTCCCATATTAGGGAATTTTTCAACTATAGTCTCTTCAAATATTTTCTCAGTCCCTTTCTTTTTCTCATGTTCTTCTGGGACCCCTATAATTTGAATGTTCGTGCATTTTATGTTGTCCCAGAGGTCTCTGAGACGTCCTCAATTCTTTTCATTCATTTTTCTTTATTCTGCTCTCCGGTAGTTATTTCCCCTATTTTATCTTCCAGGTCACTTATCTGTTATTCTGCCTCAGTGATTCTGCTATTGATTCCTTCCAGAGAATTTTTAATTTCATTTATTGTGTTGTTCATTATTGTTTGTCTGCTTTTTATTTCTTCTAGGTCCTTGTTAAATGTTTCTTTATTTTATCCATTCTATTTCCAAGATTTTGGATCAGCTTTACTATCATTACTCTGAATTCTTTTTCAGGTAGACTGCCTATTCCTTCTTCACTTGTTTGGTCTGGTAGGTTTTTACCTTGCTCCTTCATCTACTGCGTATTTCTCTGTCTTCTCAGTTTGCTTAACTTACTGTGTTTGGGGGTCTCCTTTTTGCAGGCTGCAGGTTCATAGTTTCCGTTGTTTTTGGTTTCTGCCCCCAGTGGGTAAGGTTGGTTCAGTGGCTTGTGTAGGCTTCCTGGTGGAGGGGACTGGTGCCTGTGTTCTGGTGGATGAGGCTGGATCTTGTCTTTCTGGCGGGCAGGACCAAGTCCAGTGGTGTGTTTTGGGGTGTCCGTGAACTTAGTATGATCTTAGGCAGCCTCTCTGCTAATGGGTGGGGTTGTGTTCCTGCCTTGCTAGTTGTTTGGCATGGGGTGTCCAGCACTGGAGCTTGCTGGTCGTTGAGTGGAGCTGGGACTTAGTGTTGAGATGGAGATCTCTGGGAGACCTCTTGCCGACTGATATTACGTGGGGCCGGGAGGTCTCTGGTGGTCCAATGTTTTGAACTCGGCTCTCTCACCTCCATGGCTCAGGCCTGACACTTGCCCAGAGCACCAAGACCCTGTCACCCACATGGCTCAGAATAAAGGGAGAAAAAAAAAAAAAAAAGAAAGAAAGAAAAGAAAAAAAAAATAAAATAAAATAATAAAGTAATTAAAAAGTAATAAAAATTTTTAAAAAGGAAGAGAGCAACCAACTAATAAACTAATCCACCAATGATAACAAGTGCTAAGAGTTAAAGTATAAGTAAACATATAAATCAGAAACTAATCAGTCGCATACAGCAAACCCCAAGTCTACAGTTGCTCCCAAAAGGCCACCGCCTCAACTTGGGGATGATTCGTTGTCTCTTCAGGTTTTCCACAGGTGCAGGGTACATCAAGTTGATTGTGGAGATTTAATCCGCTGCTCCTGAGGCTGCTGGGAGAAATTTCCCTTTCTCTTCTTTGTTCGCACAGCTCCTGGGGTTCAGCTTTGGATTTGGCCCTGCCTCTGCATGTAGGTTGCTCTCTGGCATCTGTTCTTCACCCAGACAGGAGGGGGTTAAAGGAGCCGCTGATTAGGGGGCTCTGGCTCACTCAGGCCGGGGGGGAGGGAGGGGTACGGAATGGGGGGGCGGGCCTGTGGCGGCAGAGGCCAGCGTGACGTTGCAATAGGCTGGGGCGCGCCATGTGTTCTCCTCCTGGATGGAGCAGATTGATGGATATAAAGAAGCTGAAAAGGAAGACCACCAAAATGGGATGGCCTTGAACACCCAGGGCTTCACTTCTCTCTCAATTTCTTGGGTGTTTAGAGCCTGCTGAACAGATACATTCTGTTCTCCTTTGGGCACATCAGAGGGCTGTCCTGGGACAATGCCCTCCTGCAGATGCCAGGGTTGGGGCCTAGACTTGAGGACCTGCACTGAGGGGAACCACCTAAGTGTTTAACCAGGGTACTCAGAGACCACAAAGTCCAAGGTCATATCTGAACCTTGGCCAAGAAAGGAAGCCAGAGGTCAACCCCAAAAGAGCAGCAGGACCATGCTTGATTTCTGAAGGGTGCACAAGGCCACATGTAGGAAAACAAGCCCCCAAGTAAGACTCCCAAGAGATCTGAGCAAGTGGAAAAGGAGGTGAGGGGGTGAGCGGGGACCAGGGCTCAGCCAGCTTGTGTAACTGAGTTCAGGCTGAGTGGTACATGAGGAGCCTTAGCCTCTATGCTAACGGGTCTCAGGAAGCCAGGACCAGACTAAAAAGGCTGAGAAAATAAGGAGAATTGCATCAAGCGCCAATGAAATCCTGTTTGTGGGTCTTGCCTCAGATAACCTACTACAAGCTGTGAGGGCCTCTCCAGCAGCCCAGGAATAGCCCCACGGATGATATATGATGTCACCACATCCATTGTGGTGGGCCACATCTTCCTGGTATTGAAGGTCTCCCTGACACTTCAGAGACATTCAGGTAGAAGATTTGGGGTTGGGGAGTGATAGGAAGGGGCCAAGTGACAGCTGCCGTGGAGAGCTGGCTTCCTTTGTTTTTCTGCAGTTATAATTTTGTGAAGGTCAGTTCAAATTACCTTGAATGTCAGTGTAGACTTGGTGGACATAAATGTGAAATGGGGTGGGGTTGCGGGCTCAGCTATATTCTAGATTTAAAATATAAGACTTTCAGAAAAATGTCTCCCCCAACAAGTTATGGCATGACCAGGTGTCACATAAAAGTCAACCTTGTTCTATGTGTTCTGTACAAGAATAAAGGAGACTCTGGATTATAAACTGTGTCTGGAACTCATTGTCTGGCCATTATCAGAACAAATCCCATGCTCAGATAATGGGCATCTGTTAAATCTTCCACTATTAATAGCAAATGTTGCCTGTGGGACAGAGACATTTATGATAGCACCATCTCTTCTGTGATAAAAGTGTTCTAAATCTTATTTTAATCTTATTGTATTTGCATCTGCTTTTCTTAGAGGGAAAAGAATAACGGGCCACAAAAAACCCAATGAATCCGAGATGTCAGCATAATGAAGGGCTGATGAGAAACCTAACTCTCCTGCCTTCATCCTGTCATCCAAACCACAGAGATCTGTAGCTCCAAACACCTTAAAATCCAGACTCCTTAAGCTGGACTCTGAGACCCATAGGGATATGGCCTGAGTCTTGCCCCATGGTCCTGCCATTCTTGCAACTTACACTCAAGCCATGCCAACATTTTGAAGTTTCCAAATATTTCACACATTACCATATCTCCCTGTCTTGCCACCTATGAAGAACTTACCTTACCTGGTTAACTCAAAACTCACCTCTTCTGAGAAGCCTTCAATGACTTTCTTCTCCCATCTCTGGCTGGGTTAGGTATTTCTTTTGGGGACCCCCACAGAAATTAATGATGGTCTCTATATAAGCCTCAATTTACTGTGCAGGTATGTTTACTTTTTTATTTTCTTTGCTTAACTTTGAAAGTACATTCCTCATACACATGCGTCTATCTTATTCACCTCTTTATCCACAACACAACGACCCAGCTCAGGGAAGTCTAGGATGGGTAGAAGGGTGGATTCATCCTGAGAGATTGATTCTGGCAGGTAGAAAAATGGACTCTTCTAATGCAGGACCCTAAGAGACACCTATAAAGGCAGGGGATATTATAAATTTACCTAGGATATTAAAAATATAAATTCAATTAAAAGCATGGCCACAATTCATTTGCCTGATCCTTGACCATTCTTCTACCTGGACTCTGTCTTAATCTCAAAGACCTGTCCCTTGACCTACTGAGGAAACTTAATCTAATCTTAATCAGATGTTCTTTCTACCTCCTTCCTTTACCTCAACAAAGGTAAAACGGGCATATCACAACTTCTATCTGCTTGGTCTTTAATGACACTGGTTCCTGACCCAGAACTTTACCCCAGCTCCCAAATCCTGTCTCAGATATCAGCTGGGATCCTCTTCCCTCCATTTAAAAACCTTCTCCACCAGACAAAAGGTCTTCAAATCACCTTTCACATGAGCCATTGATCTGGGTTTGAGTTCAGGTTCTGCCATTTGCCAGCTGAGCAATCATGGGCAAGGTATTGAAGTTCCATAAACCGTAGGTATATTTTAAAATCTCTAAGCCATTTGTGAAATGGAGACGATCACAGTTCCAACCTGAAAAGGCTGTTGTGAAGAGTAAGTGAGACAATGAAAGAGAAGCTCTTGGAACCATGTGTGGTACACAGTGACACCTAATATGTCACCAAGATTTGTCAAAGACAGCTGTGCAATAACACGGAATGAGAGCAATGCCTAAAGATCAGGCAATGGTAAAAGTCTTATTGTTTAAGAAATTAGAAAGCATGAATCCAAAACTACTTGTCATAAGATACACAGTGATGCCCAAGAAAATTGTAGAAAACATCTTAGATTATTTATAAGCTCTTAAAAAACAAAGCAGTAATCCTGAGGACCCCAAATGGACTTATTAATGACAAATACATCAGGTTAACCTTAATTTTTTACTGGATTGATGGTCAGGGATATGCATTAATAATTACAATAATAGCAAATACTCATGTCGCACTTACCATGTGCCCAGGGACCATTCTAAGCACTTTATATGTTGGATTCAATCCACAGGAAATCCCAGTGAGGTAGTAGGTACTATCAGTATCTTCAATTTACAGTTGAAGATACTGAGCCACAGAGGGTTTAAGTAATTTGCCTAAGATCATACAACTATAGGAAGTATCAGAGGTAGGATGTGAACTGAAGAAGTGCAGCTCCAGAGCCTGTGTTCCATGCATTACACTAAACCCAGCAAACACACTACCACTCTGCTACCACATTCCCATAGCAGACATTGCTAATCAATCCCAGCATTCATTGTCACTGAACAGAGATACAGCCCCAACGTTCTTCTCAAGATAGTAATACTTCAGAGGGACCACACCTAACCTGTAGGCATAGTCACACCAGAGGAAATCCCTTTGCCATTTCTGCCATTGGCATAACATGTCCAAATGTCCACAGGGTAGTCAGTAAAGTCTATTATGATAGTCTTATGAATTAGGTGGGGGGAAAGCCCCAAGATAGATTTGCAGTTGGCTGAACATATCTAATAATTTCATACATCTCACTAATGGGTCAATGCTCATCTGAGGGGCTCTCCAGGAGTTACCCTAAATGAGCTGTACTTTACCTTGCTCTATGCAACGTGATTGACCAAGGACTTTTACAAAGGGCTAAAGCACAGAATCTGGCAAATACACAACCGAGTCACAAAGGAGATCGTAGTTCAAAACCTCCTCTGAAGCTATAAATCCTAGGGCGTCCACAGGGGCCAAGTTTTCAGTCTCTAGATGTAGTTCTATTAAGCCTATATCCACCCAGGCTTGTGTGAGATCCTGGGGCAGCAATGGAGGGAGGAGCACAACAGGAAGCAGAGTCAGGATGCTGAGAACCAGGTGTATCAAAGTGGCACCTGTGTCTCTCATCAGACAGACCCCAGCACCCAGCCACAGATCATTGGTCATGTCCACTCTCCGGGCAGAGTAGTTGACGCCACAGGACGTGCATTCTCATGAAAGATACATACAGCCCAACTGACCCCTCTCCACTTCAAGGCCAGGGTGGTCCCAGGAGGTAGCATGGTGAGCAATGTCCCTAGTGTGTCGAATATCAGCTCATACCACAGTCCTACCTGCAGAGATATAACAAGGAAAGTCAGTGGATCTAATGCTGATCAGAAGGGCTGTGCCTAGGAGACAGTGATGCTTCCCAGTTGCTGGCAGGAAAATGCTCCTTGTGCAAAGAGGGGAACAAAATGCTCTGATCCACCATTCTTCTTTCAGCACAACAATGCGACGGCACTGACACCCATCTGTTTGTTGATTTCTTTTATAGAAGGCAGGAAATGAGGTGTCCACAGAGACCCTGCATGAGTAACGCATAACAGTTGCCAACAGAATCGACCCTCAATTAACTGTACTGGTGGAGAGAGGTTGCAAGAATCCAAAACACCTGACAATCCTACAAGTATTCTATTTCTCTTTGGAATTGTTGGGGTGAGAAAATGGTGGGAGATTCAGCCACACACATTGGAAACAAACTCATGGATTACACAAAATGTATAATCACACTCACGCTCACATATACACACTTACACTCACGTGTACAAAGAGGTTGGTTGAGTCCTAATTCAAAGAGCAACAGGGCTTCATTAGGAGGGCACTGCATTCCCTGTCATTGGAAGGGGGTAGGCAGGGATGGAAAACATTATTGCAGATGCTGGAGAGAGGATTCAAGGGTCTGATGGGAGGACTGCCTCTAGGCTTCCTTCCCCCAAGCCCCTAGAATCTCTGCTTCTGGAACTTGCTCAAATTCAGCAATAGACTGTATCCTACATAAGTGTGCCCTGCACTGTGTAGTAATCAGAGAACCTTCAAATATTGTCTCCTTGAACCTGTGAATTGGGTAAAATAACCATAAGACAGCAGCATATTCTATTACAGTTGTCTGTAGGCTTGGTTTCTGACAGATGTCGGCAGACTCTCAGCTACTGCAGGAAATTAGATTTTGTCAGGCAGCTGGAATACGTACGAATGAATGAATATTCATCCATACACACCCCTCCTCCTCACCTCAGTGAAAGCCCACGGATATTAAAGGACTTGCCAGAACTCACGCAGATGGTTAGAGGCTTCACTGAACAGGAACCTCATCTTCCCATTCCCCGCCTGGTACTCCAGCCACTTCTTGGGCTGGTAAGAAAGGAGGATGCCCTTATTTATTTAATATGTGATCCCATACACATACTTCTCCATCTTTAGGTCACCAACACAGGGTAGTATGCTGCAAGCATGTGTTGGTGCCTCTCAGAAGGCAGATGGGAGATGCACACGTGCCCAGTTTGCCATAAGAGAGGCAAAGAACATAGTAGAAATGCTGACTCCTTGGGATTTGGCCTCCCATTCCTCTGGGGTTGTGTACAACATCAGGAAACATCTACAGTCCCAGACCAAGAGAACCTATTACTTCTCTTTGGTAAGAAGTTTCTAAAGGTAATGAAGAATGTTTCCTACCAATCTCTAGTTTACGTGCCTCATCAAAAATATAAGTACTGAGTTCACCTTTGATGAGTACTGAATGGAGGCAGAGGATCAAAGTTCATAAGAAAGGAAGGAAGGAAGGGAGGGAGGAAGAAAAGGAGGGAGGGAGAAAGGGAGGGAGGGAGGAAGGGAGGGAGGGAGAGAGGGAGCAGGGGAGAGAGGGAGGAAGGGAGGGAGAGAGGGAGCAGGGGAGAGAGGGAGGAAGGAAGGGAGGGAGTGAGGAAGGAAGGGAGGAAGGAAGGTCGCTGAGCTTAGGACACATAGATGTTGACAATCTTCCTCCTGTTCTTCACCCTGGCTGTGTCCTACCCACAGATGCCTCTTAGGCAGTGTTACCACTAGAACTGGGTAGCATCTCTGTACTGAGTGAGGACTCCCGAGGACAGCTGGGCTAAAAACCCTACACTGAAAACACAGACTCACAATATGCCACTCAACACAAGAACCAGGGTCTGCCCCTGGAAATACAAAGACACTCAGGATCAAGGGGTCCAAGGGTGATGAAAGATTGGAGGGGCAAATCATGGTAGGAGGGGAAAAGAAAGGCAGATATCTAGATGTCTCTGAATGGCCAGGGTTGCTATCTGGGAAGGCCTGGTTTTATTCTTTCAATCATTCATTGATCTAACCATTCATCCATCCATCCATCTTTTCTGCCGTTTATTTGATACAGATTGATCGAATAGCAACATAGTGGATTTACCACTGTGCCAGGTCCTGGGCATAGAGTAGTGAACAAATTAGATCACCTTTACCGCAGAACTTACAATCTTGAAAAGAAGACAGAAAATAGTCAAATCACCACGCAAGCAGATAAGTAAAAACTGTGATAAATGCTATGACAGAAGAGTTCAACTCATGAATGCTTATAAAAATGACCCCGATATAGTGTTCAGTGATCAAAAGGATTCCATGGGGAAGTAACATCTCAGCTAAAACCTAATGGAGTTTAATAGTCCAAAGAAGAGGAAATAGCATGTGCAAAGGCCCTGGGGTGTAAATGCAGATGCTGTCTATGGCTATACCGATTTGGAGAGTAAGCACATTTTCTGCATGTTCCTGATGGCAAGCCCTGTCCTTGCTACTGAGACAAACATGGGGAATGTATAAAAGATACAGCCTGGATGTAAGTTCACTGCAACCAGGGACCATGTTCAATTCTCCCTCATATCTCCAGCACCTAACATAGCCCCTGGAAAAGGTCAAGCCCCAGAATGAGTAATAAGTAGGAAACTATGGTAGATCACGAGAAGGTTCATGGATCAATTTAAACGATTGGAAGTAGTACAGAAAAGAAACAAGAGCACCCCAGAAAGGGGATGGTAACAAGGCTTGAAAGCAGTCACGCATTTGGGGTGTGATAGGGACAAGGAAGCCACCTCTCCACTTGGAGCAGATTGTGTAGAAGCATTAGAACTGTTGTGAGGGTCTTGGAGAAGTAAACAGAGGTCAAATTCTGGAGGATCTTAAAATCCAAGGTGAACCTAACTCATTCTGACCCCAGAAATGAGGCAGAATGGAGACACATGCATTTCAAGGGTGCATTTCCGAGACTCTGCCTGCCACCTGCAAAGCAAAGCCTAGAAGCCTGGCCCACCGGACAGTTTCTCAATAAGTAAACCCCAGTGCAAAAAGCAACGTGCATTCCCATCATTGCCCCTGCCAGTCCTCCGGATATAGCACACAGCCCTCTGAAGTCAAGGAGTAGGAGAGAAGGCAAAAAAAAAAAAATAAAGCCAGCTACAGGAGAGGAGCCTAGAGCCCTCAAATAAGGTCAGAAGAAAGATCACAGAAAAGGATTAACATTCCTGCGTAACTCCCCAACCCTTGGGCACAGAACAATGCTCACAATCCCCTCTCTGGACGCCCACCTGCTGGGAGTCTGGACTGTACTTGCTCACCCGCAGCTGCTCCAGTTAAGGTGTTTTGTCACTGCAGCACTCCTAAGAGACTTGTTATCTACAAACTGCTGGGGGGAAATGTCCTGCCTGACACTAACTCCAGGCAGGTGGAGGGTGGTGAACAACAGAGGAGGTTACAGTTAGTTAAATGAATCAGCCAATAGGTAGTTAGATCTGCATTTTATATAAAAATACTAATAAGTAAGCTAAATCTTGAAGAATTTAGCAACTTGCTGAAGGCCAAACAGCTATTAAGTTGCAGAGCTTGATAATTTACCTCCAAGCTCTCTTCCATCTCTAGAGCAGAATACTGGCTAAATTCAGTAGATCAAAATGAGCAAAGCTCTACCTCTCACCAGACAGGTTCCTAGAGTCTTCCTCTCTGAAGCATTCAGAAGTGCTACTTAAGGACATAGGGGTGGCAGGATGCTGGGGCAGCTTGGAAAAGGGAAGAGGAAAGAAAGAAGTGTCTGGAATTGGAGAACCGGAGTCAGGGTGGGTTCAGGGAAAGGGGACTGAGGAATTTGCCAGTATGACCTACCAGCACCTGGGGCTGCAGTGCAAAAGCCAGCAGTTTCCTCTCCCCATTCCATACTAAATAAAATGAACATCTCTGCCTCATGTCACAGTTTGCATTTTAAATCTGATTCATGGGGAAACATTGGCAGGTAATCTTTATCCATTTCAAGTGTTTAACTTTTCACTCAGAATACTAATGGCAAACTTGAGAAAGGAGGAACATCAACCTTGGCACCAAGAAATTAATCTTTCAAAACAAAGGAACAAATGAAACTTCCCCAAGCTTTTGATTCTTTCGTATTGTCTATCTTTTCTTCGTCTTTCATTTTTAGTAGTATCTTGACATCTGTGAGGGATTTGCCCTAAGCGGGGGGAATAAACCCAAACTGACAAATGCCACTATAGGACAAAACTCCCCCCATTCAGTGTGTCTCTACTCGAAGAGAGCCCTCAACTTCTCACACAGCTTCACGTCTTGTCCTATCCTGTCATTAACAGAAGCATCCTCTTTTCTTTTGGAGATCCATTTTCCACAAAGAAATAGCATATTTATGTCATCCCTAGAATTGCTGTGTATGTTGTGGAGTTGAGGATATGTGAGGTCAGCCAGCCTCCATCTCCATTTCATTTCAGTGACACTCTCTTTCATACACAGCATCCTCACAGTGCCAGAAACAAACCTGTGCTTTGATAAGCTTACTACATAATACGTATCTTTAGCCCTATTGTAGAGATAAGGGGAAAGAGGCTAAGAGAATTAGGTGTCCCATAGCTGATAGGTGACAGAAGTAGACCGAAATCTCCCCAATTACTGAGCAGGACCCTGTGGAGCCCTCCTGGGTACAAAAGCCTTTCCTTGTCTGCCAACTATTGTTTGTAAGAAAAACGCTTCAGCCTCCTAGACCTTCCCTGAGTTCCAAAGGGCAGATTCAAACAGTTACTCATTAGGGGATTGAGGGAATGCAGAAACAAAGGAAAAGCAGTCAAGAAACAATAGTGCAGCAGTAAAGCAGAGTCTTGGTTTCTCCTCAAGGGATATACGTAACAATATACTTTAAGTGTTTCTACAGGAACTAAGGACCCCAGCCAGGCTGAGCACAGGATTCCTGGAACACCACCCTGTTACGTCCCCACCAACCAATCAGAAGAAAGTCACACACCTTGCAGCCCACCCCTCAAATTTTCCCTATTAAAACTCTGCCCTGAAAATTTTCAAGGAGTATGGGTCTTTTGTGCATGAGCCACCCATACTCCTTGCTTTGCCCTTGCAATAAACCATTCTCTGCTCCAAAACTCTGATGTTTTGGTTTATTTGGCCTCACTGTGCCTTGGGGCACGTGAACTCAAGTTCAACAACAACTGCATTTATCCGTGTTACACACCTTGCAATCATCTCATTCTTATAGCAAACCTTGGATGTTGCCTCACCTGTGTGGATTCCCAGAGCTCCAGTCCCTGGGAGAGCACTGATTTGAGGGTATCTGGAGCAGTGTCCTCACAGATGGGGGGATGAGCAGACACAGCCAAGAGTTAGAGCTGCAGGTGAGGTTGTGGAAGCTTATGAAGGGGGCAGAACTTCGGACAGAGTGGAAACAACCAGAGGGAAGCTGGGGTTGGGGAAGCTGAGGATCCTAGGGGACCAAGGAGTCGGGGGCTAGGAGAGCTTTTGTCTTGATGGAAAAAGACCCATGGACGAGGGAAAGAAGATGGAGTTCGGATAAGCATGAACCCAAACAGGACCCTGAATAGATGAGGCTGAGACCCACTGTGGCTCAAAGGAAAAGACTGGAAGCTGGCCACTTGGGTACTATCTTCCAATATTCATTCATACATTTCCTAGGCACCCATGATGTGCCAGCTACCCTCAGGAAGGTCCTGGAGCTTCAGAGGTGAACAGCACACAGTTTTTTGCAATTTTGTAATTCACTCTAGAGATAAAGACTAGTGGAGAGATGAGCACAGTACAGTTGAATTAAGTGGGGTTGTTGTGCAAAAGAGAGTGGGGTGTGAGAGGATGGTCACATCCCAGGTCTCAGGGGAGTCCCTGGGATGGCCACCAAGTGTGGCTTCTTGGCTTCACACAGGAAAGAATTCAAGAGCGAGCCACAGTAAAGTGAAAGAAGGTTTATTTAGGGAGATACACACTCCATAGACAGAGTGTGCGCCATCTCAGAAGACAAGAGGTGCCAGGGTATGGGGTTGTCAGTTTTTATAGGGCTGGGTAATTTCATAGGCTAATGAGTGGGAGGAGTATTCCTGCTATTTGGGGGAAGGGGTGGGGATTTCCAGGAATTGGGCCACCGCCCACTTTTGGTCTTTTGTGGTCGGCCTCAGAACTGTCATGGTTCCTGTGGGTTTGTCATTTAGCATATGCTAATGTATTACAATAAGTGTATACTGAGGCACAAAGTCTAGTGGAAGTCAATTGTCTGCCATCTTGGACCCAGTTGGTTCTAACCAGTTTACGTCATGTCCTCAATGGCTGTCATTCTTTTAAAGGTTGTGTCCTGCCCCCTTCCTGTCTCAGGGTGATGGCAGAGACCCATCTGCTGTCAGAGCCTAAGGAAGGGCACCCACTGGGCCTGGGAGCGGAGGAAGGGGAAGAAGGTTCAAGGACGGTTTTCCAGGTGCCAATATCCTCTCCCTTCCATGAAGCAGCAGGAGGACCGTGAGACTGGAATGTGAACCCTGGCCTCACTCTAGCAGTACAACTTTAGTCTACGTTAAATATTTTATTTTCAATCTCCTCATCTGCAAGATGTGGATAACATACCTCATGTCACTGAATTGTGAAAATAATATATATGAATACATCTGCTGCAAAGTAGGTACGTATTAATTCCTCCCAAGCAAATAATCAAGAATAATCAAACTTATATGCAGTGGACCATTTAAAAAGCTAAACCTGAAAACCAACATATTCTTCCTCAGAATTTTTTCTAGCTTTTTAAAAATAACTATTTGAACCTCACTTTGGGGAAAAAAAAAAAAAAAAAAAAAAAAGACTCATTCCTCCTTTCCATCCACCCAGGTAATCTTTTCTACAGTGTCCATGGTAGCTGACCCTTCCACTTCTGCTTGGGTATTTCCAAGGCTTACCATTTTCTTTTGGAGGAACTTTCTATATCTTTTAGAGACTTGAGCTTGCTCCTTAAAATTGAGGCTAAAGTGATTATTGTTAATCAACAGACTTAAAAAGTCAAATACATCACACAATTCTTTCTTGGCCTGTGGCTGAGAGGCCATTGAACTGTGTGACTATAACAAAATATGAATTCCAAGATGGTGATGGCAACAGCAACCCAGAGCCATGGCTTATTTACTGAGTAGCTGTTTCCTACCAGGAGCTGTGCTAAACACCTTTACAAATACACATGATGCTACTTGAGCCTCATAACCACCCTGGCTAGGGAGATAGACTTATCCTGTTTTACAGATGAAGTAACTGGCCAATGGTCATGCAACTAATAACAGGCAGAACCAGGATGCAAAAACAGGTCTTTCTGACATCAGAGATCACACTCTTCCCCCCAGCATCCACAGAGCTCCTCTGTCTGCACAGACATCATTTCTCAGTCCTCCTTTTCAAAGACTATGAAAACTCCAGCTTTATTTGACCCAACATGGCTGCTGTGTCTACCAGAAAGTTGGATTTTTTTCCTGAATTCTCATTTTCTCCAGCTTATAAACTAAAAGGAAAAAGTATCAAGTTCATAACCAGTTCAATAAAAACCATCCCAGAAATAAACGATTACATTTATTATCATAACTCTGCTAATACTACTGATTTTCCCCCCACACCATTTCCCTTTTCTTTGCTGTCTTTATAGGCCACCAGCAGCAGGAAAACTCACCATTAACCCCACAGACAGCATTAATAGATCACCGTGCTGTCACTCTCGCCCTCTTCTGTGACGGAGCATAATAATTCTAGGCTGTGGCACAGCTTTTCACCTATCAGTCATCAAGGCCCCCTATTGGAGACAATATACTCATTACATAGAGCTCCTCAAGCTGCTGTCAGCTTGCAATCCTGGATTGAAAAGTCACCTTTAATTTTCTAATGCTCCCAGCAGTATATTGCATCACACTTGGTTCCATGTTGGTAAAAAATGAGTCAGTTCTGCCTCGACCATCTCCCCTAGACCTTAGTGACAAACACTATGCATTGGACAGCTCCAGATTCGAACTCCCAATTCCTTAGTTGAACAATCCACCAGCAGAAGTTAGTTTGGTGCTTCTGTGCTTACCACCTCATTGAGAAAATAAGCCAAACACAGATGCAAAGTCTATCATAGGAGAGCTGGTCTGAGCATCTCCTAACATTGATCCAAAGGAGGATGGGGTCGGGGGTGGGGGGTAGGTTCCACTTTTGTCTTCTGTCCTTCCTCTCTTCCTCTGCTACCCCAAATTAAGCTTCTTAGTTGACCCTTTGCAGGGGAATTTCTCCACCTATCCCAGCGACTTCTCATGGTTGATTCATTTCCCTCCAGTTTCAACCATTTCCCCTGAGATGGAGCTACAAGCTTTTATAATCACAATCAAATCTGGACTGGATTCCAGGAGAGTCCACACGTAAATTATCAAACAGTTAAATTCCAGCAGAGGAGCAAGTCAGCCATTCCAAACACTGGCAGCTACAGCCAGGTGGACATTTGATATTGGATGAAAGGGCACGGGAAAAAAGGGCTGTGTGGGCAGTGGGTGGATGAGGATTCTAGGGTTGAGTAGCTTCAAGCCATAAGATTTCAGTGGTTTTTTTCTCTCCTCTCAATGAAGGGGATGCTGACAAAACCCTTCCCACTGCAGGCAGGGTGAGGTTTTGTAGGTAGGCCTGCCCGCAGTGCAGGGCAGGCCCCTCCTGCTCAGGGCATTAGCAGGGCCCGTTTCCACTGAGCAGAGGGTGCCTCTCCCATTTCTTATATTTGAAAACTTCTGCATGGTACCAACAGAAACACAAATAACTGGTGCAATAGAAGCACTGGTAGAACTCTTAGGCTCTTTAAGAGCCTTGCTTTAAATGTTTAAGCATCTAAACAATGCTTTTAACATTGACCACGTGCTTAGGGAAAGACGGAGAACCTGACGATGTGTATGAGAGCTCTCTGATATATTGATACCGAGCAGGACCCTGTGGGGCTCCTGGGCACAAAGCCTCTTCTGTGTCCCCCATTTCTTGATTACAGGAAATTGGCTTCATTCAGCCTCCAAGACCTTCCCTGAGTTCCAACAGGCAGGTTCAAACCGTTGCTAATCAGAGAAGGGAGGGGATGGAGAGGCAGGGGAGTAACAGTTAAAAGAAACAATAGTGCGGCCTTGGGGCAGGGTCCTGGCTCCCCCTCAAGGGATACACACAACAATATCTTTGAGCTGTTCTGCAGATACTGAAACCCCCACCAGGTGGGAGAAGTTAACTGTATGCTGCCCACAAGCACGTAGACCCCAGGCCGGCTGGAACCAGAAGGTTGACGATGCCGACTCCCACTTACCTCCCCACCAACCAATCAGAAGAATGTCCACGAGCTGACCACACCCTCTCTGAACCATTACTGTAAAACTCCTCACTACCCGCCTCCAGGTCCGGATGCACACAGTTTTGAGGGCATTAGCCTGCTGTGGCCCCCTTTGCCTGGCAAAGCAATAAAGCTATTCTTTTCTGCTTCACCCAAAACTCTGTCTCCGAAATTTAATTCGGTGTTGGTGTACAGAGGCCGGATTCGGCTTCACTATGGGAGTGAGAGCATAATGCGTGCAGTTCTAGTGCAATGCTCTTAGTCAGTGCAGAGCAAAAGCATTAGAAAGAAGGGCCCAGCACTGGACCCAACAGTTCTTCTAGGGAATTATCCCAGGGTTAGAAAGATTAAAGATGTGCCTATCAAATTATCTCAAAGGTCGTTTATTGAAGCACTGTGTATAGCAGAAAGAAAAAGAGCCCAATCAAAAATATTGGTTAAATAAATTACGGTACCTTCAGACAATGAAATACAATGCAGCCATTAACACATTATACCAGAATATTCATCGACACAGAAATATGTCTCCAGTATATACTTACTAGAAAATGTAAGATTCCTAGAAAATGCATACTGTAAGATCCATTTTTTTTTACAAGTATATGTTTTCCTTAAGAAACATTTGAAAAAATGTACTCAAGAAAGTTTAAGTGGGCTTCCCTGGTGGCGCAGTGGTTGCGCATCCGCCTGCCGATGCAGGGGAACCGGGTTCGCGCCCCGGTCTGGGAGGATCCCACATGCCGCGGAGCGGCTGGGCCCGTGAGCCATGGCCGCCGGGCCTGCGCGTCCGGAGCCTGTGCTCCGCAACGGGAGAG